>NC_056059.1:69966241-70269271 GCF_016772045.2 Ovis aries | reverse complement strand
ATCTTTTAAAAGTTACAGTTTGATTGGTTTGAAATTATAAATCAATTTGGAGAAATTTGACATCTTTAACAAGTCTTCAAAACCATGAATGTGTTATGATTTTGAAGACTTGTTAGTCTTCATTTATTTAGATCTTTGATTTCTTTTTTATCAGTATTTTCTAATTTTTTGTGTAGAATGCAGATCATGCACATATTTTATTAGCTTTATGTGTATATGTTTCTTTGTTTTGATGCTATTAATGGTATTTTAAAAATTTTGATTTCCAGCTGTTCATTGTCAGTACATTAAAAATGCAGTTGATTTTTGTATATTGGCATTGTGTCCTATGACCTTACTGTATTTCAGGAATATTTTTTATAGATTCTATGGGATTCTTGATGAAAGTAAAAGAGGAGAGTGAAAAAGTTGGCTTAAAGCTCAACATTCAGAAAACGAAGATCATGGCATCCGATCCCATCACTCCATGGGAAATAGATGGGGAAACAGTGGAAACAGTGTCAGACTTTATTTTGGGGGGCTCCAAAATCACTGCAGATGGTGATTGCAGCCATGAAATTGAAAGACGCTTACTCCTTGGAAGAAAAGTTATGACCAACCTAGATAGCATATTCAAAAGCAGAGACATTACTTTGCAGACTAAGGTCCGTCTAGTCAAGGCTATGGTTTTTCCAGTAGTCATGTATGAATGTGAGAGATGGACTGTGAAGAAGGCGGAGCACCGAAGAATTGATGCTTTTGAACTGTGGTATTGGAGAAGACTCTTGAGAGTCCCTTGGACTACAAGGAGATCCAACCAGTCCATTCTAAAGGAGATCAACCCAGGGATTTCTTTGGAAGGAATGATGCTGAAGCTGAAACTCCAGTATTTTGGCCACCTCATGCGAAGAGTTGACTCATTGGAGAAGACTCTGATGCTGGGAGGGATTGGAGGCAGGAGGAGAAGGGGACGATAGAGGATGAGATGGCTGGATGGCATCACTGACTCTATGGATGCGAGTGTGAGTGATCTCCGGAAGTTGGTGATGGACAGGGGGGCCTGGCGTGCTGCGATTCATGGGGTCGCAAAGAGTCGGACACGACTGAGCAACTGAACTGAACTGAACTGATGGGATTTTCTACATAGATAACCATGTTGTTTTATTTCTTGTTTTCTAATCTGTATGCCTTTTATTTCTTTTTCTCTTTTTTTCATTGGGTAGAATTTCCAGTAAAATGTTGAATAGGAGTGATGTAAGTGGACTCCTTTAAGGCCTGATTTTTTTCTATTTTTCTGTTTTTAATTTCTTTTTTTTGCTCTTATTTTCACTACTACTTCTCCTTGGTTTGGATTTAATTTCTTTATTTCTAAATGCACTGACTAGAATCTCCAGAAGTAATGAGAACAGCGACTTCCTGCTGGCACAGTGGATAGGAATCTGCCTGCCAGTGCAGGGGCACAGGTTCGATCCCTGGTCCGGGAAGATTCTACATGCCATGGAGCAGCTAAGCTCGTGTGCCACAACTACTGAGCCTATGCCCTAGAGCCTACATGCTGCAGCTACTGAGCTCACATGCTGCAGCTACTGAAGCCCCCATGCCTAGAGCCTGTGCTTTTCAATAAGAGAATCCTCTGCAGTGAGAAGCCCTCTCACCACAGCAAAGAGTAGCCCCCACTTGGCGCACCTAGGCAAAGTCCCCGTGAAGCAACAAAGATCCAGCAAAGCCAAAAAATTAAAAAAAAAAAAGTAATGAGAATGGATGTCCTTGTCTTACTCCTGATATTAGGGGGAATGTATTTTTATCACGTTTTTATCATTCCATATCATATTATGGGGTTTTGTAGATGTTCTTTGTCATATGAGGAAGTTTTATTCTACTGTTTTGTGGAGAGTTTACAACAGGAATAGATGTTGGATTTTGTCTGATACCTTTTCTGCTTCTTTAGAGTGGTTATATAGTTTTTTATTTTTAGTTTAGAAATAAACTAAATTGATTGAATGGAATTGATTTAAGTTTTAGACTTCAAGTTTGTTTAGAAGTCCTCTGTTCATGAGGGATATTTTTCTGTAGTCTTCTTTTCTCATAATATCTGATTGTGGCATTAGGGTAGTGATAGTTCACAAAATGAGTTGTAAAGTGTTCTCTCCTTTTCAGTATTCTGAAAGAGTTTGTGCAGAATATGCATTCTTTCTTTCTTAAGTTTTAGGAAAATTCACCAGTGAAGCCCTCTGGACCTGTAATTTTCTTTGTTGGAATTATTTAAACTACAAATTCAGTTTATTTAATATATATGGAACTTTTCAGGTTACCTACTTTATCTTCATTGAGCCTCATACTTTCTATTTTTCAAGGGATTTGTCTACAGTTCATAATATTCATTATTCTTTTACTACTTGTAAAATCTCTAATAATACAACCGCTTAATTCCTAAAATTGTTAATTTATTCCTTGTTCTCTCTTTTTCCTGACCAGTCTGGCTAGTGGTTTATTAGTTTTGTTAATTTCAGAGATCAACTTTTGATTTTATTGTTTATATCAAGTTAATGTTTAATATCTCATAGGTCCCACTCTAATATTTTTTCTTCTTCTTACTCTATTTTGCTAGTTTTTTTTAAAGTTGGAATCAGAGGTCATTGATTTGAGACCTTTTGATATTTAATGTTAAAAATTTTCTTCCTTAGTACTGCTTTAGCTGTATTGCCCAAATTTGGTATGTTGTGTTTGACTTTTCATTCAATTTCTTTTACTTTCATATTTCTCTTTTGGTTTCTTTGTACAACCAATGTGTTATTTAGAAGTATTTTATTTGGCTTCCAGATACTTGGGGGACTTTTATAGAGATCTTTCTGTTGCCAATTTTTAATTTCATTGTGGTTAGATACTTTGTATATTTTGAATCCTTTTAAATTTTTTAAGATTTATTTTATTACCCAGAATATGAACTTTCTAGGTAAATGATCCTTGTGCACTTGAAAATAATGTGTTTTCATCTTCCTTTGGGTGGTGTGGTGTGTTTTAATTCAATTAGATTAAGTTGGTTAATAATGTCAGATCTTCTATAGTCTTACTGAATTTCTGCCTAATACTATTAGTTATCAAGACAAGGATATTAAACCCTGTGACTGTAATTATGTAACTGTAGATTTGTCTATTTATTCTTATCATTTTTAAAATTTATTTTGACATTGTAATTAGGTACATAAGTTTCAGATTTCTGTGTCTACTCCATGAATTGACCTCTTTATCATTATGACATTGACCTTCTTTATTTTTTCTCTGAAATATACCTTTTTCTAGTTTTAGTATTGTCATTCCATCTTTTTTTTGATTAATGTTAGCATGGCATATCTTTTTCCTTCTTTTACTTTTAACTTAATTGCGCCATTATTTAAAATTTGTTTCTTATAGGCACTGTTAAGTCTTGCTTTTTTTTTTTTTTCAGTTTTTATTCAGTCTGACACTCTCTGTCTTTTAATTAGAAATTTTGCACCGTATGCATTTATTGTAATTATCAATTTGGCTAAATTTAAGTCTTTCATTTTACTATTTGTTTTCTTTTCTCCCAGTCAATTCTTGGTTTCTATTTTCAGCCTTAAATGTTTAAAATAATAGTTTATCAAAGTGAAATTCACATAACAAAAATTAACCATTATAAAGTAAACAGTTTAAGAGACTGTTCTAACGGTCTAATGGTTGAGACTTTGCACTTCCAGTAATTTCCTGGTGTCCAGTGGTTAGGGCTTCATGCTTCCACTGCAGGGAAATGGGTTCAATTCCTGATCAGGGAACTAAGATCCCACATGCCTTGTAGTGTGGCTCCCCCCTCCCCTCCCCAAAAAAGAATAAAGTGAATAATTCAGTGGCGTTTTATACATTCACAGTGTTGTGCAACTGTTACCTCTGTCTAGTTTCAAAATATTTTCACCACTCCAAAGTAAAATCCTTTACCCATTGAGCATTTTCTCCCCATTATCTTTTCCCTCCAGCTAACACAGTAATTCCCTGGTATCCAGTGGTTAGGGCTTCATGCTTCCACTGGAGGGAAATGGGTTCAGTTCCTGATCAGGGAACTAAGATCTCACATGCCTTGTAGTATGGCTACCCTCACTGTCCACAGACAGTATATGTTCTGTCTCTATGGATTTATTTATTCTGGTTATTTCATAAAAGTGAAATTATACAGTATATGACCCTTTGTATCTGGCTTCTTCCACTTGGTGTAATGTTTTTAAGGTTCCTCTGTGTTGTAATAGGTCTCAAGTCTTCATTCTTTTTTATGATTGAATAATATTCCTTTATATACACCATGTACACCATGCTGTGCTTGGTCACTTAGTTGTGTCTGACTCTTTGCAACCCCATGGACTGTAGCCTGCCAGGCTCCTCTGTCCATGGGGATTCTCCAGGCAAGAATACTGGAGTGGGTTGCCATGTCCTCCTCCAGGGTATTTTCCCAACCCAGGGTTAGAACCCAAGTCTCCTGCATTGCAGGCAGATTCTTTACCAGCTGAGCTACCAGGGAAGGAAGCCCATGTATGCTGCTGCTGCTGCTAAGTCGCTTCAGTTGTGTCCGACTCTGCGACCCCACAGACGGCAGCCCACCAGGCTCCCCTGTCCCTGGGATTCTCCAGACAAGAACATTGGAGTGGGTTGCCATTTCCTTCTCCAGTGCATGAAAGTGAAAAGTGAAAGTGAAGTCACTCAGTCGTGTCTGACTTTCAGCGACCCCATGGACTGCAGCCTTCCAGGCTCCTCTGTCCATGGGACTTTACAGTCCAGGCAAGAGTGCTGGAGTGGGTTGCCATGCCCTCCTCCAGGGTATTTTCTCAACCCAGGGATCAAACCCAAGTCTCTGCATTGCAGGCAGATTCTTTACCAGCTGAGCTACCAGGAAAGGAAGCCCATGTATACACCATCATAAGTTGTTTATCCATTCATCCATTGATGGACATTCAGGTTTTTCTGCCCAATAATGCTACTATTATGGACATGGTTGTACATGTATTTGTTCGATACTTTTTTTCCAGTTCTTTTGGGTATATACCTAGGAGGGTGCTTAACTTCCTGAGTATCCATAGCAGTATTTGATCTAGGGCTAAACACTGGTAAGGCAAGATCTTTCTGGTTATTCTACTCAGTAGCTTGTGAATTGTGATGTTCTCTAGTCTGGCTAATGGAAAGAGGCTTTGTGCTGGATCTTTGGACATTCTTACCTCTTATCCTTTCTAGTAGTTCTTTGCTCTACCTTGGTTATTCCCTTACCAGCATGTACTGCTCAGCAGTCACCTTAATATTCAGTGTGGACTGTCTGCATGCAAATCTTTGGAGTTCTTTGAAATACTTTCCTCTTTGGTACTCTGTTCTGTGGCTTCAAGTTGCCTTGGTTTCTCAAATTCTCAACTCTGTCTCCTTAACTCAGAGTTGCCAGGCTTTGTCTAGGCTGTCCTTCCATTTACTGTGGCCTAGAAGCTCTCTGACATCAATAGTCTTGCTTTTTGGGTTTTTGTTGGTTGGTTTGTTTTGGTAGTCTCAGGCCAGAGGGTAAATCTGGTGGCTATTGCTGCATCTTTGCTGAAAATGAAAGTCCAAATGTCCTAAAAGCATTTTTGACAAATAAGTACTGTGCTTGGGATTGAAAGATTTACATCAATGCTGTATTGAAAGAGCATGTAGTCTGTTTGGAGAACTGGCTAGGTGAGCACAGAAATAGTTCAAGTTTATAAGTACTTGGTATGTTTTTCATGAAGTAGCTCTAATAACAAAAGACAATAAATATATGTCTTAGAAATATGAAGTAGCCACCTGCAATAACAAAATATTTTTGAAGTCTTGTGTTATATTTCAGACACTCATTTGAATTTTACATTTTATTATGTAATATTTATTTTAATAGAAAATGTGTAAAACGACTTACTGAATAACATTGGTACTCTTAGAGTATGAACATATCTGTCTTATGAAATTGCTGATTTTAGCTGCCAACATTAGTTTAAGCTGTTGGAGAAGGAAATGGCAACCCTCTCCAGTATTCTTGCCTGGAGAATCCCATGGATGGAGGAGCCTGGGGGACTACAGTCCATGGGTCCTCAAAGAGTCAGACACAACTGAGGGACTAAGCACTTTAAGCTGTTAATACGCTATTCTCTGGAAGTTACTTTTTCATTAATTTCAGTTAATTATTTCTAAAGCCACACTGTGGGCTTGGTATTGCTTTAGATGATGTTAAGAGGTTATGTGTTTACTCTTGTGGACTTAAAAAATAGACAAAAAGGCAATGAGGTGATTACAAATACTGATAAATGCTTGGAAGACAATAAAAAGGAAACCTCAGCCTTTTGGTAGTTCTTAGTGTGAGTCTGAGGAGCTTACAAGCAGGTACAATGTTTCAGCTTCATTAAATAGATTTTATGACATTTACTTTGCAAAGCTTATTTTTGTTAATACTTTTGTTTATAATTTGCTTCTTGATTGTGCCTTAATTGTAGTATTATAGTTTTGAAAATTGATGTCTAAGTATGTGAACTCTTTTTGACTTTTTTGCTTTTAGCCTGGCTCATTTATTGAGGAAAAAGTTTCATAATTTTACTGTACGTTGTTACAGTGTTTTTTGGTTTCCATCCTAAAGTAACTATTAGTTTCAGTCTTTTGAGATTTTGCATATATATATATATATATATATATATATATATATGATGAACATATATAATATCCCAACTTTAGTGATTTTGTGGACTTTTTTAATATGTATGCTCAGCCATTGTCCTTTCTAATTGAAGAACTCTTAAGTTTTAGAATGTTTATATACCGACTTCTTAATCTTGTGAGTTGTACCTTTTTTTTTTTAGTGCTTTAACCTCTTACCTATAAGGAATAAAATTGCGTGGCTTTCTAAAAGTGTTCTCAGTGTGAATTTGTTGTACATAGTGTGTATTTCCATTCTCTTTATACTCTTCTGTATTTAGACGTATATCAGGGAATCATTTCTTTAGGAATAGGGAAGTAGGCTGCACCATGTGGTAGCTGGGACCTGCAGTTTAATGCTGGAAAGAACTAGTTTGGAAAGTGGCACTTACTCTGAACATTGATCAGTTCACACTCTCTAAACCTCAGTTTTTACCTCTCTAAGATGAGGTTAATCTCTTCCTTGTAGTATTGTTTTAAAAATAAGAGCAAGTTGCTTAGTTAATGACTGTTGCTATTAAAGTCACTTTATTATTAATCTTCCCAGGGTCTGTCTTTCTAACCACTATATCTCCAGTGCCTCTCACAGTGCCTCTCATCTATTTTGTGTTCAATAAATGTTTACTGAATGAATGTACCTTTTGGCTTTTGAAATTCTTGAGTAGTAAGATCATAACATTTCAGAAGACATAGTCCTCACTATTTAAAACAAGATTCCTAAGAAAATGAAAGCGTTTTGTCTTCTAGAGTAAATAACAGACATTTTTTCCTGCAGGGGCAATGTGATAAAGTACAAAAGATAGTAAATCGCTGTTTGAAGCTGAGTGACTTTGAGTCACTTAAAACCTCTCTGAGCCGAAGTTTCACCACCTTACCCCCTGCTTTATTTTTCTTTTAATCTCAGGAGAGGAAAGGCTGACTGATCTCTCTAGGTACTCTCCAGTCCTGAAAATCTATAATCCTTTGAAAACTGAGCTGTGTAAGTCAATAAAAACATCCTTATTTTCAAGCTCTTAAGTAAAGAAGTTCTCAATATTGATTTTTATTTGCAATCTAAAGATTGACATTTTAGTATTTTCTTTACTTTTAAATTTTTAAAAACATTTATTTTTTTAATTGAAGGATAATTGCTTTACAGAATTTCGTTGTTTTCTGTCTTTAGTTTTTTGGTCCTAGGTTTTCTTTTACTTTTTTGGCTTCTCTGAGGTGGTTTTTTGTTTTTTTTTTTTTTCTTTTTAGATAATTGCTATTTAGTTTTGAAACTTAGATGAGATACAACTCTTTTTTTTTTTAAATCAAACTTTATTTCTTTTACTTTGAGTTGTAATGTGCTTAGATTTACTTCTAAATGTCTTTTCTCTCAACTTCAAATTTAGTTATTCAATAATAGTGAGTTACTTTGGTTGGGGTATAGTAGGAGTAGAAAATCCAAATGGGAGAGGTCAGGAGTCGAGGGTTTTAAGTGAGAATGCAGCCTTGTCGGATTTAAATAAATTCAAGAGAAAGTGAGCCTGGGAGAATCATAACCAGAAAGCTGCAAATATTTGTGTGTGTGAGGAACTTGGAGTTTACTTACTCAGTTATAACACCAATATTGAAAGTTACCTAGAACTTTTAGAACTCTAATTTATTCTGTGTTTGGGATTTGAGCAATTGTATTCACTTACTCTGAATCATAAGATGATAATTGCAGTGAACATTTAGATGAAGAATTAGAAAGATGATTCTAACATGTTGCAGATAACGAAAGCAAAACAAACTTAAAAAGCATCATAACAAAATTTTAGAGAAGGAGGGGATCTTGAGAAGTTTCTGGTAAATAAGAGATGGTAAACTAAATGTATTCTTATGACATTATTATAGACTGAAGGTTTAGGAAAATCAGTGCTAACTTTTTTAAAAAAAGAATGCCATCCAATTTATTTCTATAAATACAACATAATTATTAGGGTATTCATATGTTCAAAATAAGTATGCACCTGTGATACCATCATTATAAACGATGCCGTAAACCTAACCATCCTCTAGTAATTCACTCCTTTCCTCCCCCTTTCTTTGTATGTATAGGTGTGATGAGAACATTTAACATAAGATCTACCCCATGCATTCCCCCCCCCCCCCAGCTTTATCTCCCCAGTGGCTCAGCTGTAAAGAATCCACCTGCAACATACGAGGCATAGGAGATGTGGGTTCGATCCTGGGTTGGGAAGATCCCCTGAAGGAGGGTGTGGCAACCCACTCACTCTAGTGTTCTTGCCTGGAGAATCCCATAGACAGAGGAGCCTGGTGGTCTACAATTCATAGGGTTGCAAGGAGTCGACACAGTTGAAACGGCTTAGCACACATACACATGCACACACAATTGACACATAACACTATGTAAGTTTAAGGTATACAGCATTGATACAATATTCTGATACACATACATATTCAAAACCCATATGTTCTCTTTTAATCTTTACAATAATCCTATATGGTAAATATCATGGTAACATCTAATAACTAATTATTGAATGTTCACTGTACACCAGAGATTGAGTTAATCAGTTACTTGTACTGTGTCATTCAGTCTTCCCCAAATTCCAAGAGTGGACATTCATATTATTCCTATTATAAGGATGAGCAAACTGAAGCTCAGATCAAACTGAGATCCCACTGTCTACAAAGTTAGGCCATAGTTAGAACCCTAGGCTTAAAGCTCCAGATCTCATACTTTTTTTTTCACTCTTTGATAAGGATACAAAATCAGTTATTTTTTATGCTTTATTATAGTTCAGTTTTAATCGAGAAGCCAGGGCTATTTTAGAGGTTTTAAAGGAACTTAAAAGATCATTATTTCACATGATGGGAAATTCAGGTCCATAGAGTGTTGTATAATAATTTACCTAAGTTTATCCAGTTTATTTATAAATGGTAGTAATGTTCAAGCATTTAATATCAGCTTTTGCAATACTTCCGTTTTTTGGCAGATTTAACTTTCCCGTTATTTTTTTCCCTAATAGTTAAACAAATTTGTATTTCTTGAAAATACAAACTCACAGTAACGGAAGGAGGCCATAAAAGAAAGATGCAAGAAAACAGTATATTTTAATCAGATTTTATACTAAGTTCCAGTTGGACAAATGAGAGTTGATACATTGCTTTTGCTTCTGTTTTACTTTTATAAAAACAAAAAATCGGTATCCCTGTATTTGAAAAATTATCAGGTTCTCGCTCCCTAATAAATAAGTACATACTATTTCTGATGAAGTTTTTATTGTTTCTAGTATTATACCCTTTCTTAAAACTTGTATATTCACTCTTAGATTGAGAATGTCATGTAGTGAGTTAATGCATTGTAGGAGGGACAGGAACTCTCACTGAAGGTAGTAGAGTTGGGTTTTCTGATTCTAATGCTAGATTTTCCATTTGCAGTTTTTTGCTTTAATTCCTCCCTTATTATCATGATAAATAAATAGGTTTAACCTCTTTCAAATCTTACTTCAGTTGCTGTGGGAAAGGGATCTCATGTAAAAATTTTATGACCAGAAGAATATATTTATTGCTGTTTCATTTTAAAAAATATTTTAGGCTTGAAACTTCTCACATAAACTAAACATTCTTACATAAGCTAAATTACTACCATTAGTGTGAATGGCACTGATTATTTGTTTTTAGTTGGAGGGAGACCCTGATGCTGGGAAAGATTGAAGGTAAAAGGAGAAGGGGGCAACAGAGATGAGATGGTTAGATAGCATTACCAACTCAGGGGACATGAATTGGAGCAAACTCTGGGAGATAGTAGAGGACAGAGAAGCCTGGCATGCTGCAGTCCATGGGGTCACAAAGAGTTGGACACAACTGAACAACAACTAAAAAAACTTGTTAAGGCTTCCCTGATGGCTCAGTGGTAAAGAATCTGCCTGCCAGTGCAGGAGATGTGCGTTCAATCCCTAGGTTGGGAAGATGCCCTGGAGAAGAAGGAAATGGCAACCCACTCCAGTATTCTTGCCTGGGAAATCCCATGGAAGAAGAGCCAGATGGGCTACAGTTCATGGGGTTGCAAAAGGGCCGGACACAATTCAGCGACTAAACAGTAAAAACCTGTTACTAATTTCTCATTATAAAGGAGGGTAATGCCAAAAAAGCAAACTTTGAATCTTAAATGTACAGAGATGGTACTGGGACTTTAAAGATGTGCTGCTGCTGCTAAATCACTTCAGTCGTGTCCGACTCTGTGTGACATAGACGGCAGCCCACCAGGCTCCCCCGTCCCTGGGATTCTCCAGGGAAGAAAGAACACTGGAGTGGGTTGCCATTTCCTTCTCCGATGCATGAAAGTGAAAAGTGAAAGGGAAGTCGCTCAGTAGTGTTAGACTTCTTTAAAATGTGTTTTGCTGAGAGCTGACCGACATTCAGTTCTTTCTGAATATTTAGGACATAGTATTGATGTGATTTGTAGAAAGCTTTGTTCATCTTCCTCAGCGTCCAGTCTGTTCTTACCCTACGCAATGGGTTCTTAATTTCAGACACGATTTTTCAGTTCTACAGGGTACATTTGATGTTTTTATAGTGTAGTCCTCTTTTGAAATTCTTCATTTTTTCACCCATTTTGTCCATTTCCCACTATAATTGAACATACTAATCACAGTTAATTTAAATTCCTGTCAACTAACACCAGTACTTTGATTATCTCTGGATTTGTTTCTGTGGGTTTTTTCTTTGGATTATTGGTCATATTTTCCTGGCTCTTAAAGTTTTTAATTTTGTGTTAGATATCATAAATAGAGTGAAGTAGAACTTCCAGAAGAAATCTTCAAAACCAAGGGTCCCATCTATCCTCTTTCAAGCAGATCAATTCAGTTCAGTCACTCAGTCGTGCTGACTCTTTGCGACCCCATGTACTGTAGCACACCAGGCTTCCCTGTCCATCACTAACCCCCAGAACTTGCTCAAACTCATCTGTATTGAGTCACTGATGCCATCCAACTATCTCATCCTCTGTCGTCACCTTCTCCTCCTGCCTTCAATCTTTCCTAGCATCAAGGTCTTTTCTGATGAGTCAGTCCTTCACATCAGGTGGCCAAGGTATTGTAGTTTCAGCTTCAGCATCAGTCCTTCCAATGAATATTCAGGACTGATTTCCTTTAGGATTGACTGATTTGATCTTGCATTCCAAGGGTCTCTCAAAAGTCTTCTCCAACACCACAGCTCAAAAGCATCAATTCAGACAGATAGGATGAGGAAAAATGATTCATCACTTTGATCTAATCAGAGACTGAGCTAGGTTGGACTGGTAAGTGATTTATCATCAATACCTAGTTTTCTGTTTCTTGGTTATGGCCCTTCTAGACTTTTGATTGAGGCCTAGCAGGTCTTTGCCTCCTTTCCTCAGAAAGTTGTATGTATCCTTTGGATATTTTGAGTTTAGATTTTATGCATGTTCAAGTATTTTGAGGAGCATACCAATTTTGAGTTTATGGCAGATCCTCCTCCCTCTAGCAGAATTTTGTCTCCTAAGTACTGAGAGACTATGAGTAATCTTTTTCTGCCTGTTTGTCTTGGTTCCCCACCCTTCTATGCTACCCCAGAAGTCAGTAATGTCTCTTGGGAAAACTGGCTTTGCATTTTAGGGTACATCTAATTTCTAGTCCACTGAGCCAGGGTGTGCAATCTGTCAAAGCTCTCTTGATTTCCTCTTTCCTTAGTAAGAGTGCCACTGGTTGTGCCAAACCTAGTCTTCTGCTGATTTCTCTAATCAACAAAGAAAGAAAATGGTTGGTACATAATCATCAAATGATTTAGACAGGGTGCTTTCCTTCTCTGGATTTTATTTTATCCAGGCCTTGTTGCTTCCCAGAATGTTCTGATGTTTTAAAAATAATGTGTGGTTTTTTAGTTTTTGTTATTACTTCAATGTATCCATTTCAGTTTGTGGTGGAAGTGTTGGCTTGAGTGTTCACATCCTACCCAGAAATAGAAGTCTCTAGTTACCTTGACTTTACATGAAGAATTGTGCTGTTCTTTGCATATTGGGAGGGAAAGAACAGTGTGATTATTATTATTATCTTGCTTTTTAACATGTTGTTTGAAATTTCTTCATATTTGGAATTAAATCATATTTTAAGGACACTGTATTCATTTTATGTTAGTGCCTTGAATGGAAGGATTTAAAATTGATTTCGCTTAATTTAGATGCAAGTGAAAGTAGTTAATGCTTGCTGATCCCAGGTAGAAAGCATGGTCGGTTTGGAAATCTGAGTTTGAATCCTATCATTACCCTTATTGGTATGTGACCTTGGGCAAACCATTAACTTTTGTAAATCTTTGTACTTAATCTATAAAATAATGACATACCTCAGTTCATGTTTAGTTGCACAAAGCAAGTTATAAACAAAAACAAAATACATTTTGGATAAATCTCATTGAGGCTTAAGAATAGAGTAGAATGAGTATTTCCTAGACCTCAGCTGGAGAAAATTTTAGTTTTAGATTAAGTTGGCTGTTCAAGGCCAATAGCTGAGTTAGTGGTTTAAAATACTTTACATGTCATTGAGGTGTTATCCAACAAATTACAAATTCTTTACAAATTTGTAGCTTCATTGAATAATGGAGAGAGCATATTATTGAAATCCTGTTTCAAATCCCCGTTCCACCATTTCCTAGTGTGGCTTTAAGTTTCTTAACCCCACTAAGACAGTTTTCATATGTAAAATAAAAGTTATACAAGCTGCCTTCTAGGTTTATTGTGAAGATTGATTGAGATAACAGGGAAAACAGTTAACATGGGTTCAGATCCAAAGTGAGGATCAACAGATATGATTCCTTATTCCTTTGTTTCTCCAATTGTCATTATAATCAATCAGCAGTATTTTTCCCCCCACCTGTTGTGAAGCAATTCTTCCTTGTGAAGTCATACAGGTTTTTAAAATCTCCGATAGTAATATGTTTGACTATTATATAGTCATATTATATATATATATATTATATATATATAAGCTATATATATATTAGCTTAGTGAAATTCATTTGTCTTATGAACAATTTTTCTAATTTTCTAATATATATATATATAAGCTATATATATATTAGCTTAGTGAAATTCATTTGTCTTATGAACAATTTTTCTAATTTTCTTCTGTCATTTGAAACTCAGTTTTCTGAGATGTTATCAGTATTTTCAGAAAAGTTATCAGACTTGTGGATAACCCCTTAAAATTGTGTGCAAAATTTTTATATATTGGTGCATAAATGCCTTTTTCATCAAATCCCAAAGCAGTCAGGGTAACCTTAAGAAGTCAAGAACCACTAGCCTAGTCATAAACTCTTGATTAAATTGTGCTTAAAATTAGTATTTGTAGGTCACTGCTCAGTACTAAGTTAAAGGGAATTTTTGATATATAAAATATTTACAGTTGTTTAGCTTATCTTCATCTGAAAATAGTATTTTTAACAAACAGTATGAAACTATTTTTTTGAATATACTTTGGTGGATATTTAGCTTATCTAGATTACATAAAAGTTAATATTCACATAAAGTTTTTTCCTCTTTACATACCATGCTTTTTATTTATTATGGTTTTTAAAACTTTTAATTTTGTATTGGGGTATAGCCCGTTAACAATGTTATGATAGTTTCAGGTGAACAGCAAAAGGACTCAGCCATATATATATATATATTTATTTATATATATATATATAAAACCATGTATCTGTTCTCCCCAAAACTCCCTCCCCTCCCGTACAGGCTACCACATAACATTAAACAGAATTCCATGTGCTATACAGTAGATCCTTGTTGGTTGTCCATTTTAATATAGCAGTGTGTATATGTCAACCCTAAACTCCCTAACTATTCCTTCCTCCATCCTTACTCCCCCTCCCCCAGCCATAGTTCTTTCTTTAAGTCTGAATATTCACATACATTTTTTTGAACTATATTTCAAGTCTTTATTGAATTTTTTTACAATATTGTTTATGTTTTGGTTTTCTAGCTGAGAGGCATGTGGGGTACTAGCTCCTTGGCAAGGGATTGAACCCACAACACTTGGATTGGAAGGTGAAGTCTTACCGGACCACCAGGGAGTTCCTCCTCACATAAAATTTTTTAAAGGGGCATTTAAGTACAGGAAGGGAATTTTTTGAGGAATTTAATCACATTCTAGTTTGTCTTTTGGTGATCTAGATTTTTCATGTATTATAATACTGAGATATGCCATTTAATTTTCTGTGTATTATTGCAATATAAAAATTTATATTAATCCAAGACAGATAAATCAAGTAATTTTCTCTTAAGTTAAAATAATTCATTTAAAATTTTGTATGTTTGCTTTCTAATGACTTATAACTAATAACATTTTTGTTTCATTTATTTTAATGATTTGAATTTGCACAGATGTCAAAAGATAAGTATAGTTCTTATTTGAAAAATACTTAAAATTTTAAAAAATTATGAATACATTCAAAGCATTATTCTAGTTAAAGCTTAATTAATGCATTATAAACTTAGGAGTTTAAAATTTGTTTTAAATAAGAAATTGAACATTTGAAATTGCACTCTGAGCTCTGTGATATGAATAAATCCTATTCAAAAAGCTTTAATTTTAAGTTTAAATAGTTGAACTTTTATAAATAGTTATTAGTGAGCTACTCATACATTTTGTTAAATATTTTAGCATCTTATATTCTGAAGACTGATAAGAATGCTCTTTCTTTGGGGAAAATTCAGAGAAATTTTGTTACAGCTTCCACATTTAACATTTTTCCTTTGGTTTTAAGTACTTAAAAATCCATGAGGTTTCTGTTGATTTTATCAGCAAGTTCTAGAAAACCACTTCTTTGAAAAAAAATTTTTTCAAAGGACTGAGTCAGTGAATCATTGGTAATGAATATACTGTTAAATAAGAATGGTAACAGTGGTAACAAAGTAGAGAAGTAATACAGGGAAAACTTTCTAAATGATTTGCTGTCCTGCAAGACTTATTTATATCTAATAGTGCATAATTCATTTATGAGGAATAATAACATATTCATTAGTAAGTATGATATTTAGAAAAATTACAAAAAATGTCTCTTCTCATAGTAAATCAAATTTGAATTTTCAGAAAATCCTAATTTTCAGTTGCAGTAGCTTACTGTATCTGGGTGTTTCATATGTATTTTTCTGTTGTAAGCTTACTTTAGATGCTTCTTTGGAAATTGATAGGGATTTATCAACTTAATATTAATTGTTGTTCGGTTGTTATTTAATTAGCATTTTTGTAAACTATCCAGGCTGTTTACCTCTTTTGCATTTTCCTGGTTGACTTACTTCCACAATTCTACCAAAAATTTGAAAGGAACCAAATAGAAGCCAAAGTTTCTATCCTTCTATTATTATTACTTGTTATTCAAGTTAAGTCTATTTAATAAGTCCATTTATAATTGAAATGATGTTTTTTTAGTTTCTGTTATTTTTTACTTTAACGTTGCAGAATGGTTATATTAGAATTAGTTCACCAGTGAGAAAAATACAGCTAGCAAAGTGTTGAAATGAGGAAATGTGTGACAAAAAAGTAAAGTGAGCTCTGTTAAGAGAGAGGGGGTTCAGAGTCCAAATGCTTAGAGCGGTCCTTTTTCCAACCAAGTTAGTTGACATGATGTTATTTTCATAAAAACCTTGTTTTGATTACATGGTGTGGATTGGTGGTCTTGGTCCTTTTAACTAAGGGTAAAAATCCACGATAAAATTAGATTTCTTGTTGATCATCTTTTGCAGAAGAACTGAGGATTCATTGGTTAAGAACTGCTAACCTGTCCTCTAGCCTCCAGGGTGTGAGCACTGAAAAGGATTAAGGCCCACTGTAGGGAAGCTTGCACTGAAGCCTGCACTGCCCTTTCCCCTGTTCTTTCAGTTAAATAGAAGATTTTTAGTTCCCATGACTATCAGTCTGGTGCTTTTCACAAGCACCAAATTCTTTTAAGAAACTTGATTATTTTTAGATCCACTGGCCTAGAACACTGAAAGATGACTTTTTTAAAAGTATTTCCTGTTGATAGACCCTATACATACTGTTTTTTTCTGAGGCCTATTAGTTTCCTTTAATTTATGTAGATTTGGTGATCGATAGAAATACTTTAAAAAATCAAGGACAGGTTTTTATATGGTTAAGTTTGTTTGTCCAGTAATAATTATAGAGTTTGGCCGTGTTTAATCTTATGTTTTGTTATAAATAGCTATCTGACAACCCTGTGGACATAAGCTCTTCACTTTTATTTCTAGAGTACTGCAGTAATAAGGTACTTTCTTTTCATGTTTAAAGGCTTTTAAATAGATTTTTATAAATGCTGGTGTCATTTTTAAAAATATCTGCCAAATTGTTGTTGTATTTAATCGTGAAAATATATTTTGATTTTGTTAACTGAAAATAATTGCAAAGTATTAAACATTCTCAGTAGTTAAAGCATTTTCCCCCCCATTTAATTTGAGCTTTTGTTGTTACTAGCAAATAATTTGTGGCACAGTTTCTTTCTTTTTTTTAATGACTGTTACAGTCTATATACTTGTCACCTTAGTGTTCTAGAAATGTTCCACTCAGATCAAGAGTTCCTTTCTGGTTTTGTATATTCTCACCTGCTCCTCACTGTAAATCACTGAGATGTCAAGTGCAATGATTAATTAAGCTGCACGTGCATGTGCTTTTTTTTTTCCACCTGTCAAGCAGGAAAGAAGTCTTATATCAATAGCAAGATTAAATGCTGCAAATTCACAGCTATTACTCCAGACTGTCAAGTGTATAAAAATATTTTATGTTTAGATGCTTATTTGGAATATGGCATACCACTGTTTGTTTGATTTAGAATTCTTAAATATTGTAAGATACAATTACTATATCAAATCCTGTCATTAAACTTCCAATTAGAAGCAAAGGATAAATTTGGCATTTCTACATAAATATTTTGGAATTTAAGGTTCATGCTTTGTACTTGTCTTTTATTCATATATGGGTAGTTGATTTGAGTTATTTAAAGTAACTTATTTTAAGTTTCTAAATTGACGTGTGTTTGTGTGTATGTATCATATACACCATGAGATCCATTCATAATGTTTGTTCTTGTTATAGTATGGGTTTAAATTTGTGATGAATGATTGTGGAAACTACACTTTTTTTCTGTGTGTAATGCGTATTTGCAGAATGTAATGTTAAACTTTTAATTTTTATATATTAATATGAAACAACAGACTTGAAAGCTTGTTCTCCTCACCCTACTTCTTTCATACCTCCTGCCCCCTTTTTAAACATCAGCAAAAGTAAAACCTCAAATTGTATAGTAATCTTAATCTATTATTAAAAGGTCCTAGAAAGGAAGATTACAAGGTAGATTCAGGTTTTGAATCGGTTTTGCCATTGGTTTAGCAGCGGGTGGGCAGGCAGATGCCTGCTCAGAGTAGAACCTATTGCCATTTTTCACCATTGATAGAGTAGCCTTTCAGAGTCAATGAGCTCTGTCAATGTGAGCTTGTCAAGGCTACAACTTCATAGACCTGAGAGGCGGTTTGAGAGGTCAGCCCTTTTCAGGTTTGCTGTGATGCAAATGAACTTTAATGCTTAAACAACTATTGGAATTTTTATGTCTGCTCCTTGTTCTTTTTTCTTCACAAAGTCATTGACGAGACATTCAGTGCTTTTTAAATTGGAAGTTGCATTGTGCTAAAGACCTAGTACAGATTTACGGAGGGCTGAAAGCAGTTAGATCATGTTCTTTTCATGGTGCGATTAGAATCAAATCGATTTCCCTACAGCCTTCAGCATTCAGATGGCAATTTTAACAAAGCTTGGGGGCTAGACAAGGGACAAAACGACTGAACTGAATGTTAATTACACTCTGCAGCCTTATTTTCTTTTGATTTGGGGCTGACTGGCAACTAAATTAACAAAAAGTGTGACCATAACTGCTGCCCTATTTTCATTTAAAAGGAGAGCTGCCTCTAAAAGGCTATCTTTACAAAGAAACAAGTGAGGTCTGCTGATCATTGTTAACAAGGGCACTTTTTTCCTTTAAAATTCTTGCCAAAAAAACTGTTCAAAAAAGTAATGTAATAAATTAGTCATTGGCATATTATTACCCAGGGAGTTAGTTGAGTTTCTGATTTTTTTGACATAAGCTTGGAAAATGTAAGGCAGTAAGTGGTAGTTACGAATTATAATTGGCACCTCTGTGTCTGTGGTGTGTATTTAGCATGTTCCACATGCTAGAAGGTAATATGGTAACTAGATTACAGTAGATACCTTAAATAGATATTAAACATTTTATTATGTAACATTAGAGTATTCAAAATCAGCTTGGTCATAACAATTTTTCACCTCACTCATCCTTGCTTGATAGTCACATTTTCATATTTGATGATTAGTACTTACTTAGTTGTGCCACATTAATGGAGCTGGATGCTTTTTTCCTTTCCTTGCAAGGAAGCTGCAGCTGCAGCAAGTTGCATTTTCTTCTTGTGGCAACACTGTCCTGTTTGCACCTGCAGCTGTGTCAGTCTCATCCTAACACCTGGCACCATGAATTATCCTCCTCTTTATTCCTCCCCAAGCAAGAAACATTTCATGCTGCATAGTGTACACTGCAAAAATCAAGTGACCTTCTGTATAAATTTCTTAGTTGATACCTTTAACAGTAGTATTGAATAAAGTTTGATTTTCAAATGAAACCAATTTTATTTGAAAACCAACAAAAATGATTGGATTAAATGCAGTTTTGCCTGTGAAAATCTTTGTAAAATAATAAATAAGCTTAGTTTTAAAATTTGGACATTATTTTTAAGTATGATATAAAAATTAGTTTGATTTGATATAGATTGATATTTTTTATTAACTTTTAATCATTTCCTTTTTAAATTTAGACTAAAGACCCTTTTCATTTTGTTAATGTATAAATAGCTTTGTTTTAAAATATGTATTAAGGTATTCTTATTACTACTAAATATTACGGAAATATTTTTGAAAGAAATGGGGATTTAAATTTGTATTTTTTAGTGGATAACATTAGCTTTTTAGACTTAAATAAATCAGAGACTAGTAAGTATGAAACAGTTAAAAAATACAATGCCCCAAACCATATCTTTATCAAAACAGAGTCCTATTTCTGTTCAGGCTACTATTTAGTGCTAGAATGTTGCTAGTGTTATAGACCACTCTATACTCAGTCACTGTCTTATATCTCTTTCCTTTTCACACAAAAAACAGCTGCAAAACCACGTTTTTCTAAAACCAGTCAGGAGTAAACTTTTTTCTCATTTGTCTTCTAGACACGAAGATC
The DNA here is from genome assembly GCF_016772045.2 of Ovis aries. Classification (NCBI taxonomy): domain Eukaryota; kingdom Metazoa; phylum Chordata; class Mammalia; order Artiodactyla; family Bovidae; genus Ovis; species Ovis aries. The sequence continues at coordinate 70,249,327 of NC_056059.1, read as the reverse complement.
GATTGAGAAGTTATTAGAATGGGAAAACAATAGGTTATACCACAAGGTGAGTACCACGGGGAGCAGCTTCGTACTGTTGAGGTCTGAACTGCACAGTATGGAAACAGATGCTTTTGTTGAACTAAAAATATGAAAGATGGACAAATGGGTTAGTCTGTGTGCTGCAATAAAATAGAGCTCATTTTTCTTCTTTTACTCTCCTACTTGTCTAGCTGTGCTTGCACTGGAGACTGAGCAAAAGGAAATGTGAAACGAATAACATGATGGAATATGTAAGTTAAAGGGCTGTTTTGTGAGTTTCTCTATTAAATGATCATTTATTTTGCTTCTGATCTTATTCTTTCCATGATTATTAATCAGCAAAGGTGTCAGAAGCTTAATCTCCTGAGTGCAAGGATTTTTTACGGTTCACAGATGCATGGTTTCATGTGCAAGACTGATTTATAAAGTTATGAATGACTTGAAAACAAGGCTTCACTGTGTTCTGAAAAATAATAAATTAATTGCCAAGATAAAATAGGCTGAACATGTGTTGATGGAGTGTGAAATTTTAGATGCTGTATAAAGAATAACCACAACTTTGGTTACGCAGCAAGTCAGATATGGCTTTTTTATATAATGCTAATCAGGTTTCCAAGTATGGAAGAAAACCTTTCAGCCAAGCCACTGGAGCTTAAGAAACCTTTAGCCTTTATAGATTTTAACTGCCCATACCTCAGTGGCCTTTAAAGAATCTTTCAAAGTGTTGTTGGGATATTATTCTGTAAAAAGTATCTTAAAAGTAAACAGGAGATAAGATGTTGCTCACCCAGTAATTTATTCTTTAAAAGATATCTAATGGGTATGTGTATACAGTCAGTTTTAGAGCTTAGAATGGGATTTAATTTACCAGCTACTTGCTTTACTTGAAAATTTTTTCTCAGTTTGAAAAGTTCAGAATACTATAGAAAAAGTGTGAATTTTTATTCTCCCTTGAGCCTGGATGTTTTGTGTTAAGTATGAAAAGATTAATATATGAAAAGAAGAAGAACTGAGCATGGGGTTGAGTATCTAGCACATCATTTCTGACAAATTTTGTCTATTCTTTGACACAGAATAGCCATCATAGGTAGCATGTGTGTGTGTGTATGTGTGTATAAAAGATTAATGAAAACAGTGCCTGGATACTGGAAATAGTTGGAAATTATCATAAAATCATTTTTCTCTGTAGCATTTTCTCTTTCTTTCATTATCACACAATCAAATCCCATTTCTAGCCGTGAACATAAAAGATGTCTTTAAAATGTCTCTTTTTTCATAGAATAGCTCTATTCAGTGAACTAAATAATGTAGATTTTATCATTATCTATTATATCAAACATGTTAATTTATGATGGTAAAAAGGCACTTGATACTTTTGTATAATAATAAAAGCACATTCGAATAACTTGTTTTGAGATTGACCTATGAAAATACTAGGCTTGTATTTTCATCATAGATGAAAACTCACTGGTGAGAGAGTTTATGTATTTTGTGAGAAGAAATGGATATATAAGTGATTTAAAGGATTTTGTGAAAAAATATTTGCTATATTTATAAACCCAAACACTCAGCTTATTAATAAAATAGAAGCTTTTATTTATTTATTTAGCACACTTCTAAATTTACTTTGGAAAGCAAAGCATAAAAGTATTCCCAATACTATTATTTCCAGATAGAACTGTAAGATCATTCATAAAATATGCTCATTCTCTTTAATGTTTATATTTATGATGTTGTAGTATTAATTAATTGGCAACCCACTCCAGTATTCTTGCCTAGAGAATCCCAGGGATGGGGGAGCCTGGTGGGCTGCTGTCTGTGGGGTCACACAGAGTCGGACATGACTGAAGCGACTTAGCAGCAGCAGCAGCAGTATTAATTAAAATAATGTAACCTTCCAAAACATTCTGAACTTATATGCTCTGTAAAATATGTGCTCTTATTGCTCTGTTAAATTGTCATTAATTTTTAGATAAACAACTTTTGTACTAAAGCCATTATATTTTCTTACCATCATAGAAAATATCTAGAAGAGTAGTTTTTTAAAAACTTAAAAATTACTTTAAAATGTATTTTTCTTCAGTTTTCTTGGAGTGTGTATGCGTGTGTGTATGTGTATTTATGACAGTTGAGTGGAGGAAAAACATAATTTTAAAAACTCCCTACAAATAGTTTTGCAAAGTTAAAATAGAAATAATCTGTATATCTGTATGACTTCAAATTTTCTTTAATTTACAGAAATTTCATTTGTTAGCTAAAGGGAAATATTTCTCCTTGACTATGTTTTGAATATTGGAGTAAATTTATGAAATAGACCAAATTTTCTTTTATTCAGATATGGCAGAAGAAATGAGACAAATGGTTAACTTCTGTGTATGGCTTCTGAAGGGAAAAAGTTTGTAGGATATATTCTTTTAAAACTAGTAATAATTCAGATAGTCAAAGATATCTTTTACTATTCATTGTGCAATATAGACTGGAAAATATAATTTAGTCATCAAATTTTAGAGCTAGAAAGAAATCTTGCCATCTCTCCAATCCTTTCATTTTATAGGTGAGGACACTGAAAAACAGAGGATTCTAGCTCAAATAAAGAAGCTGGGTAGGAAGCTAGTGAACATTTTGTAGGCAAATAATAGGTCAGGAGAGTAACACAGGGGCACCAAATGATGAGTCAGCTAGGGGAGGAGTATATTGGAGCCATGTATAGAAATACCTTCTTTTTTGAGGCAGGTCAAAAATCAGGAGAACTAAAGAGTGAAAATGAAGATTTGTGGCTCAGATGACTAAATGTAGAAAAGTACCCAAACATAGAGGTCATATCAAGACAGTTTCTAAAAAGACTGAGGAGTTCCTCAAACTGGAAAGTGTTTAAATTGAATAATTTTTTGTTTAGCATCCATTCCGTACAGAGTTGAAACAAGGGGGAAAATTGATTATAATTTAAGACAGTTCCAAGTTTGGAATAAAAATTAGCTCTGGTCAACCTGTGTCTTTCTGTGTTAACTGTGTTTTGTTTTTTGATTGATTTCCATTTAGTTTCCTAGTAAAAAGTCCTTTGGAACAGATTTTAACCTTTAATTTTGCTAGCCTAACCTTTAATTCTGCTAACTTAAAAAGAAAAGAATGTTTTTAAAAAATTAAGAGAGAGAACCAACAGTTTGTCTAGAGATCACATGTCCCAGTACAGTAAAATGAGAACAGCTCTAGAACCTAAAGACCCGTGGAACTGGGCTGTAAATAAAAGGGAAGAAGCCTGTGGAGCTGAATATTAGGGTCAGCTGCAGCCACCATAAGGGAGTAGAAAGGGCAAGGCTTTGGAGTTAAGACAGTCTTTTGTTCATATACTAACTCCATAATCTGTGGTGTTGTACTTCTCAAATCATCAGGTTTCTCCTCTGTAAAGTGAGTAATGATAATACTTGCCTCATTGTCAGGATTAAATAGATAGTATGAAATATTTGGTATGTAGTTAGCTCTCAGTAAATGCATGTATTCTGCTCTTTGTCAGAGGCACTATAAAAATTGTTTTAAGTGATGGGAATATAAATGAAGTTTTTTAAGATAAAATTTTAAAGAAATCCTTTTAAAACTTGTTTTCTCCTTCTACAGGTCATCCTCATAGAATTTTTACCAAAGACACCGATTTTTCGACCAGATTAGCATTTACTTTATTTATAGAGACTTTCCAAGTATGTTGTCTTTCCAATGGTGCCTTGCTTGGTGCTCTCCTGGTGGTGACATAACATTGGTTCTACAGAATCGTGTGGTGTTTTTTTCTGTTTTTTTTTTTTTTTTTTTAAATAACCGCATGTTCTAAGTGTGCATTTTTGTCAAACTTTGCAACAGTTATTTCATACAGATGTTTAATACTTAAGTTATTGTGCTCTTTTCTGTTATGTATTCTGATTTTCAAGGATTACTTTTTTGTATTATCAAAAGAAAAATACATTTGAACTTAGCATAAAAAGTGGCCAGCTTTTTTATTTTACCACCAAGGTATACACAGTCCTTTATTTATTAATTCCTTAATATAGAAAAAGACCTTTGTAAGGCCCTACTTATCTATTATTCTAGCAAGCACACCCTGTAGTATTTCTCTTGCTTTTTAAATTTATTGTCATTATTTTAAAATAGTGTTTTCTTTCATAGCTTTTTGAACCATAACATATTCCTTCTCATACAATTCCTAATGCTATGTTTACAGCAGAAATATCTGTAACATTATAAAGACCTGTCAAATATTTTGAAAGTATTTCCATCTACAAAAGTCGTAAGGCAGGATTAAATTATTTTCATTAGAATAGACAAATCAGTGAATGGTATGCATGCATCTAATGTTTACTAGAGCTCAGGATCACAAAACATAGTAGCATTGCAATCTGTATATTTTTGATCAAGGTATTAATTTAATGGCCTTATTTGGGTTATTTTTTATTGTTTTATCAAATCTTATGTACAAAAGTGTAGGAATACTAGAAATACTCCTTTAAAAAATTTCTAAGGGAACTATCTCTCAATCTAACAGCAATTGTAGAATGCGTATGTTTCTGAAAAGTTTTCGAAAGAAAACATTATAGAATTAAACTGGTGTTTAATATCCCATTGATATTTAAAACAGATTATTCCTAAGAAATGGAGGGCATATCTAGTACTGTTTTAATCCACTAGTTTGCTTTCAGTCCAGTTATGTATACTTTTCTGATTAAGAGTATGATACACAAGTTTGAGTCAGATCATTTTGTTTCTTTAAAATATGTACAGGCATACATTTTTTTTTTTCTGCTCCTTTTGGTTGTACATATCTCCATGCATTTTAAAACTTTCTAAATTTCTGAATGGCCTATGTGTAAATTTTTGTTTTTATAAACCTTGAAATTATACAAATTTTGTGTGTGTATACAACATGTTCCATACAACTGTGGTATCGAGCAATAATGTGAATAACTTTTGAAATTATATAAACTATGCTTAATTTGTATTAAGAATTGGTACCACTATATAATACTTTTCCTTGTATTAAATCTTTTAAATACCAGTTTCATTAATTTATATACCTGTATTTTTAAAAACTATTTCTTTGTACTTCTCCAAAGTACTGTAATTCTATGTGAATTTGAATAATTTAATGACATATCCTATCATATATTAGGAACTATCTTAAAAATTAGGATTTTTGGAGAGGGGTGCGTCCTGAGATTTATTTGTTTCCTTTGCTTCCCAAAACATCAACTTGAATTTATAAAACACTTTTCCTATGAAGAGCTCAAAGTACAGAGAATTCATACACTTCTCATTTTATTTACCTTGTGTCTTGGATATGTCCTATCACCTTAAAGTAGTGCAAATTAAAAGATAATGCTATTCAGAAACTCTAGTATTCCTCTGTGGTTTCCCTGTGACAAATCATCTCATGGAGAACGCTGATTTTGCCTCAGGAGGATTCCAAAAGAACAGCAAAATATAACTGTGTAGACTATGCAGCACAGTTCCAAATCTGAAATTTTGTGAATTTGTGGAGCATCATGTTAATCAGCTTTATAGGAAGAACTGTACCCATTTAGGCATAATTCTTTTCTTCTATTAATCTTCTATAAGTTGTAATTTTAACATTGTATTCCCATAAGAATATTAATATTTTTAACAGGATAGTTTTCATACTTGATAATGTTAAGTATAGGATTTTAAAATATTTTCCTAATTTTATTGACAAATATGTTGCCTAAAGAGTCCCTGGAAATGGGCAGTCATATTTCTAATGAATATATGGAAAAGAGCTGTGAATGCTTGATATGTGAGATTACCATAAGCCAGTTATACTTTGAGCAGTTAGATTTCCATGTTTGGGTTTTCATTAGTAGCCCCCAGTGTAAGCCCTTTTATTTACCCTTTCTTGAATCATGAATTTTCAGTGTCCGTGTTACTGGAAGTTAGGAATGTTGGAGATGCCTGTGTTATATGAACATTAGTCCAAAGGAAATTTTATTTCCAAAGGAAATGTTTTAAATGATGATCTTTAGTTTCTGTTTTCTAGTTTGTGAGACATGAACCATAGTACGTAATTATAAAAATGGCCAAGAAAAGGTATTATCAGCAGAAAATCTAATGTATAGATTTTACATAGGTTAAGTGAATATCTTATGATCTTCATTCTGGCAATATATTACTGGCATTTTACAATTAGTCCAGCATCCCTTTGTAGAAACATTCCTTTATCAAACATTGTACTTTGCAAACCCTATTATATTTTAGCACATGACTTTTGTATACCTGAATTAAAATATATGATCATCCAAAATCTAATGACTGTAGTAAAACTGAAGTAACATTTAGCTCTTAAGGTAACTATGCCCTTCTCTCACAGCCTGACATATAAAATGGTCCTCAGATGCTCTATTATGACTCTTTAATGACTAGGTTTCATCCATTTAAAATATAAACATGTAATTTTGGTCTGAAATCAAGAAGTGTTCAACCTTGGAAACTAGTAAACAGTGATTTCCTATCCTTACTAGAGAAGCTAGTTTTTTAATCGAATAATTTAAAATCAGGAAGAACCACAAGTTTCTCCATAGTTGTATTTTCAGTGTTACACACAGAGGGCTTCCGATTGCCTCTTAATGGTCATAGACACAGACCAACTATATAAAATATTGACAGCATTCCATATCAATCTTTGGTTATAAAATAATGATATTAAGTAGTAACGTACAATTGAATCCATAACTGCATCCCTAGCTGCATGATTTCAAACTACACTACTTTTGTTATTGTTGTTGTTTAGTCATTCCGCTATGTCCAACTCTTTGTGACCCCATACTTGTATTTAGTAGTATTTATATAGACTGTTTCAACTTTTATGGTAAGTGCTTTACTATTATAACCATTAGCTGCTTGCCTAATGTTTCACTGTAAATATTTGCTTTGGCTCAACTCTTGGTCACTAGTACTTAATCTTAAGTACAATGTATTTAAAACTGTCTTTGAATTCTAGCATTTAGTCCTGGACTCTCTTTCAAGCTTCTCCTATCCCATTGAAGTATTGTGGGTCCTTTTGCTGCCCTCCTGATGGCCGGAATCTTCACCCAGGTGTGGATAATTCAGAATTGCCTTTCTGTCTATCTTCCTTACTCAAAGCTCCCAGTAAGAATGTTAATTTTTTCGTGCTGTTAGCTAGGTGTTTAGAAAGCCAATTAAAGTGAGTCAGTGACATTAAGTGAAAATGGCTGACACTCTGAATTCTTCTAAAGTGGTACTTGCAGTTTTAAAAGGGAATTTCTTAACCAATTTTCAATTGGTTTTCCTTTTCAAAACACCCTATCAGTCTGGACTTTCCCAGGAAGGAAGTAGTAGAATGGTTGCATGTGAGGCTTCTCAAACCATTGTTTCTGAAGAAAGCTGATTTATGTCTAGTAATAGGGTAGAGAGAAAAGGCTCCAGACCAATCCCAAACCAAACTATTTGTTATCCCGTAATAATTGGTGTTCAGTTCAGTCGCTCAGTTGTGTCCGACTCTTCGCGACCTCATGAATCGCAGCACGCCAGGCCTCCCTGTCCATGACCAACTCCCGGAGTTCACCCAAACCCATGTCCATCGAGTTGGTGATGCCATCCAACCATCTCATCCTCTGTCATCCCATTCTCCTCCTACCCTCAGTCTTTCCCAGCATCAGGGTCTTTTCAGATGAGTCAGCTCTTTGCATCAGGTGGCCAAAGTATTGGAGTTTCAGCTTCAACATCAGTCCTTCCAATGAATATTCAGGATTTCCTTTAGGATGGACTGGTTGGATCTCCTTGCAGTCCAAGGGACTCTCAAGAGTCTTCTCTAACACCACAGTTCAAAAGCATCAATTCTTCAGCACTCAGCTTTCTTTATAGTCCAACAACTGGAAAAACCATAGCCTTGACTAGATGGACCTTTGTTGGCAAGGTAATGTCTCTGCTTTTTAATATGCTGTCTAGGTTGGTCATAACTTTCCTTCCAAGGAGTAAGCATCTTTTAATTTCATGGCTGCAATCAATATCTGCAGTGATTTTGGAGCCCAGAAAAATAAAGTCAGCCACTGTTTCCCCTCTGTTGCCATGAAGTGATGGGATCAGATGCCATGATCTTCGTTTTCTGAACGTTGAGCTTTAAGCCAACTTTTTCACTCTCCTCTTTCACTTTCATCAAGAGGCTCTTTAGTTCTTCTTCACTTTCTTTCATAAGGGTGGTGTCATCTGCATATCTGAGGTTATTGATATTTCTCCCGGCAATCTTGATTCCAGCTTGTGCTTGCTCCCACCCAGCGTTTCTCATGATATACTCTTCATATAAGTTAAATAAGTAGGATGACAATATACGGTCTTGACATACTTTTCCTATTTGGAAGCAGTCTGTTGTTCCATGTCCAGTTCTAATTGTTGCTTCCTGACCTGCATACAGGTTTCTCAAGAGGCAGGTCAGGTGGTCTGGTATTCCCATCTCTTTCAGAATTTTCCACAGTCTTCCAACAATAAAAGAGAAAACTAAACATGAACATCACCAGGTGGTTGACACCGAAATCAGATTGATTATAATCTTTGCAGCCAAAGATGGAGAAGCTCTATACAGTCAGCAAAAACAAGACCAGGAGCTGACTGTGGCTCGGATCATGAATTCCTTATTGCCAAATTCAGACTGAAGTTGAAGAAAGTGGAAAAAACCACTAGACCATTCAGGTATGACCTAAATCAAATCCCTTTATGACTATATAGTGGAAGTGAGAAATAGATTTAAGGGACTAGATGTGATAGACAGAGTGCCTGATGAACTATGGATGGAGGTTCGTGACACTGTACAGGAGACAGGGATCAAGACCATCCCCGAGAAAAAGAAATGCAAAAAAGCAAAATGGCTGCCTGAGGAGGCCTTACCAATAGCTGAGGAAAGAAGAGAAGCTAAAGGCAAAGGAGAAAAGGAAAGATATACCCATTTGAATGGAGAGTTCCAAAGAATAGCAAGGAGAGATAAGAAAGCCTTCCTCAGTGATTAATGCAAAGAAATAAAAGAAAACAACAGAATGGGAAAGACTAGAGATCTCATCAAGAAAATTAGAGATACCAAGGGAACATTTTGTGCAAAAATGGGCACAATAAAGGACAGAAATGGTATGGACCTACCAGAAGAGAAGATATTAAGAAGAGGTGGCAAGAATACACAGAAGAACTGTACAAAAAAGATCTTCACAACCCAGATAATCATGATGGTGTGATCACTCACCTAGAGCCAGACATCCTGGAATGCAAATTCAAGGGGCCCTTAGGAAGCATCATTACGAACAAAGCTAGTGGAGGTGATGGAATTCCAGTTGAGCTGTTTCAAATCCTGGAAGATGATGCTGTGAAAGTGCTGCACTCAATATGCCGGCAAATTTGGAAAACTCAGCAGTGGCCACAGGACTGGAAAAGGTCAGTTTTCATTCCAATCCCAAAGAAAGGCAATGCTAAAGAATTCTTAAACTACCGCACAATTGCACTCATCTCACACGATAGTAAAGTAATGCTCAAAATTCTGCAAGCCAGGCTTCAACAGTATGTGAACCGTGAACTTCCTGATGTTCAAGCTGGTTTTAGAAAAGGCAGAGGAACCAGAGATGAAATTGCCAACATCCGTTGGATCATAGAAAAAGCAAGAAAGTTCCAGAAAAACATCAATTTCTGCTTTATTGACTATGCCAAAGCCTTTGTGTGGATCACAATAAACTGGAAAATTCTGAAAAAGTTAGTGTTAAGTAAACTGAAACTATCTTTTTAAATAAATAGATTCTTAATTTTCATAGATATAATTGTGAACTGTATGTTGTTTTTAGGATCAGACCTTTTGTAGAAGTTGAGGTTTGAAGGAGATTTATCTTTGAGATATGAAGGATATCTTGAGTTACCTTGTTCTGTACTTTTATAGATTTTTGATAGTTTAGCGGCACCCCACTCCAGTACTCTTGCCTGGAAAATCCCATGGACGGAGGGCCCTGGTAGGCTGCAGTCCATGGGGTTGCTAAGAGTCGGACATGACTGAGCAACTTCACTTTCACTTTTCATTTTCATGCATTGGAGAAGGAATTGGCAACCTACTCCAGTACTCTTGCCTGGAGAATCCCAGGGATGGAGGAGCCTGGTAGGCTGCCGTCTCTGGGGTCGCACAGAGTCGGACACGACTGAAGCGACTTAGCAGCAGCAGCAGCAGCAGAAGCTTAGCTAGTGTTTACATTATTAGTTATAAATCTGTGTACTTGATTCTGCCATAGGGAGCGATAACCCCCTCCCCCCACCCTCACCACCTCACCTTGGTAAATTAAAACAACAGAGATTGATTGTAGCTTTAATAGACAGTAATGAAAACAAGTTCAGATTACTAAACCTGATTTTGAATTGATTTCTCATGTTCTGCAAGATCAAGTTTACTTGGCCTCTTCGCTTTTCATTTTCATGGATGGATACTATGACTACCTCATATTTTTTAATCATTTATTTTGCTGTTTATTATGTCCTATATGAAAATAAGTAGCTAGATGTTTAATAGTAATGATTGAGTAGCTTTTTAAACTTAACGATATCAGCAGAAACTTGAGTTGTTATCAAATTTTGCTTTTAAAATTGAAGAGTTATAGTGAGTACTCCCTATATATACTTATAATATTTGCTTATTTAAAAATGAGGTAAACATTAAATATAATATCTGAGAAAAATTTCTTTCTTAAAGACCTTTTAAAATATAGTTATATCTGATATTTAAGTAAAAGTATGCCTTTGTTTTGATGTGTTTTAACATTCTACTTCATAAACATGGTGCTCTGAATTTAAGAACTGACAACTTTTTTCTCTTCATGAAAGATACATTGTATATTGCTTTCTTTGCTCTGTATCTCATAAATATTTCATTGAATTAACTATACTAATAATGCTCAACTTTGGCAGATAGGGTATCCCTTAAAAAAAAAAAAAAGGAAAGGAAAGAACCATAATGTCAACCAGCCTTCAAGAGAAGATGAGGAACAGGTCACTGTTTTGGCCACTCTCCTGTACTGGACCATAATGTACCCTTAAACTACAGATATTTCTTTACTATTTTTTTTCCTACTGGTTCTTAATTTAGTAAGAGTGGTTAGATTTTAAACGTTTTAGAAGAAAAGTATATTCTAGTTTGGCAAGAAACCTTTTGTACTAAATAAAAGACCACCTCCTCTTTCTTCCCTTTTAATAGCAGCTTATTTAATTAGGTAATTACTCCAATCTTATTGCATTGCCATAAAGTCTTCAAAAACAGAAGTTTGTTGTAACTGAAGTTATCAAAGCCCTTTTAAAGTGTCTATTTCTTTTTTACGTTAATTAGAGCTAATGACATTTTGACCTTTCAGAAGAGTTAAGCATTGTAGACTAGAGCTGGAAAACAAGGTAGACATGATTGGAAAAATGTGTACTGAATTCTACTGTTGGAGAGAAATAACTGCATTGTTATCCTACAGTTTGGTTTACAGAGGGGAACGTTATACAATGGCCAGGAATTGCACACAGCTTTATACTTCCTTTTATATATTCTTTATGTATTACAGGGCACTGGGAAGGTTTGTTTTTGTTTTTGTTTTTTTTTTTAAGAAAAATATTGTTCTAAAGTTTTGCTATATAACGTTTTTTGAGAAGATTGGAGGCTACCTTGAATACAGTATTCGTCTGTTTATCTTTTATAATTTAAGTGTGACAAACAGTTTGAAAAGTACTAAATAAAGGATTTTAGGAATTTGTTCCTATGTCCTTGATGAGCATGGAATAGTTTTCAAATAAACTAATTCATTAGAAATTTTTCATGAGTGAGCAATTATGCAGACCCATGATCAAGGTCCCTATGAATTATACCTTCAGGTTATTCTAATTACACCTAGCTAAGTCTAGTAATGAAAATAATTGGTAACTTGATAAATATGCAGTTGAATTTTAAAGATATATATTTTTCTTTATTGAGAAAGCCATTATCAAATGAATATCATCTGTTTTTGTTGATGAGATTTTTCTTTTGGTTAGATAAAAATTTGTTGGTTTTTATAATTGTGAAAAATATCTGTATTTAAGATGGCTTGGTCTTTGTTCCAGTCTTGGCTGCAGAATATTTAGCTGTGTAAAATTAAATCTTCATTGACATGATTTTTTTCTAGTAAACAAATGGAGACCTGATTTGAGCTAGGCATTTTTTTTTTTAACTTGCTTACTTTGCCTAGTTGAATTTTTATTATTCTTAAGTGAATCTGTTGTATACATGACTTCAAAACATGATTCTATGCTCAAAACTGAAATATGGACTAATTTACAGCATTTGGTCCCTAAAGACTATATAACGTGTTAAATAAAAATTTAAGTCAATTTAGGTGAAGTTGGAAAAGGGAGTCTGGAATTTAGAGAGCAAATCACTTTAAAAGAAATTGACCAAAGGTAGTCATGTCTGTTGAAATGACTGTGTGAATGAATACACACACACATATTTTTGGGAATAAAATAGTAGGCATTATGAATATGAGTTTAGGAACTGTGAGCAATAAACTTATTAAAGAAAATTGTATATTATTGTGTTCTTGAACTTGCTTTATAGTTGGAAAACAAAAGTACAACTTGTATATTACCTTTTTTTCCCTCCAAAGATCTTATTTAAGTTGTCCTTAAGTTTTAAAAGCCAATATAGCTATTAAAGTTTAGCACTGATATTTAAGTTTTTTGGGGAAACATATAATTCTAATCACTTCTGCTCTAAATATACATATTTAGCACTTAGGTAAAGTTTGTTATACTGTATCAAGTGACTTTTTGTCATATAAGCTATTTTTTTCATTTTACCCGATTGACCCAGGTTCCAGTGCAAACCTTTAAAAAGTTCCATATATATGGAAAAAAGTGTATATCGGTGTGTATTTACATGCACAATTCTAAAATAGGATATTTATAAGTAATTATATCTCAGTTCACTAGGACATCTCTCCATTCAGCAGTAGGGATGCTTTTACACTCTATCACCTGGATTGTTATAGTTAAAATGCAAAGTGACAATTGATTCTATTTAAAGCATTTAAAAACTAAGATAAATTTTGTGCTTGTGGATTATTTTTGTTTCCTTGAATCATCTCAGTATTGTAGTTTTGAAAGAATTGATTTCTTATTTTCTGAATTTTTAGTTTTTTATTTTTTCCTCCATGCTAACAAGAAAAATGCAAATGTTCTCAAAAGTAAATGAAGTTTCCCTTTTCACAGATGGAGACCTAAGCAAAAATGCCATTACTGCTGGCATTAGTTACTATCTTAGAATCCATCACAGAAAGCCCAAAAGATAGCCTAACCTTTTGTACCTATAGTCTTAGATATTGTTAGATAGCCATTCAGTTTTCTTTACATCATGTGTGAGATGAATATTTCTTTAGACTTTTTTGTTTGCTTTGCTAAAGAAATCAACAAAAGGAAAAAAAGTCCAAAAAACAAAACAAACAAAAAACACCCTGTAACTCATGTGAAGCATGCAGGGTGTTGTAATTTCAGTTTGCAAAGTGGTGTGATACAATGTTGCTGAGGCAAAAGCACACGATAGATTTAATGTAGCCAATTGTATACTTTTGAAAAAAAGAGTAACTGTTCCCTGTGAGTTAATTTTGGATTTTTTCAAAATCTCTCTTTTAGGCTTTGTGCTGGATTCTTCCAGACAAATGCGTATTCCATGTGGGCCACTGTTCTGCTAAATGCTCTCAGTTCTCCTTTTGCAATCAAGATTATGTTGCTAAGGAGATTTTGCTTTTATTGGTGCCATTGATTTGTGTTAATACGTTTTGAATACCTCTCCGTATTCTTCCATAGACAAGGCCAAAAGAAAAACTTCCCCGAGTTTCCCAATTTACATTACAAATGTAGCGGTGGTGTAATGAAGCCGATATAAAGTGGGCAGTTGAAAGGGAACTAAAGAAGGGCACTCAAGTGAGAAATGAAGAAATGTGCCGGGTGTAGTCTGTGGGCTGCCTTTGGTCCAGCTGCAGGAACTGGCTCAGGCCATAGGTAGACTGAGTGAGCACCTCCCTCTGCAAAGACCACCCACTTTTTGGAGCCCAGGCTAGCATACCGCAGATTACCTTGTCGACTGATACAGGGCCATTTAAAAAGTGAGAGACTCTTCTTCTGAAGTGGCAAAGAGATGATTCTCTCTCACCCTCGGATCTCTTTTTGAGTCCTTCCTAGAGTATGACTGAGGCTAGACTTCCTCTGCCTTATGAGTTTAAGTTGTCTTTTAACGGGTGCCTTGTGGATGATTGTGAGGACTAGCATGTTCAAGTACTGCTGGTATGTCTCCAGGTGAGAAGGATGGTAACTAGATTAAGGGTTTAGTTATATGCTCCTTCCTTTGTATCATATTCTGGACTCCAGAGATGGTCATCTTAGTAAAAAATCTCAAATGTTCTGCTGTGAATGGAAGGGGAATCCAACTTGATACGTCTTGAATCAGTGATTTACTCACAGCGTGGTGTCTGAAGTTTCCAAAGAATACCTCTGTGGCACAGTCACACCCTTTTAGTGGTTTATATTGTTCAGACAATCTGTTGTTAACCCATATGGTTTTGTTGTGTTTGTTTTTTAATCAAATCACAAATTCTGCACTGATAAAACATGAAGAATTTTCAGACATTTTAAATTAGAAATGCAAAGAATAATAATATTAGGAACTATGAAAAAAATTGCTATATAAGTCTGAGAAAATAAACTGATCACCAAGAAAGCAACTTAAGTATTAAAAGAACAAGCTTGAGTTATTTAGAGATGAAATATGATGGTTTCTGTCAAAATAATTTACTGATTACTTCAGCAGAATAAAAGTCTAAATTACCAGTCCTTTAATGTTGTATGTATGATCTGGGCAGAAAGCATAAATTGAAGAGGCATTCTGCAACAAGTGGGAAATATAAAATTCCTGTAAACATCTGAAAAGGAAATCTTATTTCCTATATTAATGGTGTCTCCTCAGTAGTTTCTTTCCCCCAAAAGATGTTTGTCAACTACTGTGTTTCATGGTTAAAATTCCAGTTTGCACACTAAATGTAGTAAGAATTTTTGTCTTATGTCCCAGGATCTTTGTCTACTTGTTCTTCTGGGGCATCTTTTTCCTGTAATTTTTTAAAAGTCTTTTAAAAGTAATTAACTATAGTTTAAAGACTAAACTTGAAAAACACAGGGATGAATTTATATATTCTGCCTGGTATTTTTGGCTGTATTTCTCAATGATTTCTGTATTAGTGATACCATTCTTCCATGGTATAATCTTAAAGAATTTACTATAGGTAAAAGGTAGTGAAACAACACAATACTTTTGTACTATGTATTGAGAACTTTTTTCCTCCAAATTGGAATTAATCTATGGAAATGGAGTTAAATTACTTTAAACTTATGCTTAGAAAGACTGACCTGAAGAGATAGGCAGATGTGTTATATTTGTGTACATAAAGCATAAGCAATATAGTTTTACTCTGTACCTCAAACATGTAACAAAAACTAATGAAGTTATTTTCTAAATGTGACTAAAATTTATCAGACATATTCTAAGGTTTATGAACTTTGAAAAACCAGTTCTTCATAGTCTTCTGTTTATAATATACTATTCCAGCTGAAAGGTATTTCTGTAAAAGAATGCAAGGGTAGCAAGTCAATCATTCCGCCCAGCTTGCCTGACCAATGTTTCTTCTGTCTACTGCTTAGAGCAAAGATGAATTAGATGCTCTATGAACACATAGTATGTGTTTAAATACTATCAAAGCCGTCAATAATTAGGCTGCACCAGGAGAACCTTGCAGAAAGTGTGTGTGTAGGAGGGCACTATCTTCTTTTCCAGTTCTGTCAGCACTGGTATTGCTCTTTAGCCATATAGCCCACATCCATTTTAACAAAGAATCTCAGAGCTGGAAGAAACCCCAGTGGCGATGTACCTTGGAATCAACTGGGGAGTTTTTTGTTTTTGTTTTTTCAAGTTCAGTTGGCTGTCCTGTCACTCCCACCCATTAGAATTGGGAGGAGAGGGAAGGAGAACATGTTTATTTTGAAAGATTTTTTCTCAGTTATGATGACATCGTCCCTCCCCATTTTAACCTTATAATGACATAAGGAGTTTGTCATTTATCTATGCTCACAGATTGTTTGTGACAAGACTTATGTGGGGGGGTGGATTTCCTGCAGTAAATGCTATAATATAAATAGAATCTTCCTTTTTGCAAATTTGGCAGTTTGAAAAAAAATCCTAAAAGCTATTTATCATTTGAAATCATGAAATGTTATCAAAATTTATTCTTTGTGACTAACTGAAAGACTGTCACCTAGAGCACCTAAAGGCAATTTGTTGAAGAAAAACAACCCCAAATTGTTATCTCCCTAAGTGGTGAAATTCTAGCTCTATCTACTGTCCAGCCTGAAAACTGTGACTTAAACATTTAATTATTTATTGCTAGTCCATGTGAAAACATTTAGAATGGCTGGCAGCCTACCAGGCCCCGAGTTAAACATTCTACAGCCTGACTAGATTTGCTGGGTAGCCAACTTCACATCAGATTAAACACATTCTCTTCATGATGAATAGGTTGGAACCTAAGAACTTGATTTTGTTACAAGAAAACGCAAGGGGTGTGTTGTTTTCGAAATTAAAATTATTTTATGTTTTCCTGCCACCATTCTATTTGTGATTGTCAAAAGTATTTTCTTTGGTGGTGGTGAGATGGAGGAGAAATGGACAATGAGGGACTTTGGGTACTAATAAAATATGAAAAGGACTCCAACAAGGTTGGACACAATGCAGCTTAGAGATGAACATTCATGAATTTTGTACAGAAAAAATTTACATTTCATTAACATTTTAAATTACAAAGGCAGGTCTACAAATACTCATTTGTGTGCTTGTGTGTTCTCATTGCATTTTCCAAGCAAATGGTGAATAATGTAATGCTAACTATATTCGTTCCCTTACCATTAATTTCCCTTTTTATTTTAAAGTTTAAGCTAATTGTAATGTGTAGTAACTAGTAACACTCATGTCAGTGAATCGTACTTTATGGATCTATCCATAGAAGCTCTATGTAATGTTCCCTTATGTAATAAATGCTTAGGGATAATGAAGGGTACTCTGAGCATCACTGCTCCCCTATGTAGTACACCAGTTCTCCACAGACTTGCCATTCTAGTTCTGCATCCACATGGAGAGAAATCAATAAACTGTCTTGATAGTGAATGACAATAGGAAAATACAATATTTGATGATGAAATTCACTAGACTAGGATAGAATTCAATTGAGTTTGTTATTCTTTCAAATATGTTATACTTTGGGAAATTTTGTGAAATTACAAAGTATTCGAAAGGGTTATAGAGGAAATGGTGACTAACTCTGTAATGAGTTGAAATGTTGGAACTAAGAACTCTGCTCAAGGGAGCTGGCTGTCCAGCAGGCTGCCAGTTGAGGGTAATTGACAAGCAGGTGCCTGAAGAAACCACAGGAAAGGTCCTATTTTTAGTTATTGGCATCAATAATGACATTATGGCTCTAGGCCATGATTGAAGAAGATATTTTCTGAGCGTAGTGTATCTTGAATTGAAAGTGTATTAACTGTTCAACTGCAGAAAGTTTCAATGTCTAAAAAATTTTAGTAACTGAAAGCCCTTCAACCAGATCGTTCATTTAAGAACTTATTCATGTGCAGTTTAAAATCTTAGCAGCTTAAAGAAAAATCAGCTTTAGATATATTTTTTATAAAATGTACTTTTAAAATCACAAAATGTTTAATATTTTCATGAATGTGTTGTTTCACTTTTTAAATATTTGGAGCACTCAGAAATATACCTAGTTTTGGAGTTCTCAAGGAAGCAGCCATTAGTCAAGAATATTGGTATTGCAGGCTTAGTGAACTCTGACATTTGTCTTTTTTACACTGTCTTCTAGCAGTATGGAATCCTTATAACTATGCTTCAAATGTGCTGTGATTCCTAAATGCCATACATCCATGAAAGGGTAAACATGAACAATTTCTTGGTTATCTCCTTTTTTCCCGTATTGAACTACCCTGATTTACTCATCAAAATTGCATTCTTGGAATAATTTATATCAAGATCACAAATGAAATTTATTAAACCATTCAAAATCAACTGGAAAATGTTTTTAATTAAGAAGATGAAGTACTGGAATTGGCAATGTTGAAGCCTAGATTCTTAAATAGTGTGTTAAAATTTGTTAAAGTATGTTTTTGGGATAAGTTTGCATAGCTTAAAAAGAATACAAGAAAAATGATTTTTGTTTTTAAATAATTCTAAGTATTGGCCAGAGATAGAAAGTCAGTGGTGATCCTACTTTGGAATAATGCTTAGCTTTCAAAATTAGACTTTTATTTTTATTTATTTATTCTTACAAAAAGGGTACTTTGCTTCCTTCAACAAGAGAGTGTTTAAGATTGAACTTTTTGAAACTGCTAGATGTAATTTTTTTAAAACAAATCCTGTAGAAATAAAGAGAATGTCAAATATATTTCAAACAAACTTAGAGCAAATCTATTTACTTACAGAATTGCTTTTCAAAGATATCTCAAAAAACAAAAGGGAAAAATTTAAATTTTTTAAATTTATTGTCATTTTGGTGCCACTTAAAGCATGTTTGGGCTTCCTTGGTGTGGTGGTTCAGCTGGTAAAGAATCTGCCTGCAATGCTAGAGACCTGGATTTGATCCCTGGGTTGGGAGATTCCCTGGAGAAGGGAAAGGCTACCCACTCCAATGTTCTTCCCTGGAGAATTTCATGGACTGTATGGTCCATGGGGTTGCAAAGATTCAGACACGACTGAGTGACTTTTACTTAACTTAAGCATGTTTTTGACCCATTTTGTTGTTAATAATTTTAAAATTGATGATGGTAATATTTTTTTCCTGAAACATAAAGGAATCCAGCTCAACTTTTAAAATCTGCTTTTAAAAGCTACACTGTTAACACACTTTTCTTAATGGGATTATCCATCACATTTGAGTGGATAAATAAGTTGCCTCTTAATTGTTTTACACTGTCTATATGACTTTATTTCATTACCTCTAATAGTTACAACTTTAGCTTTAAAGAATAGTTTTATCAGTTTTCTTTGCATCAATTCAAAATTCAGAAGATAAAAAAGAAGGTAAAAAAGCGAGTAGTGGCTAGTTTCTATTCTCTTTAGTTTGCTTTCACAAATTAGTCATTCTATTGTGAATTTAGTTTTATTTTTGTTATTAGTATTTATTTTCCATTGTTTTGAAAGAGATTTGTTACCAAACTATGTCCTCAACTCGTGTTAACAGTCTGTGGCCTGGAACAGATGAAAACTTCCTTTAAAAGTATGTTAGTAAGTTTATTTCCAAGAGAGAACACTGCTGTTCCTGGGTGAGAAAAATAGCCCCATTAATATTTTCCATAATAGATCTTAGGAAAATAGTCTGAACACCAGTTGTCTACCATCATGGCTAATGCACAGATGAAAGTGCAAGTAAGTGTTAGATCCTCAGTCATGTCCAACTCTGTGATCCCATGGACTGTTGCCCTCCAGGCTCCTCTGTCCATGGAATTTTCCAGGCAAGAATACTGTAGTGGGTTGCCATTCTCTTCTCCAGGGGATCTTTCCAACCTGGGGATCGAACCCAGGACTCCTGCATTTCAGGCAGATTCTTTACCATCTGAGCCACCAGAAAAGCTCAATGCACAGATTACTAAATCAGTAATGTGAATTTTGAGTACCAGGTAAAAGAGCTAAAAATACTTTACTAACAAAACTGGAGACATTTGACTTGTTCTTAATAGAGCCATATTCTAAATTGGTTTGGTGAGGAAAGGATTTAGAGAATGTGTGTTAAGCTTGGCCTATTCCCAGGCATTGTGCCAAGTGCAAAGGATATCAAGGGAAATCACATCACTCTACTGAAGAGTTGAGGCTGGAGGAATAAACATAATGTGGTATAAGTGCCAGTAATCAAGGGAATTAGTTGGTATGGTGGGGCTACAAAGAAGCAGTAAATTTTGTGTTGGGTGAGAAGGTCAATGAAGTCCTCAGAGGAGACAGTTAGGGTGATTTTGAAGGATCGGTTGAAAATGGACAGGTGCAAAGGCAGAGAGGGTTATAAATATGTTGCATTCAAAGATGGGTTCTGCATGACTGGAAAATAGAGAAAGATTATCTGGTATATAGTAATCATCTTTTAAATTAATGAATTATGGGGAAACATCAAGAGAGACGATCAGCAAAGGGTGAAAGTTCATGTGTTTCATGCTGAAATTTTAACCTGAAGCTATTGGAGGGTTTTTAAGAACTCACTGTTTTAGCAGTAAGACCAAATGATAGGTAAGAGGGAAGAACAGAGATGTAGAAAAACAGTTTTGATATTTGTTTAACAGAAAGACTAGCCTTCTAATAATTCTGGATAATTATTATCTATATATAATTATATAATATTATCTGGGACATTACAAAGGCATCTCTGGAGTCAAACCTGGTCTCTAATTACAGCTCTGCCACTTTTGGGCTGTGTGACCTTGGAAATGTTAATCAACAGTTTTGTTCCTGTTTTCTCATTTGTAAAATAGGTTTATAATAGCACCTGTTTTAAGAAATAGCTGTGAGGATTAAATAATGTAATACATATATTCTGTTGGCAATGCCACCCAATCAAAGATTACCAGGAACACACGAGGAGTTGAACAGAATTGAGTTTATTGTCTGTTGAAAGTAGAGCACACACGGTGGGGTTCCATGGAGCTGTTTCAATCAGAGGGTGCTGAAAAGGCCTTTTAATATATAGGCTCATATTAAGTGATTTGAAAGAGGCCAAGGAAGCAAGGGTTTGCTCTGGATTGCATTCTCTCAGGAAGTGGGATAATTTTATGACTGGGTATCTTAATGGATCTTGTTTAGAAGAGGGGAAGAAGGAAGGGAAGTTAAAACTGTAATTGGTAAAGAAGCCACAGACACCTAGTATTAAGTGGGCAAGGGGATGCTTAGTATTTTTGCTTTGCACTGTGACTTGCATATACAAAATTATGCGTATACAAAATTATGAAAAAGCCTTGTCTGTCTTCATCATGGTCAGAGTGACCTTGTCTGATGTTGATATTCTATGAGACTAGATTTTATGTTCAACTAGAGAACACTAAGACGTAGATAATAGTAACAAGTCAGTTCCCAGATGCCAGAGGCTGCTTTTCCCTAATCATCACTTAGCATAATGCCTATTATAAATTTAAAGCTTAAAAAATATTCCCTAAATAATTATAATATTGAAGCCACCTCTCAAATAGTTTGGTCCATTTTTGGCCTATTCTATTGGCCTGCATCTTATTCCTTTTCTATGTGAGTAGATTTTTCTTATGTTTGAGATTTTTACTTTGAGCTAGTATTTTTGATATGCAGAAAGGATAGAATGTTAAACCTCAAACAACAGATTCTTTGAACATTTTCGTAAAGGTTTGAAATTTTTTAAATATAACCATTCCAATGTCTCCATTTTATATAAGTTGGCACTGGTCAACCTTTATACTGTTTCTCAGACTGAACTTAAATATTTACTAAGTATAGTTATTTGTATAATATTTGTGTTCTGTTACATACCATGATACCTATTAGTCTTGTTTTATCGCTAGCACTAAGTGCAGTGCCTGGCACACAGTAAGTGTTGAAGAAATGGTTGTTAAATAACTAAAGGAGGAAGAGAAAACTTCTCTTTGGGAAGCAGAACTGAAACTAAAATACACTGAGCGGTTACTCAGTGCCAGGTACTGTTAGGCGCATTATAAAAGTTATAAGGAAATTCTGGACATAAAGGTTAATTTTTGTTCTGCAAAGGAAACTTTGACTTAAGCTAAAGATAAGTAACTTGTTCTAGGAAATGATAAATCTTGATTCCAGACCTGTGTCATGCATCAAACATTTAATAAACACTTATCTTGTATTGCACTGGGGATTGAATTTATCAAAGCCTATCATTAGCAATTGCTGCTTTGTAATTACATCAACTCCTTCAGCTACTGTCCCTCTGTAATAGTCAGCTGGGAGTCTCAACTTGTTTTAAACACAGCTATCTTGCTACTCTGTGCTTGCATATAGGAACTGAATGGGGCTGGAGAAAAACCTATAACCAGTGCTAATTTCATTTTCAGTTTATTACCACAAATGTCAAACAGCCACTTCCTACTTCAAATGTTCAACACCAACCTTCACTTACTACTGGATCTTTTCATTAGCATATTAACATTCTCGTTGTCTTCTCTTTTTAATAAATAAAGCTTCCTTAGTGGCTCAGCAGTGGAGAATCTCCCTGTAATGCAGGAGACCCAGGTTCGATCCCTGGGTCAGGAAGGTCCCCTGGAGGAAGAAATGGCAACCCACTCCAGTATTCTTGCCTGGAGAATCCCATGGACAGAGGAGCCTAGTAGGTTACAGTCCATAGGGTCACAAAGAGTCAGACATGACTTTAATAAATAAAACCCTCCCTGGACCTCGTATCTCCTGCCATGTTTCTCAGACCTCACAGAAGGCTTCTCAAAAGCTTCCTCACATTTCAGCTTACCTATACTGATGCTAACTAGGTTTTGATTATCCACTCCCCTAAAGTTGCTTTTGTCAAGATTACCAAACACCTCTACTTTGCAGATCAGTACTCTGAAACATTTACTCCGCTGATCACTGCATCCTCTTCACAAACCTCTTGGCTTCCCTGAGAGCATGTTTTCTCAGTTTCTTGCTCCTTGTTCCATCCATTGGTTCCAGCTCCTGCTCTTCATCGTTAAATGTTGGAGTGCTCCAGGGCTCAAGTCTAGGACTTGATTTCAGCTCTTCTCTTTTTCTACCCGATCTCATGTAATCCATCTATTAATGCATGCAAATTTATAATACCAGCTCTGGCCTTTCCACTGAGCTATAAATTTAGATATCTAGATGCCAACTTAACATTTCTCTCTTTGAATAGCAAGTGGGCATTTCATACTTTTGGGTTTTCTCCCTTGTGAAAACTGTTCATTCTTCTTAACCTTAGTATATGGTACCTCCTTTCACAGAGATATTCAAGACAAGAACCCAGGAGTTGTCCTTTCTCCTTCATCTCCCCAACTTCCCATACTCTACCTTAAAAATACATCCTCAGTACATTTCTCTCTGTATCCCTTGCTTTCACTTGTGTCTCAGCTTTCATTATCTTATGTCAGTTCTTATCTGAATTATGAGGACTCTTAACTATTTAGTTTCCTTCCTAATCTGGCTCCTGCCTTACCTTTTGACATTTGCTACCACTCAGCAGCCAGTCTCACCCACTGCAATCCAGCTGAGTGGTCTTATTCGAAAAGACAAAATGTAGTTCTCCTTTGGGCTCTGGTTCATTGTTGCCTCTGCCTGGAATGATGAACTACTGTCATTCAGGTTTCAGCACAAATATCCTTTCATCAGTTGAAATCTTTCCCAGCCACCCAATCTGAATTACCATCTCCACCCAGTCAGTATCCTACTGTATGTATCATTTTGACTGCTTTTCACTGTCTGCATTAATCTTATTCATATTTTTGTCATTTGGTATTCCTTTTATTAGGGTATCAGCCCTATAAATTGGGTTCTTACCACTATATTCCCAGTGTTAAGAGCATTGCCTGACACAAAAGTACTCAATATATTTGTTGAATAAATAAATATATAACCATGTTTGTTTTAATATAAAGCCAATTTCAGCCTCACAACATTGACCCTAGGAAAATATGCCTCGTTTCTCCCATGGCTCTGTGTATTCATGGCTTCGTTACCTCATTTCTTAATTTGAGAAGCTTTGTCACTCTTTTTCACCTACACCAACCACTGAAAAGAAGGACCATAGTATCTTTGAATAAAAATCAGTGAAGAAGATCATCAGTAAATTATCCATATTGTTCAGTCACTCAGTTGTGTCTGACTCTGCAGCCCCATGGACTGCAGCACTCCAGGCTTTCCTGTCTTTGACCATTACCCAGAGTTTGCTCAAACTCATGTCCATTGAGTTGGTGATTCCATCTAACCGTCTAGTCCTCTGTCATCCCCATCTCCTCCTGCCCTCAGTCTTTCCCACCATCAGGGTCTTTTCCATTGAGTCAGCTCTTCGAATCAGGTGGCCAAAGTATTAGAGCTTCAGCTTCAGCATCAGCCCTTCCAATGAATGACTATTCTAATGAATAGTCAGGGTTGATTTCCTTTAGAATTGACTGATTTGATCTTGCTGTCCAAGGAACTCGCAAGAGTCTTTTCCATCACCACAGTTGGAAAGCATTAGTTCTTCAGCACTCAGCCTTCTTTATGGTCCAACTCTCATATCCATACATGACTGCTGGAAAAACCATAGCTTTAACTATACAGACCTTGGTCTGCAAAGTGATGTCTTTGCTTTTTAAAATGCTGTCTATGTCATAGCTTTCCTTCTGAGGAGCAAGCATGTTTTAATTTCATGGCTGCAGTTACTGTCTGCAGTGGTTTTGAAGCCCAAGAAAATAAAATCTGTCACTGCTTCCATTTTTTCCCCTCTTATTTGCCATGAAGTGATGGGACCTGTTGCCATGATCTTAGTTTTTTGAATGAGTTTTAAGCCAGCTTTTTCACTTTCATCTTTCACCCTCAAAAGGCTCTTTAGTTCCTATTCGCTTTCTGCCATTAGGATGGTATCATCTGGACATCTATATTGTTGGTATTTCTCTCGCAGTCTTGATTTCCAGTTGTGCTTCATCCAGGCTGGCATTTCATATGATGTACTCTGCAGAGAATTTAAATAAGCAGGGTGACAATATACAGTCTTGATGTACTCCTTTCCCTATCTGGAACCAATCCATTGTTCCATGTCCGGTTCTAACTGTTGCTTCTTGACCTGCATGCAGATTTCTCAGGAGGCAGGTCAGGTGGTCTGGCATTCCCGTCTCTTTCAGAATTTTCCACAGTTTGTTGTGATCTACACCATCAAAGACTTCAGCGTACATCTACTGAAGCAGAAGTAAATGTTTTTCTGGAATTCCCTTGCTTTCTCTATGATTCAATGGATGTTGGCAATTTGATCTGTTTCCTCTGCCTTTTCTAAACCCAGCTTGTACATCTGGAAGTTCTTGATTCAGGTATTGCTGAAGCCTGGCCTGAAGGATTTTGAGCAATACATTGCTAGCGTGTGAAATGAGTGCAGTTGTCAGGAACGTTGAACATTCTTTTGGTACTGCCCTTCTTTGGGATTGGAATGAAAACTACACTCAATATGTCAGCAAATTTGGAAAACTCAGCAGTGGCCACAGGACTGGAAAAGGGCAGTTTTCATTCCCAGTCAGTATTGTTAGGGTACAAAACAAATGGTACCAGGGTACTTTAGGGACACCTTAAAAATTGGTCATTTGCTTTTGATCTACCTACTTGACTGTTGTCTGCAAACAAATGATTTTGAAAGGATTTTAAATTTTACCATGTATTCAAAACAGTGCGGTAGTTTTTGCCAAATAGGTTGGGAACGGGTCATCTCAAAAGGAAAAAGACAAAAACATTCTAACAATTAGTTGTGAAATTTTAATTACAATAACAAAATTTTTATTCCTTGAAGTATCAGTGGAAGATAAGACTTTTATCCAGCTCCTGATATTTCCCCATGAATTAGAGTATACAAAATTTTTTTAAAAATAATCTTGAGTAATATATTACTTATCACTTTAGTTCAAGAATAGTGAAGTTAATACTGCTGACCAAGTCCTACTTGCTGAAGATAGAGAAAGCTGAATGGGACCTGTTTAGGCTGTGGCCTGGGTTTTAGCCATCTCTTCCAACACTGGTTGCCTACTATTATGTGATATTAATTTGGCGTACTCTGGTCATAATTTTGCTTTTATTCTAGCAAATCCAGCCCCTGTGGCACTTACTATTGCAGTTGTCAGTCAGTCTACAGTAGTGACTGCCTTTAAGGCTCCTGCAATGTGCTGTGTCCAGTGTTCACTGGGTTCTGGGGGACACTAAAGCAGAGGCCGTATAGGGCTCTGCTGAGGGTGAATCAGCTCTCAAAGCTCAGGAAGGAGGGCTTATTAGTACAGCACAGAAAGGCGTTAAACATTCTCACTTCTGATTGGAATAAGAAAAAAAGGTCACAGTATCAAGGCTTTTCTACAAAGAAGTGATGCACGTTGAAAGATAATACACAGCTCTGAAGAGTGAATGTGGAAGATACAGGGACCTCCCCCACCAACTTGCCACATCCTTTTCTAGTGACAAGCTTGTAGGGCATGGCTGGCTGTTAGAGAATGAAGTAGAGGGGTTATTGATTTACTTTACTTCCTTGCACTGCAAGTTTTAAAAGAATGGAATAGAACAAATGAGCCAGATAAACTTTTTTTTTCAATTAGGCAGGGTATACATTATTAAAAAAAAAAATTGGCCTTGAGTTCCTGCAAACAAGGAACCAGTCCGAGAAAATGCAGCAGGGGAGAATGTAATAGAAAAATGGTGACGCCTATTCCTTTTAGGGGAGCAACAAGGGCCACTAAGAATGGCACTGGTTTTCCTGGAAATACGGACCCTATGGAGTAGGCAGTATGACTCATCCACAACTGACAAGCAAGACAAAGATGAGCCAGGGAAGGCGGTGAAGCACTGGAGTGCATTTATGTAGATTCCGGACCTGTACTCGTTGCAGGGTCTGCATCCCTCTTCTCTGAAAGCCTCTGCACATTGTGAGGAGAGAGCAAAAGAGAACGGGGAGAAGAAGCAAGAGGGCAGGGCCAGCCTTAAATATCTGGTAGTGTATTGTCCTCAGCTCACTAAGAGAACTCTATGCAATTCAGCGCCTATTAGTAACAAGAACAAGTAGCTATTGTTGAGGCTTAAACAGCTCGAGTGTTTCTTCTAGAGATAATTAAATTAATTAAAATGGTCCCTGAAGCCAAACTGAGCTTCATATTGAGCACTACACACATTTCTTCCAGATTCCAGCCCAGGCTATTCAGAACAAGCAAGGCATCAGCCATATAACTCAGCCTGGGCCCCGCAGACTAGCCTTTTCACTTCCCTTGGAATAGAGGCCCCAGGTCAGGGGCTAAGACAGGAGGAGTCTTTTCCTATGCTGAGGGGGGGTGGGGGGGGCGCTTTAGTTCTGGTGCTATTAAGGAAAAGATCATCTTTTATTCTGTGAGCTTAGTTCCAAAAGTGATGGGGGCATTTTTTTTTCCTTAGGGTTCAAGTAGGAAGTTTGGCTTACTGGCTGCATCCAAATAAACAGTCCTCACTCAGTATAGTCTCAGAATGTTGGTGCTCAATAAATATACATTGAATCAGTGAGTGGATACATGAATGAAAACCAGTCCCATTGGCTGACTTCCATCCTATTTCTTTCTGGAGTAAGAAAGTAAATGGGTAGCATCTGATCTTAGATCAAAACTACAAAACTGTCATGTATCCCAGTGGACATAGTACAATACTGTGGTGTTGTTCAGTCGCTCAGTCGTGCCCAACTCTTTGCAACCCCATGGACTGCAGCACTCCAGGCTTCCCTGTCCTTCACCATCTGGAGCTTGCTCAAACTCATGTCCGTTGAGTCGGTGATGGCATCCAACCATCTCATCCTCTGTCATCCCCTTCTCCTGCTCTCAGTCTTTCCCAACATCAGGGTCTTTTCCAATGAGTTGGCTCTCTGCATCATGTGGCCAAAGTATTAGAGCTTCAGCTTCAGCATCAGCCCTTCTAATGAATATTCAGGGTTGATTTCCTTTAGAATTGACTTCCTTGCTGTCCAAGGAACTCTCAAGAGTCTTTTCCATCACCACAGTTGGAAAGCATCAATTCTTCAGCATTCAGCCTTCTTTATGGTCCAACTCTCACATCCATACATGACTCCTGGAAAAAACATAGCTTTGACTATAGAGACCTTTGTTGGCAATGTAATGTCTCTGCTTTTTAATACGTTCTCTAGGTTTGTCATAGCTTTTCTTCCAAGGAGCAAGCGTCTTAATTTCATGGCTGCAGTCACTGTCTGCAGTGATTTTGAAGCCCAAGAAAATAAAGTCTGTCGATTGTGGTTTATTTGTGGTAGATGTAAGTCTATATGTTTGGAATAAACAAACAGAATTTTAAAAAAATGTTTTGGCTGTGCCACACAGCATGTTGAGATTCCCGCGCCCCCCCCCCCCCCCCCCCCCCCAGGGATCAAACCCATGCCCCCTGCAATGGAAGAGTCTTAACCACTGAACCTCCAGGGAAGTCCCAAGAATAAACATCTTTGACTTTCTGATGCTTATTGTCTAGCAAGGGCATGGGGATGGGAGGCAAACAAAAACCATGAACATATTAAAGTATGTGCTAAGAGAATAGCAGTGCAGGGTAAGAGTTACAAAGGCAGAGTTGGGGGATATGGGAAGGTGGGAGTGGCTTGCAATTTTATGGAGGGTAGACAGTGTGGGTCTCTTTGAGAGGGTGATGGTTGAGCAAAAATGAGAGTGGTGAGGGAGTAAGCCATGTGGGTATCTAGAGGCAGAATGTTCTAGGCACCGGGAAGCCAGCACAAAGTCCAGAGAGCAGGAGTATGCCAGGCATGTTTGAGAGCAAAGAATAAAGAAGGTAATGTGGCTTGGAGAAGGAGCAGTAACTGCATCTCTGTGGATGCACAAGGAAAGAGGCAGAGAACCTGGGTGCAACTGCTGGTAGGTGGGTAGATGTGGAAATCTGGGGAGGTTTTTTCTGATTCTCAAACATCTTGGGGAAGAAGGAAGCAAAGTAATCAGCTGAGACAGAGGGGAGAGAGGAAAGTATGAGCTTGTCCTCCAGGAGAACAGAGAGTGAATGGACTGGGGGAAAATATTATGAATGCCAGGTAGCACTGAGGTCCCACTTAATGGGTTAACAATCATGCTCAAAATGAGGCCAGTCAGCACAGTTGATTCTTTCAGCAGGCATATTCAGCTGTTCTGGTAAACACAGAGCTGGGTTTTGCCAGGGTGGTAGTTCTGCTAAGCAACTTTGACAAAGTGAGAAGAGGGTAAGAGATTTCATGGGTCCTGAAGTGAGTGATTACAACATGATAATGACCAGAGAATTTATGCTGAGTAGATAGGACCCCAAGTAAAAGGAAGGAAGGACTTTCAAAGGGATTAGAAATCCCCATGATTTAGAGGGATTGGAGGAATAGGGGTATTAGAAAGAATGAACTGGAAAAAATAGGAGGTAGGGTCAGAAAATGCTTCCTTTGTAAGGACTGTGCTAAAAATGAATGAATGGGGATTTCTCTGGTGGTACGGTGGATACCCTGGTAGCTCAGATAGTGAAGAATCTACTTGTAATGTGGTAGACCTGGGTTCGATCTGTGGGTCAGGAAGATCCTCTGGAGAAGGAAATGGCAACCCACTCTAGGATTCTTGCCTGGAAAATCCCATGGACAGAAGAGCCTGGTGGGCTACAGTCCATGGGGCCACAAAGAGTTGGACATGACTGAGCGACTAACACATAGGGTCAGAATGGAATGTGTCCAATTAAGATTTTGAAAATGCATCTAAAATCTTAGGGTAATATCTGGCACAAATCAAATACTCAATTATAAATAGCTCTTGTTTGGAGTTCATAATACCTGTCCAAAACCTTTGAGGCCAGATATGTTTCATAATCCAGTCCTTCAGATTGTAGGATGAAGTCTTGGAAAGCTTTCCATAATCAAGTATACTTGTATTTCTTCAGTGAAATATATGAATATTATATGAATATCCCACATTAAGTGGGATACATAGCCAAAGGTAGGCTTAGGCTAGACTTTGCTATCCAATAAGTTTTGGCACTAAACTTAAAAAGCAGACAGTTTTTGTCTTGGGGACTTCCCTGGTGCTCCTGTACTTAAGAATCTGCCTGCTGATTCAGGGGACATGCTTTGGATCCCTGCTGGTTCAAGAAGATCCCACATGTCGCAGGGCAGCTAAGCCTGTGTGCCACAACTACTGAACCCATAAAGCTCTAAGAGTCCATGCTCCACAACAAGAGAAGCCACTACAATGAGAAACCCATGCACCGAATACAGAGTAGCTTCCCACTTTTCCCAACTAGAGAAAGCTGTGTGCAACAATGACCCAGCACAGCCAAAATAAATAAATAATTAAGAGCCTTTGAGATTTAAGAATTGCAGACAAGAGAAGGTGAACCTGTACTGGCATTTAGACTAAGAGTTAAGGAATTATGGGCAATCACTTTATCTCTCTAGATATTAGTTATTTCTGTATGAAAAGAAGACTTTGAAAAATTTCTTAGCTACTTTGAGCTCAACATTTTACGTTTCATTGATACCCTTTGCTGGGCTTTAAAAATTTTACTCATAAACTATTTACAGTTGAATAAAGAGGGTTGGCCTAAATTTTAATAAATGAGCTTATTTTGATTGTTATGATCTTGGGGTGACTATTACAGTCTTGGGGATTCCCTGGCAGTCCCAAGGACTCTGTGCTTCCACTGCAGGGTGCGTGGGTTCCATCCCTGGTTGGGGAACTAGGATCTCATATACCTTGTGGTATGGGGGAAAGAAAAAAGCACAGCAAAACAAACAAAAAACTATTATAGTCCTGCTTAAACTGATAATATCAGAAGAGTTTAGAACCTTTTCTTTTGCATTTTCAAGGCTAAGAACAATATAAATCAATCACAGGCATTTGAACATCTATCAAATTTGGTGAAACCTCACAGGTCAGGTAAGTTAGGAGGTCAGGGTGAATTCATACAAAGTTTTAATGAAAGTGCTTATGAAATGCTGCATTATGTAATTCAATTCAAGTTTATTTTAATAATGACTGTTTCCCAGTAGATGTTAAGCCTTGACTTGCTTTGATGACTAAATGAGGCTGATTTTTAATTTAATGCATCATTTGCATATAGTGTGCTTATAAAATGCTGAGGAAAAAAAACGTGTCCTTGAAGTGTATTAAATACGTTGCCTGCCTTTGGTTGTTCTATTCATTATCTTAGCAAATCTTTTCTTTGTAGGTACAGCAGCTTTGTTCAATTACCTCATATTCTCCAGGGAAGCTTTCCAATATGGAGTTCACTTTCTGTAAGTGAACACAATTCTAAAGAATGGAGCAAAACTCCAAATACTAAGAAATAGAATGTGTTGCATTTTCCATCATATTTTCTGTAAATAAGATATAACTAGTTTAAAATAAAAAGGCCCCAGGGACTTGCTCAAATCCATTTTCAGCCCAGAGTGTGCTCTGAGTTTCTATCCAAATTCCCAATAGCACTGACACTTGGGTTTGAGTTTGATTCAGTGATTTGTTTGAACTGCTTTTACACAATCATTTTTCTCCTTCAGGTGCTTTGCTACCCTTCCCTTTCTTTTTGCTTAGCTTCACTGTTGCTTTCTTTAATACCCTGCTTTGGTGACATCTCTTTAGGCCAGTCTTTTCTGTTTGTCACCCACCCTCATTCCCAAGCCTGGGGTGGACGTCCTCCCTGAGTGCTTTCATGGTAACACTGACTGTTCCCCATTACAGCGTCTCTCTTCAGTGTGCATGTGCTTGTTCTGATCTCTCACCATGTCCATCTCACATCTTTGCTTCTTCAGGGTTTACCTGTCGTCTTAAGCTAACTAAAGGTTAAGTTTAGAGTTCCAGAAGTAGGCCTTTGCACTAAAAACCAGCGTCATGTAACCCAAAGCAAGATTTAATCCCACTAAGCTCTTCTGGAGGCCTCAAGGAAAAGAAAGGAGGTTGAGAGAGGAGAATTACAATTCCTCACCACTCCGTCTCAGAGGAAGACGGGGCTGTCCTTATATCTGACTGGTCCCTAGGGACACGATGTCCTTTATCTAGTCACCGGAAAGACAGCATTCATCTTAGGAGGCCTCAATAGGTAAGGAAAGGGGATACAAGGTAAAGATTTCATTTTCAAGGCATTCAACGAATAATACAACAACAAATATTTTCCAAGTACCTCTGCCAAACAACGTGTGGCGGTGTCTATCTAGGGAGCCCTAGGGCATCCTCTTCTGGGAGGCTGGTCTTTCTAAAGAAAGACTGAAGCAGCTCAGGTCAAACAAAACAACTCTCTGGCCTTATTTCCATAGTCACCTGTGTTCATCCCTGATCTTATTAAGAAAGGGGTTGATCTGCCCAGGCACACACTTTTAAAGACACAGCATTTCAACCCATACAGATAGATAAATGATAACTACACTTATACATTTTATTTCGAACACAACATTGACACCTAAACTCAAATTGCTGTATTACAGTAAAATTGCATCAGCCAGCATTACATTTAAAGCCCACAGGCTGCAACTAATTAAATAGACTGTAATGACTAGAGAAAGAAAATGTCATTATAAAATTAGGTTGGTTTAGTTAGTCCAGGTCCCCCAAAGAGGATGGGTTTCCTTATCTAGATGCTGTCATACGGTATTTGGCATAGGTGCTTGGTAAATACTTGTACTGAATGAATGCCTTGAAAATGGAATTTTTATTTTTTATTCTTTACTCTCTTTTACCTTGTTCCTGGGCTTCACTGGTGGCTCAAACGGTAAAGAATTTGCCTGCAGTGCAGGAGACCCGGGTTTGATCCCTGGGTTCAGAAGATCCACTGGAGAAGGGAATGGCAACCCACTCCAGTATTCTTGCCTGGAGAATTCCATGGACAGAGGAGCCTGGCAGGCTACAGTCTATGGAGTCACAGAGAGTCAGACATGACTGAGCGACTTTCACTTTTACTGGGTTAAGCATGATGAGTTTATAGCTGTACATGACTTCAGATTTCTCTGTGTGCAGGAGTAAAGGTCATTGATAAGTGCACAGCTGAGGCTTCCTATTTGGCTGAAGAGTCTAGCCATGACCCACATCAGCTCTGATCATTATTTATGTGAATGGAGGAGCGGGGGACAGTTGCTTCACAGACTAGCCTAAAGCTTGCTACTCAAAGTGTGATTCTTGGGCAAGGAACATCAGCATCCCCTAGGGGCTTATGTGGAATGCCGCCTTTCAGGTTCTACCCTAGACCACCTGGACCAGAATCTGCCTTTCAACAAAACCTTCCAAAGATTTTTAAGCTCACTAAAAGTTGAACACTGGCCTAGAGAGTCAAAGGAGAGCCAGAGCTTGGACCTCACATAAAGATTACCAAGAAGGTAGCGCAAAGAAGAGCAGAAAGGGTAGTCTGCAAGGGGTACTAGAACCAAAGAGAAAGAAGGTAAGGCAGTCAGCTCAAGGGTGGGTGGAGGAGGCAGAGGAAAATCAGAAGTGACTTGTGTGTTGTGTGTTATACGAGGCTTAGAGCTGGAACTTGGAGAGGAACAGGTAGGCCCCAAACCGGTGATGGAGCATCAAGTTAGGGTTTGCAGGGTTGTGGCTTTGGGCTCAGAAGAGGTTTAAATTGGACATCCTTGGAATTCAAATCTGACTTAGTCCTCTGTTGTTGCATAGCAAACCACTCTATGTTTTAGTAGCTTAAAACAGCACCTATATACTTATGAATGAATCTGTGTGCTGGCAATTTAGGCAGGGCTCCTCTGAGATGGCTCGTCTCTGGTCCATGTGGTGCTGGCTGGGCTCACTTCCATGTCTGCAGTCAGTTGGCAGATGAGCTGGAAGGGGGCTGGTCCCAGTCTCATTGGTTTTGTGTGTCTTGTTTGACTGGAACAACTGAGATTATTGGGCCTCTCTCTCCATGAAGTTGCTCATCCCCAATGAGACAAGCCTGATTTTGTTCACATGTTCACAGTGTTCCAAAAAGGCCAGAGTAAAAGCTGAAAGACTTCCTGAGGTTCAAGCTTGGAAATCACTTCTGCTACATTCTTGTAGTAAAAGTTGGTCAGAAGACCAACCTGTGGGATGTCTTCAAAGACTGTCTGACCAGCTGCTATATTCTTAACCTCTGAACCTCAATTCCCTCTTCCTTTAAAATATAAATAATGATACCTTTTTCATAATATTATATTATGTGAGACAAATTGTTGTAGTGATTGGCATGTATTTAGCATATAGTAAACAGGAATTGGAGCTTCTCCACTGGCTTAGTGGTAAAGAATCTGCCTGCTTGCCAGTGCAGGAGATGTAGGTTCAATCTCTGGGTCAGGAAGATACCCTGGAAGATGAAATGGCAACCCACTTCAGTATTCTTGCCTGGGAAATCCCATGGACAGAGGAGCCTGCTGGTCTACTGTCCATGGGGTTGCAAAGAGTTGGACACGACTGAGGAACTTCATTTTTTTTTCTGAGCTACTAAGCGCACACAGCACAACACAAACTGCATGGCCAGAAAAAAAAAAAGAATCAGGCATTAATAAACTATTCTAGCCAAAAAATGGTGAGCAAATGGGCAGGATCTGAATTGCAGACAAACTAGGTAATGATGTACCTTGAAACTGAGAGACCAACATCCTCAAAACAGGTCATTATATTGTTCATCATTGTCACAATAAGATCTCATGCATTGGCCCCAAACCTCCAGCTGGTGTGAACACTCATTACACTAGAGTGGTGACCTCTGCTTGTTTGGGGATGGTGTAATTGTTTTCTTAATGGGGCTTTTAATCTGGTTAAGATTTAGAGTTAAATATGTAGTGAAGTAAATCAAACCCACAGAGTTAACATTTTTGTGTAAGTTCAGGAAGAGATTTTCATAATCTTGAGGATGATGTGTGTTGTTTGGTATTTCAAATATTTGTAAGGGAGGATTTAACCTGTTAGAGAATTGCAGTCCTATTAAAGAGTGCAATTTGTAATTTTTAGGCGAAATGTATATAAAGAGGACTTTAAAAAGTTTTTGATTAAGGTTCTGAACCATTTTAGTTTACAAGAACTGCAGATCACTCTAGTTATATTGTTCTAGAGTTACATAAGTATTTGAGAAAATTTTGCTTAGAAGCATTTGAAGTGCTAAAAAAGCACCACTATATGAAACATATAATGCAGCTTGAAATTTCTCATGGAATTTAATTAATTAAGTATTTAAATGAGACTTTAGGAGAATTTGATTCCTGCTGCTTTAGTTGACAGATCTTTAATCCTCTTGAAACTGATGGTTAAAATTTGCTTGGCTTATAAATAGAATAATAAGGTTTCTACATTGAACTTTAGGTTTAAGGAAAACAGTTTTAGAATTATTTAAATTTTATTCCTTTAATACATTTCATATCCATTAAAAAAGAAAACAAGGAATCTGCAAATGGTCTGCAGTATGCTCTAAAACTTCCATTAAGGGTACCAAAAACTAATATTAACATAAATAAGTTAAATTGTCACCAGTATCTGAAAAGTTTAGACATTTTAAAGCCAAGGGCATGTTTTTTGGTAAGTGTGGGACACTCTTCCTGCACTGTGACTCTCAAAGCTGTAATCTTCAGGCTCACAGGTAAAATATTCCCATATACCATCTGTAGGTAACTTGCCAGCAGATTGCACAAGCAGCCTCTCCTGTGGTTCTCCTGCAGTGACTGCCACCACAAAGCATTGGTCTCAGTCCCTTCTACCTCACATCCAGAAACCCACAATAGCAGAAGACAAAATCCAGCCAATGAACCAAAAGCTGAAGTTTTTCCACAATGTCCACTGATCCATGCCACTGATTAGAATCACAGTTTGCTGACTTTCCCTTCTCAAATAGCTCAGAACTCAAGTCTGTATTACAAATTGCAAATGGTTTGGAAATTTCTGTTTTAAAAGTGATGTTTGAGACTTTCCTGGCAGCCCAGTGGTTAAGACTCTGCACTTTCACTGCAGGGGAAGAGGGTTCGATTCCTGGTTGGGTTACTAAGATCCCACGTACTGTGTGGTGCAGCCCCCCTGCCAAAAAAAAAAAAAAACTGGTGCTTGGCATCCTGAGGAGTGTATTTTCCTTGGGCACAAGGCTGTCTCCCCGCTGATGGTGATGTCAGGGAGCCAGCTAGGTATCCAAATTCAAGGAAGACTTGGGCTTCTGTGGACTGCCCAAAAGACCTTTTTTAGAGACCTTGATTCTGTTGGCTCCTCTGAAGACTTAAAGCGGAAAAAAAGATTGCCCTCAACCCTTCCTACAGAAATTGCTCTGCTCCTGAGGACTTGATAAATACAGCTGGCTTAGTAAACAGAAGTCACCTTGAAACTGGTCTGCTGAAGGCCCATTGGGTGCTTGATGTTGAGAGGTCTATTCTTTTCCCCACTGTGGAAGAATTGGAGCTAAGAAGGGAAGAAGCCCTTGAAAACAGCAAGTGAAAGTGTTAGTTGCTCAGTCGTGTCCGACTCTTTGCCACCCCATGGAGCGTAGCCCACCAGGCTTCTCTGTCCATGGGATCCTCCAGGCAAGAGTGCTGAGTGGGTTGCCATTCCCTTCTCCAGAGGATCTTCCTGACCCAGGAATTGAACCCAGGTCTCCTGCATTGTAGGCATTCTTTAGCTTCTGAGACACAGCATGTGTTCTTTTAATCCTATATGATGAAAGGTGAGCTCAGGAGGCTTTTGCTTCTAAGCTGATGTGCTTGGTGCAGAATTCATCATCGTTGTTGTTGCCCCTTTGCCCCCTTCTTCCTGAAGCTTTCCCTAGGTTCTCTTCTCCTTGGTTACCTCCTCATATCACATAGCACTATAATGTGTGTTTACTTATTTATTACCCCTCCACCACACTACCTCAGAGCAGAGCTTGCGTTTTATTCACCCTGTATTTCCTGTGACTTCTTTCAGAACAGTTCACACGTCCTGGGTGTTCAAAAAGCATCTGCATAGTAAACAAGTGAACAAACTAGAATAGCCCCTGATTACAGTAGAAATATTTACAAAGAAGTATATGAAAGGGTTGTTTTCTCAGTTTGCTTCGGGTTCTGACTTTTCCCCCCATACATATATTTTCTTTTTCTTTTTTTGGCTGAGCTGTGTTGCATGTAGGATCTTATGTCTCCAACTAGGGATCAAACACACCCCTTGATAGCGGAAGCACAGAATCCTAACCACTGGATCACCAGGGAAGTTCCCCTATTTGAAAATTTAAGTGTAGGTTTAACTCTAACTTCATGGCTATAGTTTATTATCAAATATGTGCATATTTTATAGGAAAGGTCTGCCTGCAGTAGTGGAGAAAGAATCATAGAACTTAACCAAACTAGGTCTCAGAGTTTATGTAGTTGGCTAAGAATAAGCACTTACTAAGAAAAGCACTTACTTAGTGGTAAACACCGTATGAACCTTAACTCGTTAAATGATTGAAACAACACTAAAAAGTAGGTAATATTATTAGTCCCACTTTACTGATCAAGAAAACATACTTCAAAAATTTATATAATTTGCCTTGTTTAGCAAAAATCATTCAATTTTTTTATGTTTGAGTTTTATCATAGCATATTTATCTTTCCAACACATTTTATTAATGATAAAATGAAAATAATTTTATATTTTAAAAAATTAGATATAGACCCTCCGCTCTAAGAGCAAAACCTCCAACAGTGAGGGCACATACTAATTCAATAACACAAGGTAGAACACATTGGCCCATGAAAAGAGAACAGATGAAAAGTCAAGGTCAGGTAAGGAAACCACAGCAGAGGGAGTTGGTATGTGTCTGGGGGACCTGGGAGGGGAGCCCTGAAAGATGTGAATTCTGCTTTGGAGTCAGTGGGGCAGAGGGACGAAGGGGAGCCCTGCCAAGAGAGAGGATAGCGGAAGCAAACGCAACACAGCTTGAGTGATTAACCAGTGCTTCGGCTACTCTCTCCCCAGCCCTGCTTCTTTGAACATAGAGAAAAATAGTTTGTACCCGGAGTACAAGGCCAACAACTTCACTTGAGCATCTCTAACTCACCACCCTCTATTCCCTCTGACTAGCCTCTCTCGACTGGTTCCCACCCTGTACCTATCTCATACGTAGGTTCTGGTTTACTCCATTAAAAAGAAAAAATCTCCCATTAATGGGCATCTCATTATGGGTTGCTTCTTTCCTTCCTATCCCAATCTTAAAAAAAAAAAAAAAAAAACAGTCTCTGTTTATAGTCTCAACACTCTCAACCTCTATCCTCTCCTCAGTTCAGTTCAGTTCAGTTGCTCAGTCATATCCGACTCTTTGCGACCCCATGAATCGCAGCACACCAGGCCTTCCTGTCCATCACCATCACCCGAAGTTCACTCAGACTCACGTCCATCGAGTCAGTGATGCCATCCAGCCATCTCATCCTCTGTCGTCCCCTTCTCCTCCTGCCCCCAATCCCTCCCAGCATCAGAGTCTTTTCCAATGAGTCAACTCTTTGCATGAGGTGGCCAAAGTACTGGAGTTTCAGCTTTAGCATCATTCCTTCCAAAGAACACCCAGGGCTGATCTTCAGAATGGACTGGTTGGATCTCCTTGCAGTCCAAGGGACTCTCAAGAGTCTTCTCCAGCACCACAGTTCAAAAGCATCAATTCTTCGGCGCTCAGCCTTCTTCACAGTCCGACTCTCACACCCATACACTGCTCATCCTAGTGTAATTCAACACTTCTACTCCCTGTCTTGATTCTTCTCCACCAGCACCCTGCCTCCATCCTGCCGAAAGAGAACACTGCTTGCTAGGATGTTTATGGCCTCTTCATTGTCAGCTCCCATGAACACATGGTCTGTCTGGTAGGTGGCATTGTTGCTAACATTCTTCTTCATGAGAACTCTATCCTCCTCTGGCTTCTGACCACTGCTCTTTTGCTGGCTCAACTTTATTTATATGGACTTCCTTTGTGGCTCAGCTGGTAAAGAATCCACCTGCAATGTGCAAGATCTGGGTTCAATATCTGGGTTGGGAAGATCCCCTGGAGAAGAGAAAGGCTACCCACTCCAGTATTCTGGCCTGGAGAATTCCATGAACTATATAGTCCATGGGGTCGCAAAGTGTCGGGCAGGACTGAGCGAATTTCACACAGCATGTGGGATTTCAGTTCTCCAACCAGGGACTGCATCCATATCCCCTGCATTGGCAGCACAGTCTTAGTCATTGGACAGCCAGGAAAGTCCCTCTATATCCATTAAGAGTGGTGTCTTAGTCCACTTGGGCTGCTTTAACAAGAATACCATAGACTAGGTAACAAACAAGAAACATTTTTCAGCTCTGGAGGCTGGGAAATATAAGATAAAGACATTGGCAGATTTGATGTCTGGTGAGAGCCCGTTTCCTGGCTCATAGACACTGTCTTCTCACTGTGTCCTCACAGGGCCAAAGGGGCAAGAGAGCTGTCTGAGGTCTCTTATAAGGGCACTCATCTAATTCATAAAGGCTCCATACTCATGACTCACTCACTCCACATTCATGACCTAGTTACCTCCCAAAATTTCCAATCATTACAATAGGAATTAGGCTTCAGCATATAAAGTTTAAGGAGACACAAACATCCAGCCCATGACAGATGTCCTTTTACTCTGGTGTTCAGCCTACATTTGGTCTTACCACACAGAGTCCCTGAGTGACTATATATTGAGTCCAGTGAATTCAGTATCTGTCTCTGTTCAGGTGAGTACAGAATAGCTCTAAGGGTAAGTACCAAGTCTATTTTCTGAGCTTCCTTTGAGCCAGGTCGTGGTACCTGAATGCTCAAACTCTCTACAGAACACATCTCTAGACCAGACACCTCCACATGGATATCCTACCATTCAGGATTCTGAATAGTACTGATCAGCTTTTCCCTTATTCATTCCCTAATCCATTTTTCCACTGAATCCCCCATCTTTATTCATGGTACATTTTTTACCCATAAGCCCATGGACACAGTCTAGCCTGTCTTCCTTATGTCTAATTAATTGGTAACAGGTGTCTTGCCAAACCTTTAAAGCTCTCTGGGACTGGTTTCTTCCTCCCATGCACTCTGATATGCAGCCTTAGCATCTCCTACTTGGAATATCCTAAGAGTTGTTCCCTCTTTTAACCTCTTTTCCTTAAAATTCATGCTGTAGGAGTACATTTCACAAACATTATATCACCAACGCTATATTACTCTTCTCCATGATCACGCCCCTCTGTCCTCTTCTCTAACCTCCCTCTCCACTCCTCTGTAGCCACCCCAAGCACTGATCCTATTCAACTTCTAGCAGGTCCCCCTTCAGTTCCTTTGTGTGCCCTTTGCATGGTTTCCTCCACCCAGAATGTCCCTGCCTCTTGCCCCGCTAGAGAGCTAGCACTCCATTGAAAACCTAAACATTCCTGAGGTTTCCCGGCAGGATGACTGCTGTCAGACTGTGAGGAGTTCCTACAGGGTCCAGCTTGGTCTCATTCTTTATATGGATTGGCTGGCATAGAGAGGCCCTGTGAAAATGAAAGCCGCTCAGTCATTTATGACTCGACTCCTTGTGACCCCATGGACTATACAGTCCATGGAATTCTCTAGGCCAGAATACTGGAGTCCGTAGCCTTTCCCTAGGAAATGCCAAAAGAGAGATGAAAACCTAACCATCTCAATTTTCCACCCTAATCTTAATCAACAAGCCTCCATGAGGGGTTAGCTTTTTTATTAATTCAAAGGTTCATGAACACTAAAGGGTGGTTTTCACGGGAGCTGAGATTCACTTTTTCTTCCTGCTAGATTCTTCCCTGGGGCTTGTCATGAG
The DNA here is from genome assembly GCF_016772045.2 of Ovis aries. NCBI lineage: Eukaryota > Metazoa > Chordata > Mammalia > Artiodactyla > Bovidae > Ovis > Ovis aries. The sequence goes on along the minus strand of NC_056059.1, from coordinate 70,208,786 downwards.
GGAATTGAATTCACTCTCGTGGGAACAAGCAGGCCATGTGGGGCCTCTGTGTCCATCAGCAACCTCTCCGGCCCTGTGCTCAAGATCTCTGCTGTGCTGGCCTCTCGAAGAGCTGGCTCCCCTGCCCCACCCCCACCTCTGGCATTAGAAAGTGAAACAGAAGCAGATTATTGACTCTATTTGCAATGTCACTTCTCTAGGTGATCTGCCACCTTGCAAAGAGATCGCTATTGTTACACAACATCATTAATGGTAGCAGCCTTCCGGAGGATTAAACTGTTATCCATCTTTCATTTTTTAAGAATGCGTTTGATTTGCAACACAGAAGAGTGAATTTACAACATTCACTCTTCAAACCAAATAAAAGATTAGAGCAATTAAATGAAAACTGCCACCAATTAATTTAATCTAGGCTAAAAACTGCAAATTGGTTACTAACACTGATCATAATTACAATGACATTAAGATGCCTTTTTGGGTTGTTTTTGTTTCTTTGTAAATGGGATTTAAGTAACATAGCCTACGAAGATGATAAACCTAACTGCATGACTACCAGGTGCAGGAATTCTATTTGTGTGGCATGAACAGGACTGCTAATCCCTCACTCCTTCCTTTCTGTTTGGCAGCTAAACACTTCCTGGTGTGCCCTGTAATAACAGGCAGCTGTCCTGTCAGCTCCACTGAAAAATGAGATAATAAGGCAGGCAAATGATGTCCTTTATGTCCCGAATCTACCACTTCCTGCAGTTTTCTTCTTAAATGCGTCAAGTAACAAGGATCGGTGCAATTTTCACACTTTCTTCTAAAAAAGTTTGTCCAAATTCTTGGTGAATGTCATTTCCCTTTGGGCATTTAGTGGAAAAAGAGGCAGCCTGCTTCATTGCACCAGGATAGAAAGCTTCCAAAAAGCCTCTGAATGGAGTTTATGAATGGAAATCCCTCCTCAAAAGCCACCGAGGTGATCGGAGCTGGAACTCCTGTCTGGAGAGACAGGGTTGGCTTTCCTAACAACTGCTGTGGACTTTGCCATTCTGCCCCTGGCATAGCTGGAGGCAACAGCAAGAGCAGTGATATCCTGCCACTCAAGAAACTGGCCTCCTGGCTGGGAAAATTGTGGCTGTAAGGGTCTGTGCCTGACGACTCACCCAGGGACCCCCGGTGGTGTAGGATGTGTGAGTTTTGAGGCATCCTGGAGGCATCCGTTATCTCTCCTGTCCTTTACGAAAAAGGACGTGGAGTCTGTAAGTCAGAGGGCAGAGTTGGAGCTTGAACCCAAGCATCCTTTTGGCCAGGCTGGTAATAGTGTCTTTTCCTAAAACAAGGAGGTATTTCTTGGCTTTATAATTCACACTGACGCAAGGCTAATTCTCCGTTTTAAATCCTGTTCATAATGTAGAAGGTTAATGTTCAGAGAATGCATGTTTTAGAGTATGTTTTCAGGGACTCACTCAGTTATGTCACTCATTCAACCATCTGTCCGTGTGAAGGAGTTAGAGAGACATAGATCAGTTGATCTTTCTGCCTGTAGTGCTGCTTCAGGAGGTGGCAATAACCAGAGAAACACATTCCAAGAATTCTAGACACGTGGTTTTATGTGTGTGTGTGTGTGTGTGTGTGTTGTGTGTGTTGTGTGTAGTGTATATGTGTAGGCGGGAAGGCTAACAGTCCAAATGAATCCATAAACTCTTAAGCAGCCTGAGCACTTTATTCCAATTATCCAGGCTGTTTTCCCCTTGGAAGAGAAATCCACTTCATAGATTCATCATCTTTCCTGCCCTTTACTGGAATTAGCCTTAACCCAGACACAGGACAGAGGCTGCCCTGGGGGCTGGGAACACTGTGCTCACTGTTTGTTGGCAGTCCTGGGAGGCCTATGTAGCCCACTGGGCTCAGAGGCCTAGGCCGCAAGGCTATGGGCAGGCATGGAGCAGGGCTTTGTCTTGCTAAGTCCCAAGAGGAGTTCAAGCTGGGCAGAGGGCTGGAGCGGCCTCCACAGGGAAGGAGCAAAGAGAGGAATTTAATAACCCCTTGAAGGAGTTCACTTTTCAGACCACACTTTTTACTGACACCCCTCTATCTGGGGGCAGGTCTCAGCATGCTGAGCATAGGTGGTTTATTTGCACTGTTGAGCTACCCATCTCTCCTGAGGGAATAAGCACCCCCTTTTATTCACTCAAAAGTTCTGCACTCTAGTCTCCTCCCCTCCTCAAGTTTCTTTTCCGCTTTCCACTTGTATTCTTAGGGAAGAATGGTATACCTAGTATTGATTGAGCTCTTATTATGTGCTTTAGCACTCGTTCAACTGTTATCCAGTTGCTCAGTTGTGTCTGACTCTTTGCAATCCAATGGACTGCAACACACCAGGCTTCCCTGTCCTTCACCATCTCCCTGAGCTTGCTCAAACTCATGTTCATTGAGTCAGTGATGCCATCCAACCATCTCATCCTCTGTCATCCCTTTCTCCTCCTGCCTCCTGCATTCACCTCTTAGAAGTATTTACTCATGCAATCCTTGTAACAACACAGTAAGGATTACTGTTACTACCCTCATTATACAGATGAGCAAATAGGCTCAGAGAGATTGAGTGATGTGTGCAAAGTCCCACAGCTGGTAAGTGGAAGGAATTGGGGTTCAAATCTGGAAAGTCTGGTTTCAAAGTTTTTCCTATATATAACTCCTCTAGGAGCAAATGATGATTCATCCTCAATTTTCTAGAAATGTGCTATCCAATATAGCAGCTACTGGCCACATTATTTAGCATCAGCATGCATGTGTGCTAGGTCGCTTCAGTCGTGTCCGACTCTTTGGGACTCCATAGACTGTAGCCTGCAAGGCTCCTCTGTCCATGGAGTTCTCCAGGCAAGAATACTGGAGTGGGTTGCCGTGTCCTCCTCCAGGGAATCTTCCTGACCCAGGGATAGAACCCGCATTTCCTGCAGCTTCTGCATTGCAGGTGGATTCTTTACCACTAAGCCATGGGGGATGCCCCAATTTAGCATCCAAATAATTCTAATTAAATAAATTGAACACTCATTTCCTCAGTAGCACCAGTGCCATTTCAAGAGTTCAGTAGTCACAAGTGGCTAGTGGCTACTGTACTGGAAAATACAGTTACAGAATGCTTCCATCACAACAGAAAATGCCCTAGAATAAAGTGCCTTGACTTCCTATAATTTTATTGTTTGATAAAGACCAAGGACAATAACACAACCATGAAAAAGTGAAAGTCACCCAGTCGCTTCCGACTCTTTGCGACCCCATGGACTGTTTTGGAGTGGGTAGCCGTTCCCTTCTCCAGGGGATCTTCGTGACCCAGGAATCAAGCCGGGGTCTTCTGCATTGCAGGCAGATCAGAGAACACAACCATGGTGATCTCTAAAATCTATATTAAGTGAAGTTTAACTTTTGAAGATTTTTCATGTGATGTTGTTGTATGGTCACTAAGTCGTGTCCGACTCTGTGACCCCATGGGCTGACTGTGGCCTGCTAGGCATCTCTGGCCATGAGATCTCCCAGGCAAGAATGCTAGAGTGGGTTGCCATTTCCTTCTCCAGGGGGTCTTCCCAACCATGGGGTCGAACCCAGGTCTCCTACATGGCAGGCAGGTACTTTACTGCTGAGTCACTAAGGAAGCCCTTCATGTGATATTAATAAACTAAAACAAGTTCCTCCTGGATAGGTGTTTCTAATGCAGTGAGTGAAAAAAAATCAAATGCAGCTTTCCCTATCTGAAAGTAGAGGTTCCTATGAAACCTTTTCTTAGCTGAAATGGCCTTAAGTGAAGAAGCAATTACCTGAGGACATGTCTTGGTAGCAGATGCACAAATCAGCTGAAATGAAGCACAGCTGCTCACAGACAGTTCAGCGCTATGGCGGCTGATGCTTAGTGTAGTCCCCAGGAAGGAGCTTGGCAAGGCCACTCTTTCACTGAATGTGGCTGCCTCTGTAACAACTGCCACAAAACTCATGCAGAATGCTATTTTTGCCTTTCCTCTTTTTTCATAAAGCTGGAAATCCTCTTTGAATTTTTTTCCAGCCCATCCCTGGCCTTTGGACCAAAAGGCCAAAAGGACCAAAGCTAGTCAAGAGTAAGATACCCCAGGACAGGAATTACCCTTCCCTGCTCAGCTGAGCTCCTGGCTTCACCATCACCTCCACTCACCCTCCTGCACTCTCCTTCAGCTTTTCTCTTCCACAATAAAGAAAACCTCAACCCCCAAACACACACACATACACAACAAAAAAGTGAAAAAGAAAGTGTTAGTTGCTCAGTTGTGTCCTACTCTTTGCGACCGCATGGATTGTGACCCACCAGACTCCTCTGTCCATGGAATTCTCTAGGCAAAAATACTGGAATGGATTGCCATTTCCTTCTCCAGGGGATCTTCCTGACCCAGGGATCGAACCTGGGTCTCCTGCACTGCAGGCGGATTCTTTATCGTCTGAGTCGCCTGCGAAGCCCCCTACACACACAGAGTGCAAATATTTGCAGAAACAATTTTAAAAGAAAAAGAAAGAAGACAATCTGTGCTGTGATAAATCCTCTGAAATCTATACCTGTTGGGTCTGGGTTCAGTCCCAAGGGTGGCCACCCTCCTAGTCTCACCCGTTACTTTAGAGCCATGCTAGCTCCCCTGTTTCCCCAGGGGGCAGCTGGGCTTTTTGTGTCATAGCAACAAATCAAAGGAGACTTCTCAGACAATCTTCTTAGAAGACTTGCTATGGGAGCGAGCTGTCAGCAAGCAGGCGAGAGAGGCACACGCTCTGGGGCAGGCTGAGGGCTGCGGAAAGCCTGCTGAGGATGCAAGCCCAGGCTGATGAATCCTCATGACTCCCAGGTGGTGGAGGGAGCTGCTCCCCTGTTCTTTCCCCTCTAGCGTGGGCAGACAGCCCAAACCATCTGCTGAGGCAAGGACCAAAGACAGTCCCTCACATCCTTTCATCATGAAGCACATTTGTGGTTTATAGCTTCAGCCGAGGGATTGAAAGGTCTGAGGTTCAAACTCTTGGGGTCTCAAGGGAAAAGAAAAGGACTCTTGTTAAAACATTTCTAGCAGCTCATCTCCAAGGCTGCATTTGTGAGGCCCCAACTCTCGACCCCTGTGTGAGAAAGCGTGTCACTAAGTAGAAAAACCGGAAGGCGTTTGACCCCAGTCCCCAGTTACAAATTCCTCCCTGGACCCAGCCACGTGCATTGCTCTGCTGGGAGATACTGGGGCAGCTCTTGAAGGCCCCGAGGGAGGCCAGGCTGCAGGCCCTCTGGGCTGGGGAAGGCTGCACTGAGAGGCCTTTCTGTTCTTTTCTGTGAGAAATGTGTGTCTGGGATGCCGAGATCAGGACTGTGGCATTTAAGAGCCCAGGGAGCCTTGAATGGTGGGGAGGGAAGCCTCCTTTTTGTCCCATGAATTTCAATGCAAAGAAAAGAAATTAACCACAATTTAACTGACAGATATGCAAAGAGACTGTGTCACCTTGAAATGCCTTTCATTCTGGGAAAGCAAATTTCAGCTAACATTTGAGCTCCTGAAATCCTCACAATGTACTTAAACAATTTTGGAAGGTGAATTACCTGGTATCATTGCTTAAAAACACACACAGGCTTCTTGTCTTAGGCTGTGTGCCCTAGGGATTAGGATGCTTAAGCAGCATCTATATTTGCAGCAGGATCCAGGTGTCCTTTGAATTGATTCTTTCTAGAATGTCATCTGGCTTCCATTCCAATCAGGATAATTCTGGGTTAGAAGGGTCAGAAACAGTCAGACTAAGTGCCAAATAGAGATGTCCCTCTCTTGATGACTGAATCAGACCCCCTACCGTCTGCTAGAGGAGGAGTAAGGAGTCCCTTGAAAACCTCTATCCACCTGTCTCTGTCCTGGACCCAGCTTTCCACTTAGAATTTCATGTGGAATCTATGTGAACTTATTGATGAAATTATTGAAATTGTTAGTGAAAAAGTAGTGAAATTATTGATCACTGAGGAGTCTCTCTCAAGAGTTTTACACTCACATCAAGAATCTGTTGGGGACTTCCCTTGGTGGCTCAGTGGATAAGAATCCACCTGTTGGTACAGGGACACGGATTTGATCCCTGGTTCAGGACGATGCTACATGCTGCCAAGCAACTCTAATCCTGTGCACCACAACAACTGAGTCCATGTGCTCTAGGGCCCATGAAGCACAACTGTTGAAGTGTGAGAGCCCTAGAGCCTGTGCTCTACAACAAGAAAAGCCGCTACAATGAGAGGCCAGTACACCGCAGCTATAGAGCCCCCACTGTCCACAATTAGAGAAAGCCCGAGTGCAGCAATGAAGACCCAGTGTGGTCATAAATAAACGAATAATTAAAACAGAAAAGAATCTGTCGGGGGAGGAGGACCCCTCAAATCTGTAGGACAGTTAAAAAACAAGAGAGAAAACACAAGCAGAATTATTACAGCGTGTCTTTTTATGTCAGTTTCTGTAACAACGCATCCAGTCCTGAACAGGCCATAGTATTCCTGACTTGTCAATGAGACTTACAGGTCATGCGTGTGAAGAGGTTAAGATCTTGGAAAATATTTCCAAATATTTTCATTTTTTTTTTGGCAACAGTTGTGCAGAAGGTCCCTGGTAATACTGACAGGATGAAGAAGTGCTTGGAGATAGACCAAAGTGAAAGAAAGTGAAGTTGCTCAGTTGTGTTCGACTCTTTGCAACCCCATGGACTGTAGCCTACCAGTCTCCTCCGTCCCTGGGATTTTCCAGGCAAGAATACTGGAGTGGGTTGCCATTTCCTTCTACAGGCATCTTCCCCACCCAGGGATTGAAACCGGGTCTCCCGCATTGTAGGCAGACGCTTTACTGTTTGAGCCACCAGGGGAATCCTTCTGGCTTGGGAGATAGACCAAGTACAGCCCATTCTCATTATTTGCTCCAGAAAGTCACTGTGAACCACAAATTAGCAAATTTTGAACTATTGTTCCTGGAGAAATACAGAGTTAGCCTCTTTGGAGTCTCTGGTCCCAAGGCTTTCATCCATCAAGCAACATATAACTTTGCTTTATGTATGTTTCCATGTAAAGACAACTTATTTAATATATACATAGATAGAGCTGATTCATTCATTTTGAACTCATGACCAACAGACCATAAAGCATGCCTGAAGGAAGCTTGTCTAACACACTTTTCTCCTTTAAGGCATGTCTCAGCCTTCTGGCACTTAGAAGCACTTAAACAGTACTTCAGTAATATGTTGGGGTCTATTAAGCAGTAAAATCACCCACAAAAGCACAAGAGTGCAAAAAACATGGAAGTACATAGATTATGAAAAAGACTTGTTTTCAGTCTGAGAGCTGAAACAGGAAGGCAGAGCCTATTTAATGATGCTTGGGTGGGACTCATTTTTCACCACTCTGCATGTCTGTGAATGACCACAAAATCCCTGCCAAGTATTGATTTGGGGGTGACGAGTGAATTTTAGTGGGTAGGTGAAGTCAGAATTACAGAATCCTTGAATAAAGAGCATCTGTATATCTTTCAGGGTGAGATCTCATTATCCTGGTTCCTGATCCACAGTACTTCCCTAAATGTAAATTCATCACTATTAGTTTGCTCATAAAAGAACAACAACCCTTGAGACAGGAAACAAATGATTATTCGAGTATCTTATGAACTTGTTTATCAGCTTCCTTGCTGGAAAGGACTTATCTGAGAGCATATTTAGAGGGCAGTATTTAGAGAGTTGATATGGGCTGGAGGCGATGGAGAACTATAAACATACAGAGAGAAAATTCTGAAGGCAAACTCTAATGTTCTTCATTTTCCCTGAGGGATGGTGGGACACTAGAAGTTCACCTTTTTATGGCTCGAGTGCCACCCTGTCCAACTCCCTTCCCACCCTTCTCCACACCCCCAGACAATTTGCCAGAATTCAACTGACCTCAATTCTTTGTCCTCAGTCAGCCAGAACCATTTTCCCTAAATGCAACTGATTTGCTCACTTATGAAAACACTTCCTGCTTATCAGTGGGGCTGGAAGCATCTGTTCCAAGAGCAGGTTTAAGTGGATCTGATGCAACAACTATTTCTGAGCTTCCACACTGTGCAAGGCATTGAGTTAGCTGAATTGGAACCTGAACCTCATCTTACCTGTTAATCTGAACTCTGAAATTTTTCTCTCCTCCCTTGGACCACAGCTTTATGAACTGTGGACTCTTTTGGCCCTCGGGCTAGACTTCCTGGCTTCCGTCCCTGCCTTGTGACTGACCTCTGCCCTCAGAATTCTCTGTGGTCCTGTCCTAATTTTCCAGTTTCCTGACCTTTTGCTTGGCCTGATCTCTAGCAGCCCCAGGCTTTGTAACCCTCAGCTTGCCAGCTCAGCAACTTCCTAATGTAGCTTCGTCCCACTGGTGTTACACCCTCCCTGCCTCCAATGTTCTGCTCCCGTGGTTCAAGTCCCTCTTGATGGATGGCTCTGGATCCCACGTCCAGCATGGAGCATTCTGCCAAATGGGTTAAACCAAGGAAAGTCTGAGACTGGTGAAAGAACCTTGTTAGTTCCAGGTGTGTGTGTGGCTGGCTTACTATGAACTGCAGAGCTGCAGCCTATGTCATGAGATGCAGCGGATGCAGACACTTGACTAAACACACAAAGCATTATGAAAATAGGGCTTAAACTGTTAGCAGATTGGTTAGAAATGATCTTCTCTCTCACCATTTTACAGGGAGAGAACTAAGGCCCAGAGAAGTGAGAGGATCTGTCCCAAATGAAATCATTGTTTTCAAAGCCTAAACTAGAACCAGTCTAATGCTCTTCCCAATGCAGTAAAAATAACCAAAACACAGGCCGTTGATGGTTGAACCTTCAAATTTTCAAAATAAGTACCAAAAAAAGTAATGTGTTTCGTTTTTTAAACCGCTCTGCTTTGTAAATATAAACAGATTGAAAAAATTCATTATTGTGGAAAAAAAAAAGCATAATCAGTGCTATCTCAAATAACAGCCAACACTATAAAAAGTACAATAATAGAGAATCCTCTGGAGAAGGCAATGGCACCCCACTCCAGTACTCTTGCCTGGAGAATCCCAGGGACGGAGGAGCCTGGTAGGCTGCAGTCCATGGGGTCGCTAAGAGTTGGACACGACTGAGTGACTTCACTTTCACTTTTCACTTTCATGCATTGGAGAGGGAAATGGCAACCCACTCCAGTATTCTTGCCTGGAGAATCCCAGGGATGGGGGAGCCTGGTGGGCTGCCGTCTCTGGGGTCATACAGAGTCGGACACGACTGAAGCGACTTAGCAGCAGCAGCAGCAGCAGCAGAAATAATCCTCTAGGATCAGGAATGAGATGAGGTTCATACTGTCATCATTAAAACTTAACATTGTCCTGCAAGTCCCAACTAACTGTTGAAAGAAGGCTAAAAAAATTTAAAAAGGAGTGTAACTGACAGTAGGGAACAGGCCAAATTATCATTATTTGCAAATGTCTAGTATTATATATTGGAGAAGGAAATGGCAACCTGCTCCAGTGTTCTTGCCTGGAGAATCCCAGGGACGGGAGAGCCTGGTGGGCTGCCGTCTATGGGGTCGCACAGAGTTGGACAGGACTGAAGCGACTTAGCAGCAGCAGCAGTATTATATAAATATATAATTGTCTACCAAGAAAACACAGAAGAATCGATTAAAAAACTACAGTATTTTTTTATTTTTAATTTACTTTATTGAAGGATAATTGCTTCACACAATTTTGTTGTTTTCTGTCAAACCTCAGCATGAATCAGCCATAGGTATACATATATCCCCTCCCTTTTGAACCTCCCTCCCATTTCCTTCCCCATCCCACCCCTCTAGGTTGATACAGAGCCCCTGTTGAGTTTCCTGAGCCATACAGCAAATTCCCATTGGCTATCTATTTTACATATGGTAATGTAAGTTTCCATGTTACTCTTTCCATACATCTCACCCCCTCCTCCCCTCTCCCCATGTCCATAAGTCTATTCTCTATGTCTGTTTGCCCATTGCTGCCCTCTAAATAAATTCTTCAGTACCATTTTTCTAGATATATGTGCGTTAGAATACGATGCTATCTTTTTCTTTCTGACTCACTTCACTCTGTATAATAGGTTCTAGGATCATCCACCTCATCAGAACTGACTCAAATGCATTCCATTTTATGGCTGAGTAATATTGCATAGTGTGTATGTACCACAACTTCTTTATCCATCAACAAATGATGTCCATCATCATCATGGTTTCTTCCATATTCTAGCTATTGTCAATAGTGCTGCAACGAACAATGGAATTCATGTGTCTTTTTCAGTTTTGGTTTCCTCCGGATATATGCCTAGGAGTGGGACTGCTGGGTCATATGCTGGTTTTATTCCTAATTTCATAGTGGCCATATCAATTTACATTCCCACCAACAGTGCAAGAGCATTCCCTTTTCTCCACACCCTCTCCAGCATTTATTGTTTGTAGACTTTTTGATGATGGCCATTCTGACAGGTGTGATATGATATCTCATTGTGGTTTTGATTTGCATTTCTCTAATAATGAGTGATGTTGAGTATCTCTTCATGTGTTTGTTAGCCATCTGTATGTCTTCTTTGGACAAATGTCTATTTAGGTCTTTTTCCTACTTTTTGATTTTTTTTTTTTTCCTGGTATTGAGTTGCTTTTAGTCTGTTTTTCTGGTACAAGCTGCTTGTATATTTTGGAAATTAATCCTTTGTCAGTTGTTTCATTTGCTATAATTTTCTCCCATTCTGAGGATTGTCTTTTCACCTTGCTTATAGTTTCCTTTGCTGTGCAAAAGTGTTTAAGTTTAATCAGGTCCCACTTGTTTACTTTTGTTTTTATTTCCATTACTCTAGGAGGTAGGTCATAGAGGATCTTGCTTTGATTTATGTCATTGAGTGTTCTGCCTATGTTTTCCTCTAAGAGTTTTATAGTTTCTGATCTTACATTTAGGTCTTTAATCCATTTTGAGTTTGTCTTTGTGTATGGTATTAGGAAGTGTTCTAATTTCATTCTTTTACATGTAGCTGTCCAGTTTTCCCAGCACCATTTATTGAAGAGGCTGTCTTTGCCTCATTGCATATTCTTGCCTCCAATGTAAAAAATAAGGTACCCATAGGTGCATGGGTTTATTTCTGGGCTTTCTATCATGTCCCATTGGTCTGTATTTCTGATTTTGTGCCAGTACCATACTGTATTGATGACTGTAGCTTTGTAGTATAATCTGAAGTCAGGAAGGTTGATTCCTCCAGCTCCATTCTTCTTTCTCAGGACTGCTTTGGCTATTTGGGGTCTTTGTGTTTCCATAAGAATTGTGAAATTTTTTGTTCTAGTTCCGTGAAAAAATGTCATTGGTAATTTGATAGGGATTGCATTGAATCTGTAGATTGCATTTGGTAGTATAGTCATTTTTACAATATTGATTCTTCCTACCCAGGAACATGGAATATCTCTCCATCTGTTTATGTCATCTTTGATTTCTTTCATCAGTGTCTTATAATTTTCTGTGTACAGTTCTTTTTTCTCTTTAGGTAAGTTTATCCCTAGATATTTAATTATTTTGTTTCAATGGTTAATGGGATTGTTTTCTTAATTTCTCTTTCTGATTTTTCATTATTAGTGTATAAAAATGCAAGTGATTTTCTGTGTATTGATTGTTTCCTGCAACTTTTGCTAAATTTTGTATCCTGCAACTTTGCTGATTAGCTCTAGAAATTTTCTGATACTATCTTTACTATGTACAATATCATGTCATCTGCAAACAGTGAGAGCTTTACTTCTTCTTTTCTGATCTGGATTCCTTTTATTTCTTTTTCTTCTCTGATTGCTGTAGCTAGGACTTCCAGAACTATGTTGAATAATAGTGCAAAAGTGGATACCTTTGTCTTGTTCCTGATCTTAGGGGGAATGCTTTCAGTTTTTCACCATTGAGAATAATGTTTGCTGTAGGCTTATAATATATGGCCTTTACTATGCTGAGGTAGGTTCCTTCTATGCCCATTTTTTGAAGAGTTTTAATCATAAATGGGTGCTGAATTTTGTCAAGGCTTTTTCTATTGATATTATCATGGTTTTTATCTTTCAATTTGTTAATATGGTGTGTCACATTGATTGATTTGCATATATTGAAGAATCCTTGCATTCCTGGAATAAACCCAACTTGATCATGGTGTATGAGCTTTTTGATGTGTTGCTGAATTCTGTTTGCTAAAATTTTGTTGAAGATTTTTGCATCTATGTTTGTCAGTTATATTGGCCTGTATTTTCTTTTTTGTGTTGTCTTTGTCTGGTTTTGGTATCAGGGTGATGGTGGTCTTGTAGAATGAGTTTGGCAGTGTTCCTTACTCTGCAATTTTTTGAAAGAGTTTTACAAGGATAGGCATTATCTCTTCTCTAAATGTTTGATAGAATTCTCCTGTGAAGCAGTCTGGTCCTGGGCTTTTGGTTTTTGGGAGATTTTTGATCACAGCTTCAATTTCAGAATTTGTAATTGAATTGTTCATAATTTCTTTTTCTCCCTGGTTCAGTCTTGGAAGATTGAACTTTTCTAATAATCTGTGCATGTCTTCTAGGTTATCCATTTTATTGCCATATAGTTGTTCATAATAGTCTCTTATAATCCTTTGTATTTCTACATTATCTGTAACTTCTGTTTTTTCATTTCTAATTTTGTTGATTTGATTCTTCTCTCATTTTTTCTTGATGAGTCTGGCTAAAGGTATGTCAATTAACTGGTTGTTTATCTTCTCGAAGAGCCAGCTTTTAGTTTTATTCATCTTTACTATTGTTTCTTTCATTTCTTTTTCATTTATTTCTGCCCAGATCTTTATGATTTCTTTCCTTCTACTAATTTGGGGGGTTTTCTGTTTTTTTTTTTTTTTTTTCTGGTTGTTTTAAGTGTAAAGTTAGGTTGTCTATTTGATGTTTTTCTTGCTTCTTGAGGTAGGATTGTATTGCTATAAACTTCCCTCTTATAACTGCTTTTGCTGCATCCCATAGGTTTTTAGTTGTGTTTTCATTGTCATTTGCTTCTAGAAGTTTTTTGATTTCTTTTTTTATTTCTTCAGTAACATGTTGGTTATTTAGAAATGTGTTGCTTAATCTCCATGTGTTTGTGTTTCTTACAGTTTTTTTTCTTGTAATTGATATCTAGTGTCATAGTATTGTGGTCAGAGAAGATGCTTGATATGATTTTAATTTTCTTAAATTTATTGAGGTTTGATTTGTGACACAAGATGTGGTCTGTCCTGGAGAATGTTCCATGTGCAGTTGACAAGAAGGTGTATTCTTCTACATTTGGATGGAATGTCCTGAAGATACCAGTGAAATCCATCTCATCTAATGTATCATTTAAGACTTGGGTTTCCTTATTAATTTTTTGATGATCTGTCCATTGCTGTGAGTGGGATGTTAAAGTCTCCTAGTATTATTGTTCAGTTCAGTTCAGTTGCTCAGTCGTGGCCGACTCTTTGCAACCCCATGAACTGCAGCATGCCAGGCCTCCCTGTCCATCACCAACTCCTGAAGTCCACCCAAACCCATGTCCATTGAGACGGTGATGCCATCCAGCCATCTCATCCTCTGTTGTCCCCTTCTCCTGCCCTCAATCTTTCCCAGCATCAGGGTCTTTTCCAATGAGTCAGCTCTTCACATCACGTGGCTAAAGTATTGGAGTTTCAGCTTCAACATCAGTCCTTCCAATGAACATCCAGGACTGATCTCCCTTAGGATGGACTGGTTGGATCTCCTTGCAGCCCAAGGCACTCTCAAGAGTCTTCTCCAACACCACTGTTCAAAAGCATCAATTCTTCGGCACTCAGCTTTCTTCACAATCCAACTCTCACATCCATACATGATCACAGGAAAAATCATAGCCTTGACTAGACGGACCTTTGTTGGCAAAGTAATGTCTCTGCTTTTGAATGTGCTGATAAGTTGGTCATAACTTTCCTTCCAAGGAGTAAGTGTCTTTTAATTTCATGGCTGCAGTCACCATCTGCAGTGATTTTGGAGCCCAGAAAAATCAGAAAAAGTCAGCCACTGTTTCCACTGTTTCCCATCTATTTCCCATGAAGTGATGGGACCAGATGCCATGATCTTCATTTTCTGAATGTTGAGCTTTAAGCCAACTTTTTCACTCTCCTCTTTCACTTTCAACAAGAGGCTTTTTAGTTCCTCTTCACTTTCTGCCATAAGGGTGGTGTCATCTGCATATCTGAGGCTATTGATATTTCTCCTGGCAGTCTTAATTCCAGCTTGTACTTCCTCCAGCCCAGTGTTTCTCATGATGTACCCTGCATATTATTGTGTTGCTGTCAATTTCTCCTTTTATGTCTGTTAGTGTTTGTCTTAAGTATTGAGGTGCTCCTATGTTGGGTACATAGATATTTATAATTTTTATGTCTTCCTCCTGGATTGATCCCTTGATCATGATGTAGTGTCCTTCCTTATCTTTTGTAATCTTCTTTATTTTAAGGTCTATTTTGTCTGATATGAGAATTGCTACTCCAGCTTTCTTTTGCTTCCCATTTGTATGGAATATATTTCTCTATCCTCTCACTTTCAGTCTATATATGTCTTGAGGTCTGAAGTGAGTTTTTTGTAGGTAGCATATATATGGGTCTTGTTTTTGTATCCGTTCAGTCAGTCTGTGTCTTTTGGTTGGAGCATTTAATAAATTTACATGTAAAGTAATTATTGATATATATGTTCCTATTGCCATTTTCTTAATTGTTTGGGATTGATTTTGTAGCTTTTTTTTCTTCTCTTGTATTTCTTGACTATATAAGTCCCTTTAACATTTGTTGTAAACCTGGTTTGATGATATTAAAGTCTCTTAACTTTTGCTTGTCTGAAAAGCTTTTTATGTCTCCATCAGTTCTGAATGAGATCCTTGCTGGGTACAATAATCTTGGTTGTAGATTTTTCCCTTTCAGTACTTTACTTTAAATATATTCTGTCATTCCCTTCTGACCTACAGAGTTTCTGCTGAAAGATCAGCTGTTAAGCATTTGGGGTTTCCCTTATGTGTTACTTGTTGCTTCTCCCTTGCTGCTTTTAATATTCTTTCTTTGTGTTTAGTCTTTGTTAGTTTGATTAGTATGTGTCTTGGAGTGTTTCTCCTTGGGTTTGTCCTGTATGAGACTCTTTGTACCTCATGGACTTGATTGACTATTTCCTTTTCCATGTTGGGGAAATTTTCTACTATAATCTCTTCAAAAATTTTCTCATACCCTTGTTCTTTCTCTTCTTCTTCTGGGACCCTTATAATTCAAATATTGGTGCATGTGATCTTGTCCTAGAGATCTCTGAGATTATCCTCAGTTCTTTTCATTCTTTTTACTTTATTCTGCTCTTCATAAGTTATTTCCAACATTTTATCTTCCAGCTCACTAATTCATTCTTCTGCTTCAGATATTCTGCTATTGATTCCTTCTAGAGTATTTTTAATTTCAGTAATTGTGTTTTTTGTCTCTGTATGTTTATTCTTTAATTCTTCTAGGTCATTGATTCTTGCATTTTCTCCATTTTGTTTTCAAAGTTTTTGATCATCTTTACTGTCATTATTATGAATTCTTTTTCAGGTAGTTTGCCTATTTCCTCTTAATTTATTTTGACCTCTGTGTTTCTAGTTTGTTCCCTCATTTGTGTAGTATTTCTCTGCCTTTTCATTATATATTTTTTTAACTTACTGTGTTTGAGGTCTCCTTTTCCCAGGCTCCAAAGCTGAATTCTTTCTTCCTTTTGCTTTCTGCCCTCCTAAGGTTGATCCAGTGGTTTGTGTGAGCTTCATATAGGGTGAGATTTGTGCTGAGTTTTTGTTTATTTGTTTGTTTTTCCTCTGAGGGACAAGGCTGAGTGAGATGGTAATCCTGTCTGTTGATGATTGGGTTTGTATTTTTGTTTTGCTTGTTGTTTGGATGAGGTGTCCTGCACATGGTGCTACTGGTGGTTGGCTGATGCAGGGTCTTGTGTTCAAGTGGTTTCCTTTGTGTAAGTTCTCACTATTTGATTCTCCCAAGTAGAGGAAAAGAACAGAATGGGAAAGACTAGAGATCTCTTCAAGAAAATTAAAGATACCAAGGGAATATTTCATGCAAAGATGGGCTCGATAAAGGACAGAAATGGTCTGGACCTAACAGAAGCAGGAGATATTAAGAAGAGGTGGCAAGAATACACAGTAGAACTGTACAAAAAAGATCTTCACGACCCAGATAAGCATAATGGTGTGATCACTAATCTAGGGCCAGACATCCTGGAATGTGAAGTCAAGTGGCCTTGGAAAGCATCGCTACGAACAAAGCTAGTGGAGGTGATGGAATTCCAGTTGAGCTGTTTCAGATCGTGAAAGATGATGCTGTGAAAGTCCTACATTCAATATGTCAGCAAATTTGGAAAACTCAGCAGTGGCCACAGGACTGGAAAAGGTCAGTTTTCATTCCAATCCCTAAGAAAGGCAATGCCAAAGAATGCTCAGACTACTGCACAATTACACTCATCTCACATGCTAGTAAAGTAATGCTCAAAATTCTCCAAGCCAGGCTTCAGCAATACACGAACCGTGAACTTCCAGATGTTCAAGCTGGTTTTCGAAAAGGCAGAGGAACCAGAGATCACATTGCCAACATTCGTCGGATCATGGAAAAAGCAAGAGAGTTCCAGAAAACATCTCTTTCTGCTTTATTGACTATGCCAAAGCCTTTGACTGTGTGGATCACAAGAAACGGTGGAAAATTCTGAAAGAGATGGGAATACCAGAACACCTGACCTACCTCCTGAAAAACCTGTATGCAGGTCAGGAAGAAACAGAACTGGACATGGAACAGCAGACTGGTTCCAAATAGGAAAAGGAGTACATCAAGGCTGTATATTGTCACCCTGCTTATTTAACTTATATGCAGAGTACATCATGAGAAACTCTGGTTTGGAAGAAGCACAAGCTGGAATCAAGATTGCCAGGAGAAATATCAATAAGCTCAGATATGCAGATGATACCACCCTTATGGCAGAAAGTGAAGAAGAACTAAAGAGCCTCTTGATGAAAGTGAAAGAGGAGAGTGAAAAAGTTGGCTTAAAGTTCAACATTCGGAAAACGAAGATCATGGCATCTGGTCCCATCACTTTATGGCAAATAGATGGGGAAACAGTGGAAACAGTGGCTGACTCTTTTTTTGGGCTCCAAAATCACTTCAGATGGTGTCTGCAGCCATGAAATTAAAAGACGCTTACTCCTTGGCAGGAAAGTTATGACCAACCTAGATAGCATATTAAAAAGCAGAGACATTGCTTTGCCAACAAAGGTCTGTCTAGTCAAGGCTATGGTTTTTCCAGTAGTCGTGTATGGATGTGAGAGTTGGACTATAAAGAAAGCTGAGTGCCGAAGAATTGATGCTTTTGAACTGTGGTGTTGGAGAAGACTCTTGATAGTCCCTTGGACCACAAGAAGATCCAACCAGTCCATCCTAAAGGAGATCAATCCTGAGTGTTTGTTGGAAAGACTGATGCTGAAGCTGAAACTCTAGTACTTTGGCCCGAAGATCCTGATGCTGGAAAAGATTGAAGGTAGGAGAAAAAGGGCACGACAGAGTATGAGATGGTTGGATGGCATCACTGCTCAATGGACATGAGTTTGGGTAGACTCCGGGAGTTGGTGATGGACAGGGAGGCCTGGCGTGCTGCAGTACATGGGGTCACAAAGAGACGGACATGAGTGAGCGACTAAACTGAACTAACTGAACAACGGGAGGGGGTGGAGAAAGGAGAAAAAAAGCAAAAAAGTCCAAAAGAATCTACAGAACAAGTCAAAACATAAGAAGAACGAATGTTTTTCTTGAGTCGCTGCTGTCAGATCCTTTCCCTGCTGGGAGTCACAGTCCACTTTGCCTCCCTAGGATGCCCTCCAATACTGTGCTGATCTCTGGACCTGTTGCGGGGGCAGCTCAGATTCTAATCTGGACCTACTCCTCTGTGTTCTTCCCTCAATGTCCAAAGCTGTCAGAACTAGTCCGTTTTCTTATTGGGAGCTCTCAATCACCTTTTATATATTCCATAGACACAGAGTCTACCTAGTTGATTGCTTGGATTTAATCTGTAGCTTGTACAGCTGGTGGGAAGATTTTTAGTCTTTTTCCTTAATTACACTGCCCCTGGGTTTCAATTGTGGTTTTACTTCCACCTCTGCATGTTGGTCGTCCACTGGGGTTTGCTCCTGAAGCTGCCCTGGAGGACTTGGGTGTTTGCCCCTGTGAGGGCCAGTTTTGGAGGTGGTACAGCAGCTTGGGTCACAGGGGTTCTGGCACCACAAGGTACTCAGGGGAGTTGGTGGCTAGGGAAGCAGGAAATTTAGTGCTCTAGAAGGGTATGGCAACCCAATATGCTCCAGTATTGCCTGGAGAACCTCCGTCCCTGACAGAGAATCCTGGAAAGCCACAGTCTACAGGGTCGCAAAGAGTTGGACAGGACTGAAGTGACCCTACACGCATAGAGGCAAGACTTTTTTTGCCTGTGGCAGCTCTGCTTCAGTGAGAGTTGAGAATGAAGGTGGTGCAGCTGCTGGGCTTTTGGGGACCCTGGTGGTACCAAGTGTGCAGGGACATGGACTACCTCCGCCACAGGCATTATGGCCCTATCAGAGTCTTTTTCTCGAGCCTCTTGTGGCTGGCAATCAGAAGGCCTCTTTGGCCAGTCTTTCTCCATAGCTTCACCCATTCAGGCACATAGAGGGCCCCCCCGCCCCCACCCCGGCTGGAGTCCTACTCAGTAGAGCAGCATGTCAGGCACTTAAAGGGGCTCGCTGGGTAAGGTCCTACTCTGTAGTTCAATGCTTAGGCATTTGATAGGCCAGCCTCTCTATTGTTCAGCTGCTAATGCTGATATGTGGGGGAAGAAGAGAGGCTATGGTGATAGCTCCACCCCTTACATGTGACTCAGCGGCATCACCTTGCTTCCATGGCTGCCCAGCTTTACTTCACACAGGCATTTCCCACCAGAATCTCTTCCCTCCCATCCCCTCAATCCATCTCTCCTCAGTCAACAGCAGCCCTCACCCTGGGATTGCTCTACGATCCCTAAACTCCAGCTCCCAGCCATTGCACCTTCCAGGAGATCTATGTCCCTGACCCGTGTTTGTATGGCTGCAGCAAGGACTATATGATTCTCATTCCATTTAGACTGCCACAGATCAGCTGATTCACTCTCAGCCTTAAATGTTTCTCCTCTGACTCAGACAAGTACCCCGATGTGGGGATCCGACCCCTGCTTCAGTTCCCCCACCTGACGAGGGCAGGTCCAGTCCTACTAACACTCCTGTTCTTTCCCCCTAGTTCCTTCATCCTACCGAGTTTTGCATGATTTTATATATTCTTTCCCTCTGGTCAGGTACTCCTGTCCGATCTCAGCTGGTGTTCTGCGTGCGCTTATGTGTCTGAAGGTATATTCCTGATGTATTTGTGGAGACAGATGTACTCCACATCCACCTACTCCTCTACCGTCTTGTTCTCCCCCAAAACTCCAGTATTAAATGTAAGAATCCAGTGATATGGCCAGTTACAAAATAAGTATTTTAAAAACAAACTGTTTCTTTTATACTAGTAAGAATAAATTGGTTATTATAATACAAAAATAAAATGCTATTCTCAATATGAACGCAAATTATCACCTGCAAACAGTTAGAAATGTGCTAAACTTACACGGAAGAAAGAATAATAGTTCACAAATGGACATATCAGAGGCTTGAATAAATGAAATATATACTTTGTCCCTAGAGGGAAAAGCTAATAAAGATGTCAGCTCCTCTCCAAAGTAATAAATCCCTTTAATGCATCTTCAGTGAAAATCGATAAGAGGAGACTATAGGCATTGTGACAAGATGATTCTAAAATTCACCTGAGGAATTTCCTGGCAGTCAGTGGCTAGGACTCTGCGCTTCCACTGCAGGGGGCACGAGTTCAACCTGTGGTGGGGAAACTGATATCCCACATGCCACTCAGCACAGCCAAAATAATAATAATAATAGTAATAAAATAATAGTAAATAAAATTCATCTGGAAGAATAGATAAGTGAAAACCCATAAGACAATATGGCATTTTACGTATGGGTAGATGTATGTGAAATTAAATTTTTAGAACATATACTGAAAGGTTCCACATACAATTCATGTTGGTGATTACTTCTGCAGTAGGATGAAGCTAGAGTGGGTCAGGGACTTGGAATCAATCTGTTACATTTTATACAGATACGTCTTTTCCTAAGATACATGTCTGAAGCAACTATGTTACAATATTAATATACTGATAAAATGTGAAAAGTGAACAAATGAAAATGTCATTCAACCATGTCTGCCTCTATGTTAGTAGGTGGTATTACATTATCCTCTGCAATTTTTTTTTTTTTTTTTTGGCTATGCTGCATAGCATGTGGGATCTTAGTTCCCCAACCAGGGATTGAACCTGTGCCTCCTGCATTGGAAAAGCAGAGTATTAACCACTGGACCACTAGGGAAGTCCCTCTCTGCACTTTTTTGTTTTTATTTATTTATAAATAAATAAATTTATTTATTTTCTTGGGCTCCAAAATCACTGCAGATGGTGACTATAGCCATGAAATTAAAAGACACTTGCTCCTTGGAAGGAAAGCTATGATCAACCTAGACAGCATATTAAAAAGCAGAGACATTATTTTGCCAACAAAGGTCTGTCTAGTCAAAGCTATGGTTTTTCCAGTAGTCATATATGGATGTGAGAGTTGGACTATAAAGAAAGCTGAGTGCTGAAGAATGGATGCTTTTGAATTGTGGTGTTGAAGAAGACTCTTGAGAGTCCCTTGCAAAGTGATCAAACCAGTCGATCCTAAAGGAAATCTGTCCTGAATGTTCACTGGAAGGACTGATGCTGAAGCTGAAACTCTAGTACTTTGGCCACTTGATGTGAAGAACTGACTCATTTGAAAAGACCCTGGTGCTGAGAAAGATTGAAGGTGGGAGGAGAAGGGGATGACAGAGGATGAGATGGTTGGATGGCATCACTGACTCGATGGACATGAGTTTGAGTAAGCTCCAGGAGTTGGTGATGGACAGGGAAGCCTGGCGTGCTGCAGTCCATGGGGTCACAAAGAGTCAGACACGACTGAGTGACTGAACTGAATCAAAACTGATTACATTATCATCTGCAATTTTTTCTTTGGCCGGGGGCTGGGGGGCGTGCTATGCTGCCAACATGTGGGATCTTAGTTCCCCAACCAGGGATTGAACCTGTGCCTCCTGCATTGTTAAAGCAGAGTATTAACCAATGGTCTGCCAGGGAAGTCCCTCTCTGCACACTTTTGTTTTTATGTAATTTTTTTTTCCATAAAGAAGACTGAGGGGGATATGGAGTCTGCAATGCAAGATATTTTGAGTTCTCAATAATTAATAGTTAAAGGGGCATCATTTTGTCCACAAATAAACCAATGACACTGAAAAGGAAGCTAGAAAAAGACCAAAGGAAGGAGGTATTTCAAATTAGTGAGGAAACCAACAGAGGCTCTTAGTGATGCTCTCACCATCATGCATCAGAATTTCTTCTAAAGGTTAAAGAAAGTGAAAAATGAAACTGTGAAAGAGCAAAAAGAAAATGCTATTGCCTATTCATCTGATCTCAGGGTAGAGAAGGTCAAAATCACCTCACGAAAACTCTTGCCACCCCTGGGCCTTTGTACAGGCTGTTTCCTGTCTGGAACCCTCTTTCCTCTCCTCTCACTCCTGCATTCATTCCCCAGGAAGCCTTCCGTCTCCTCCCTCATCTACTGACTGCATTAAGGCTCTCTTGGCACCATGTACCTCTCCTTTGTGTCATTTGTCACTTCTGTAACTTTGTATTTGTTTGTGTGATTATTTGACTAATGATCTAGAAAACCAGCTCCAAAAGACACGCTTGGGTTTCCCGGGTGGTGCTAGTGGTAAAGAATCTGCCTGCCCAATGCAGGAGATGTAAAAGATGTGAATTCAGTTCCTGGGTGAGGAAGATCCCCTGGAGGAGGGCATGGCAACCCACTTCAGTATTCTTGCCTGGAGAATCCTAGGGACAGAGGTACCTGGTGGGCTTCAGTCCATGGGGTTGCAAAGAGTCGGACATGACTGAGCGACTTGGCACACTCGCATGCAAGGACAGGCCTTACCTGTTTTACTTCATTTGAAAGTAAAGTGTCTCGCCTACACTGTGTGATATATTGTAGGAGTTTGATAACTATCTGTTGGCTGAATGAATGCATGAGCGGTGGCCGAGAAGAGTTGTTTTTTCCTGCTTATTTCATATGAGGTATACATATGGGGATCTCTGTAATCCAGCCATCTGAGTGCCACACCTTTTACAGGTTTGGAGCATCTGTGGTCTTTGTGATTGGCATGGCTGCACGTTGGGCACCTGGGGCAAATGACTTCTCAGCCTCTCTTCACAGACATCAGATTCTAGAAGTGACTCCTTTTAGAGCCACCGAAAAGCCAATTTTGCCTTAGCTTCTAGAAGAAGGGACCAGCTCATGTGTGGGACTGTGAACTTGCTGCTAGATTTGTCTTCCTTTACGCGGTGAGTTCTTTTTACCCATGGCAGTTGTCCCTGGGAGATGATGGAGTTAAAGTCTCGTAGGCATAGAGGACCACAGTCTTTCTCCAGATGGGTCTTCCTGGGCTTTGGGACATAGCCAGAATCACAGCTCTGGCCATTCCATCTCACAATAGTCCCTTCCTGTGGAAATAACCAGATGTCTAGTTCTCCAGTTGCTGGTGTGTGGTCTCCTTAGGATCTGTTTTTCCTCTAAAGATTTATTTGTTTATTTTGGGCTGTCCCGGCTCTTTGTTGCCGTGCTTAGGCTTTTCACTGTGGGGGCTTCTCTTGTTTTGGAGCACAAACTCTAGGCACACAAGCTTCAGTAGCTGTGGCGTGTGGGCTCAGTACTTGTGACTCGCAGGCTCTGGCTCAATAGTTGTGGCGCATGGGCTTAGTTGCCACTCAGCATATGGGATCTTCCTGGATCAGGGGTCGAACCCATGTCCCCTGCATTGGCAGGCAGATTCTCAACCACTGGACCACCAGGAAAGCCATCTTAGGTTTTTAATCTTTCTGGCAAATGCATTTGGAAATACAGTTTTGAGAATGAGATGATAATTAATGGTGTGTATCCATACTAGAGTATATACAAGAGCTGAACAGAGGACTGTTGTCCTTGGAGGGGCAGCCCCTCAAGGGGAGAGAGATGCTGAGGGAGATCTGAAGTGGGCACACATCTTCCTGGGCAGGGCTACATCGCTGGAACACGAGAAGGAAGTGCGATGACATCAAGCTCCCGAAGAGGAACAGGTGGGCGTTTTCTCTGACCTGCACACTTAGCCAAGTCAGTGTTACCATCCCACTGGGCCTCAGACCCCTAGATGGCCCTGGAGTTAAGGTTGTGGGGTCTTGAACCCAGGTGTCCACCCAATTGTCTCTAGATGAATAAAGGCTCTGTCTCACACAACTAATGCCCCACTATTTTCAAGGTGGCTATTGCTGAAGCTAATAGAATATGTTTAAAGTGTGACCGAATGTAGAGAGGCTTTTTGATCTCCTGTGTCTTTTTTTCAATCAAGGATTTTAGAATATATAATTCTTACTCATGCATGCGTGCTAAGTCACTTCAGTCATGTCCGACTCTATGAGAGCCTGTGGGCTGTAGCCTGCCAGGTTCTTCTGTCCATGGGATTATCCCATCAAGAATACTGGAGTGGGTAGCCACGCTCTCCTCCTAGTAGGTACAACAGCAAATAACAGACTGAGGAGCCAGAGAACATCAGCTGTATTCTCTAAATATAGCTGTCTTCTGTGGTGTAGCAGGTAACAAGTATTATTTAAAACAGTAGCTTTAAGAGAGCTCATTTTTGAAAACTTAACTTGGAGTGAAACCCTTCTCAAAGAATGTGCTCTGTTAGGGTTTTCGTTTTATGTAATGAAAGAACAATAAAAGGCAGGTGGAATTATACCAGGAGAAAAAAATAGAAATTACATCTCTTAAGCAGAAGTGCAAGGATGGAGTGAAGAAAAATGATAAAAACCATTACTGTCTGAGGTGGTACCTATTTTAATGTACTTAAAATGCATGACTATGACTGAGAAATTATGTAAAGGCTGTTTGTCATCACCAAAAAGTGCAGGGAGACATTGATGTAGAAGCCATGATTCAAATGAATAAAACTTCCTTCCCACTATCTGTCTAAGGAATCTATCAGAGGAAATTCCACTCTGCACTGAGAGAAACCCAGCCAAGCCTTGAGGTGTAATAACAAGCAGTTGCCACCATCTATTGAATGCTTACCATGTGCCAGGCACTGTGCTGTACATAAACTATTCTATTTAATCTTCTTGACAAGGCTGGGAGGTATGATCATTCATTTCACAGGTAAAGAAGCTGCGGATGGAGTTACTTGCCCAAGGTCAAGCTGCGAGTAAGGGATGGATCTGGGATAGTGTAGCTCTAAATCTCACATTCCTAACTGCCATATTTCATCCAGTTCACGGGCACTGTGCTTGGCACCAGGCATTTCCTGGGCCACAAGTGGACTTGCTGGATCAAAGAGCATGTACCTTTTCACCTTTGACAGGAGTAGCTTGAGGCCCCAGAAAAGTTAATATTCCAGTTTTGAGTCTGAAGACAGGGGAAAAGCCAGTGCCCTGGTAGAAAGACGGTCAGGCAGGAAGAATTATCTCTTCCTTTCTCTTCCATTCAGGCTGTCAAGTGATTGAATCCTCATTTTGATCTCACATTAGTATTTATGATGACTGATCACCAGATATGCTGCTTTTGTCTTTTGAGCACCTGGTAAGGTTGTAGTTCTTGGTTCTCTCTCCCCTCTTGGGGTTGGTTGAGACCATGTGATAAATTCAAGATCAAGCTTTTATTAATAACTGCTGTTTGGAGACCCTCCAGAGCTCTTTTTTTCATTCCACCCTCATTTCAGAGAATGGGTGTATCCATCATCTATCTTCCAAGATAATATATATAATAGATATAATAATGTCTAATGTAATGGACACACAGTACAAGCAAGAAACAGACCTCTGTCACTTTGAGCCATGGACATATAAATCTTGGGAGTTTATTTGTTATAACATTGACTATCCTGACTGCTACCCACTTCTTGAGAAGGGTGGCTGGGGAGACTGCTTTCTAGAAAGCCTCCTTGCCCTCTATGGGGAAAGTCATTAAGCTTGTCTGTAAATGCTGTATCCTATCCTCATTCCATGTTATTTTCTGCGAGTACTTCTTAAGGTGACAGTCCGCCTCTCTTTTGGAGGGACTCGGCCAATTCAGAGTCAGAATCTTGCAAACCAAGCACGTGGACACAAGTTTTGATGACCAATTTCCACAAAGAAAAACATTTAAGGCTGTTCTAGAAAATCCAACCTTACCTAATCCAGAATGACACTTAGATGGCAGCTGCATTAGTTACCAAAAAAAAAAAAAATCATGAAATATTGCTGAAGAGTTATTAAATAGTCTCTAGTCCCTAATGGCGAATTCATTTTCATTTAATAGCAAGTTATTGTGAAGTATAATGAAAAATAGAGAGGCATGCAAAATAAGCTGGCCTCTGTTTCCATTGACATAGTGCCAGTTTCTTGGGTGCAGCGTTACAATACTATCCATCTTCATAAAGCACTCCTTGGACGGCATTATGAAACAGCGGGAAGGAATGGCAGATGACAGCTTCATTAGTCATGACTAGGTAATCCTGGCCAATTTCTCCTGGGAATTATTAACACATTCCTAAACACCCCTTGGTTGATGGCATCCAAAAAAGAAGAGAAGGGGATCGGTTATGAGGTCTTGGATGCTATCCAAATCTGGCTACGAGTGAGCCGCAGAAGGTCACTCAGCATCCCTTTTTCCCAGAGATCTCTGGAAGGCCCTGGGGAATGGGACCTGCCGAGCCAGGATGGACAAGACTGCAAACACTCGCCCATTGCTGAGCACCTAACGGAAAGAAAAGAATCAGGACTGTTCTTTTGTCTACCTCGCAGACAAATGAATCTGTATCACTTGGTAAACGGGTGAACTAGCCCCAGATTCAGTCTTATTGCTGGCTAGAAAACAGGAGCTCCAAGAGAGTAAGAGCACAATAAACACCAGAAGTTGAGAGGCTCCAATGAATCCTGGCAACCAGGATCCCACTTTCGCCAAAGATTACCTAATCCCCCCAGAGCTTGATCACTTAGCCTGGAGGACTGAAGGAGAAGGTGGCTACTGCCAGTCAAGATTTCCCATGTTTTTGTGACCTTCTGTAGTGAAGCCGCCCTTTCGGTTTCTTGGTGAGCCAGCTGGGTGGGGTTGTGACAGGGACTGGCAGAGAAATGGTTTATTCTGCAGGTCAACTGAGCCTGTATCTGTGGGTTAAGACTCCTGTGCACCATGTTTTGGAAGCTCCCTGGTGCTTTGTGGTGTTGCGCAAGGACTCATGAGTTGGTGTGAGACTTGAACTCAATCAGATCTTTGCTCAGCTGCTTAATATCTGTGGGATCTTGGGTAAGTTAATTAACCTTCTCAACCTTAGTTTTCTCATCTGCAAAATAGTGGTAATGATATCTATCTCACAGAGTTTTGTGAGAATTAATTACTACAGCTAGGTAAAGCACTTGGAAGACTGCCTTAGTAAAGATTTCTTCCATTACATGCATATATGTAAGCTATGTCCTGCTTAAAAAGCAAAACCAGAAATAATCAGGTTTATAGGAAAAAAAAATCAGTGTGAATTATTTATATCATCCTCCCATTGCCCTTAACTAAATGATAAGCTCTTGTTTTCATTTATTATTTTTTTGGTTTGTTTGAGCCAGGTGGGCCCTTGGCAGTGAAAGGGTGGAGTCTTAACCACTGGACCAACAGGGAATCCTCCTTTCATTTTCTTTTAAAGAAGAGTGATGGCCAAAAACATTTGTAGGTCACCAGACCCTTGTTGCAGAGAAGGCAATGGCACCTCACTCCAGTACTCTTGCCTGGAA
Source organism: Ovis aries (assembly GCF_016772045.2). NCBI lineage: Eukaryota > Metazoa > Chordata > Mammalia > Artiodactyla > Bovidae > Ovis > Ovis aries. The sequence continues at coordinate 70,181,785 of NC_056059.1, read as the reverse complement.
AATCCCATGGACGGAGGAGCCTGGAAGGCTGCAGTCCATGGGGTTGCTGAGGGTTGGACACGACTGAGCAACTTCACTTTGACTTTTCACTTTCATGCATTGGAGAAGGAAATGGCAACCCACTCCAGTATTCTTGCCTGGAGAATCCCAGGGACGGGGGAGTCTGGTGGGCTGCCGTCTATGGGATCACAGAGTCAGACACAACTGAAGTGACTTAGCAGCAGCAGCAGACCCTTGTTGAATTTTCACATCAATTCTGTTGTTGTCCCCATTTTCCAGATGAGGAAACTGAGACACAGAGGAGAGATAAGTTCCCCAAAGTCACACTGGCAGTAAGCTTTGGAGCTGGGATAGGACACCAGATTGTCTGTAGACTCTGTCCTTACCCATCATAGGTATGTCCATGAATCTCTGTTAAATTGGATTGGATTGAATCTAGTAGAGAAGTCCTGTTTAAACATCAAGTTTCCTAAGGGCATTTAAATGTTTACACATTGCTATCCTAGGGTGTCTCCCTGGTTGCTCTGTGCTGAGCTAAAGCCTACTCATACTCCCAGTTCTAGATCCTTCGGAAATCTCTCTGGATTTGTTCTATTTGCTCTTTCAACAGTCCTGGCCTCCCAAGACCCACTCAGAGCTCTCACATCATTCATCAGTGGCTCCTGAGAAGATGAGAGGTAATGACAGCTGCAGAGGATGCCAGAGACAGGCAGAGAGGACAGAAGCCAAAAAGTAGAAAGAGTCTGGGGGAAAAGAAGAAGATAACAAAAAAGAACTGTGCATATGTGCTAAGTTGCTTCAGTCACATCTCTGCAACTCTAAGGTCTGTAGCCCACCAGGCTCTTCTGCCCATGGGTTTCTCCAGGTAAGAATACTGGAGTGGGTCGCCATGCCTTCCTCCAGGAGATCTTCCTGACCCAGGGATTGAACCCATGTCTCCTGTATCACCGACTCAAAGGACATGAGTTTGAGTAAACTCCGAAAGTTGGTGACATACAGGGAGACCTGGTGTGCTGCAGTCCATGGGGCTGCAAAGAGTCAGACATGACTGAGTGACTGAACTGAACTGAACTGAACTCCTGCATTGACAGGCGAGCTCTTTACTACCAGCGCCACCTGGAAAGCCCAATAAGAAAGAACTGCTGCTGCTCCTAAGTCGCTTCAATCCTGTCTGACTCTGTGTGACCTCATAAACAGCAGCCCACCAGGCTTTGCCGTCCCTGGGATTTCCCCAGCAAGAGTACTGGAATAGGGTGCCATTGCCTTCTCCGAAGAAAGAACTAAAGATACTTAAATCTGAAGGTGGATTTTATTTTTAAGTATTCTATATTATAAAGTCTGACTATTGTCAGAACTTCTTTTCCCTGCTACCTCTGGCTTTTGTGAAATGGTGATGTGTTTTCACTTTAGCTATCAAGGAAGACTCTTATTTTTAGTGATTCCTGATACCAACTAGATTTTTAGCAATGACAATCATGAAAATTTTAAAAATATTTTCTTTGAAATCAATTTAAGTGTATTCTTTTGTTTCATTTTGTTTTTTGGTTTGAAGCTATTTCAGTGATTTCTTTTTAAAAAAAGTAAAAAAGTTTAAATCCAGTTGGAATTTAATACCAGTTCTGATAATTTGGTAAATCTTTATTAAGTGCTTCCTACATGTGCGGCACTGTGCCAAGTCCCACACCAAGAATAAATAAAGATCACCTGTGACTCAGTGGTAACAAATCTGTCTGCCAGTGCAAGAGATGCCGGATTGATCTTGGGGTTGGAAAGATCCCTGGAGGGGAGGGAGATGGCAGTGGTGTTCAGGATGGGGGGACACATGTGCACCCGTGGCTGATTCGCAAAAACCATCACAATATTGTAAAGTAATTATCCTCCAATTAAAATTAATTAATTAATTTAAAAAAAAGAGAAAGATCCCCTGAAAAAGGAAATGGCAACTCACTCCAGTATTCTTGCCTGGGAAATCCCATGAACAGAGGAGCCTGGTGGGCTACAGTCCATGGGTCACAAAGAGTCAGACACAACTGAGCAATTAAACAACTACCTTGGTAGAACCTCTAGTCTAGCCCGAGCTCCTCAGGCTTGTAGGGCATCGGTCTCTTGGGAAACTTGTTAGAAGTTTGCCTGCGTGGGCTCCGCTCCAGGACTGCCTGAGTCAATAGGTGATTCTGATGCATCTAAACATTTAAGACGCACTGGTGGAGGGTAGGCACCTTCTGTAGCAATCATACACCCCAGCTTTAGAGAGATATCCAGGACTCTGAAAGCACCTTAGCTACCTACCCACTGTCTTCGTGCAGCTCCTCAGAGTCCACGCAGGCTCGACCCTGAAGTGGGTGGCATGGGTGGGCTGGGGCTGGAGACCAGATCAATCTTTACGGATCATACGTGATGGAGAGCCGAGTGTTCCGGTTAAATATTCAGGAGGTCCAGAGTTCACTTTGGGTCACTGGTAAAGATCTTTTAGAGTTTAAAAATCAGAAAAATTTGGATTTGAAAAAACTATTTTAAAAATTATTTATTTATATTTTTTGGCTGCACTGGATCTTCATTGCTTTGCATGGGTTTTCTCTAGTTGGGGTGAGCAGGGGCTACCCTGCATTGCTTGCTCAGGCTTCTCCTTGCAGTGGCTTTTCTTGTTGCAGAGCATAGGCCCTAGGTGTGCTGGCTTCAGTAGTTGCAGTGCACAGGCCCAGTAGTTATGGCACACGAGCTCAGTTGCTCTGCGGCCTGTGGGGTCTTCCCAGACCAGGAATTGAACCTGTGTCCCCTACAGTGGTTTCTTATCCACTGTGCCACCAGGAAGGTCCTGAAAAAAAATATTTTTTTTGCACGTGCCTATCTTAGCTCCTGATTTGCGTGAGAGAAGCCTGTCTTCTTTAATCACACTTGTACATCTCTGGAAATGCCAAATATAGTAAGTTCATAAGTGACTGTATAATATAGAATATATACTTGTGCTTCTAAACCAGCAAAGTGCCAATGGAAGAATATTCTTGAAGTTCTAATTGTTCCCTCTTCCATGGCTACAAATTTCTATAAACTGTTTTTCTGATAATATTCCTGCCCCACCTTATTTTTTTTTCTTCCAAACTAAAATAAAGAGAATGATTCAAATGGCTGGCTCTTCATTTCTAAGTAACTTGGGTGAGGTCACCACAGTAAGTTTTACTTTACACAGTTTGAATCAGGTCAATCTGAAAAACAAGAGCAAGATTATGTAACAGCAGAGATTCGTGTGTGTGTGTGTGTGTGTGTTGGGTTATTGGAACCATTTTTATAGAGTAGTGAGTAGTTTATAGAGAAGCTAGTTGGTGATCCTTTTCCATCGTATTTGAACTTACTATGTCAACAAGCCATATTGAGCACTGGCTGAGGACTACCCTTATTCCAAGGACATAAATATTCTTTTCCTTCATGGAATGTAAGTTCCTCAAGAGAGGATCAAGATTATATCTTTTTTCTCTTCGCATAAGAGGGGCAAGAGAGATGAAAAGGGGTGAGGGGGGAAGGAGGTGGGATTTAGATGATAAGGCTCTTGCCCTACAGGTGAAAGCAGTGTGATTTTAACACGATAAAGATGTAGGTCAGTGAAACTGACTAGAGAGCTGGACCTGGATCTAAAAATATAGAATAATTAAATAAAGGATTTTGTGAGCATCACAAAGGGAAAGGAAAAATGACTCAATAAATGGTTTTGCACACAAAGATTAAAGTTAGGGAGAAGAGAACTTGAGATTAGTACATTAACCACATCCTGAAATGAATTTACCCTGGCACTTGTTAACTGTTCCTGAACCTTCTCTTTCTCCATGTACTGGTTTACAGAGGCCCACTCAGACCCCACACTGAACTAGTTGGTCAGCAGGGTGGCTGCTTCATTACAAGCGAACCATTACTACTGCCGCAGCATTGGGGCTGACCTGGGAACGAACCCAGCTGAATTCCAGAGTGATGTGGCGCTTGGATAAAGGACACACTGCAAATTGACTAGACATCAACTCATGGAAACCTAAAGAGGGTAATCATGTTTGTGATCTGGGAGGATGGCCAGGCTGGGGAGGGGGTTGGCATTTGGAGCCTCTCAGCTACTCTGTTAATCTAGCTTCTAATAGAGTACCTGGCACACAGCAGGGGCTGAACACATGTTTGTGGACTGAGTGACATTTGTGTCGTGGTGCTCTGCTGGGTAGACCTCAGTGCTGACAGTTGTGGTTGTTGTTGCCTGAGCCCAGAGCTCATTAAAGTATAAAGAGTCTTCACACTCAAGGTCCCCTGGGAGCATTTCTCTGATATTCCAGAGTGGAACCCGGGATCAAGAGAAGCAAGATCGAAGATTAAATTCAGCGTATTAAAGACACAGGCAGAAGACCAGGGCCAAGATCAACGCCCAGGCTTCCAAATGCCTGGCTGGCTGCCGCCTCTGGCAGGAAACATTGCCCTATCCTCCAGGGATGGAATGGCCCAGAAAATATTGAACAGAAAGGGGAATGAGAGTTGGGTCTGGGCCTTCCTTCCCCACACTGGCTGCACAGGCGTTCAGCCGGCTTTGCTTCCTGTGTCTCAGAGGACACTGTCTCCACCAGTTCCTCTCTCTTCCCCTCCCCCTTGCCTGGAGTGTAACCAGGCGTTCTCAGATCCCCGTGTTGGAGTGAGGCGGATGGCGGACACATGTGGGCCAACTGCCTGCAGCTTCAGTTGATCCTGGCTTGGGAGTGAGGAGAGGGGGCTGGGAAGAAAATTCAAGTCTCATTCTTAAGTGATGTGGAAATGTATTGCCATTGGCTCTTATTAGGTAGCTCTAAGCCAGTGAGGAAAGAAATGTTTTCATTGGCGGAAGAACACATTTGACATCCACATATATGTGTGTCTACTTTTGAGCAGACTGCAGAAACGTGAGGCTTTGGTCCTTGCTGCTCCTCTGTCTAGTGAATTCTACCAATGGTTCAAGGTCTAGCTCAGTGCCTGCCTCTAACAGAAGGGTTTTCTTGATAAACTCAGTCTGTACTGATTTGCCCATGATCTCAGCTCTTGATGCAGTTACCATGTTCACCACAGTGAAGGCAGATTTACTGTAAAGTGAAAGAAGTTTAGGCTTTAGAACTTCTAATAATTTAGTCCTTTCTTGGGATCATATGGTCATATGCTTTTGATAAAATTGCAGATGTAAGCTATTTTAATTGCAAGGGCTAAGGACATTGTCCTCTCCCACTCAAGCTTCCCCCTCCCTCAATTTTCCCTACAGGAGTTGTGTGTTGATGGGGACCCCAGCTAAGGAGAACCTGAATTGGAGATTTATTTGTTTGGGGCTCTATGGATCTATTCAGGTGGTTCACACTTATTTCCATGTTACCAGAATCAGAATGGAATACTACCCATGTCCTCAGGACATACTCATCGGGCATCATGGGTCCTATTGCAATATCGATGTGTCCCACCGTGCCTGACACTGGAAAAGAAGAAGAGTCAAATGCGCAGAAATAGAAGCTAGCCTGAGGAATGTTCTTTTAACCCCTAGATGTAAAAAATTGTCAGTGGAATATTTGGTTCTCATTGATGTCTACTCAAAACAGAAATCACCTGCAGGAAAATACTCAATAATGCAGTGTATATACTACCATGATGTTAGAATGAGAACCAGTGCAAAATAGAATTGGCTAGAATTCTGTGGCTCAGGCAGTAAAGAATCTGCCTGCAGTGTGGGAGACTTGGGTTTGATCCCTGGGTTGGGAAGATCTCCTGGAGAAGGGAATGGCAATCCATTTCAGTATTCTTTTTAAAAAAATTAATTTTATTTTTTAATAGGCTAATTACTTTACAATATTGTGGTGGTTTTGCCATACATTGGCAAAATTTGCCATACATTGCCGTACATGAATCAGCCACAGATATACATGTGTTCCCCATCCTGAACCCCGCTCTCACCTTTCTCCGATTGCATCAGTATTCTTGCCCGGAGAATTCCATGGACAGAGGAGCCTGGCGGCTTACAGTCCATGGGGTCACAAGAGTCAGACACAACTGAGCGACTAACATTTCCTTTCACTTTCTTGTGTTAGTAGGGCACAAAACAGCAGCAATGCTATAAACTGCAAAGTAGGATTTTTATGCATGCCAAATTGCATATTTATGCCTCCCAACATAAAAACTGAGGAGGATCCCAACCAGTTCCCATTGGACCAATCTTAGCATATCTGAGATGCCTTGTCCTGATGAAGCTTGGCAATTTCAGAGAGAAAACAAAAAATGACATTCAAAAGCCATAAAATCACAGCAAAGCAACCTATGTGTTCCCATGACTAAACTCCTATGCATATTTACCTGTAAGTTATTGTAGGTAATTTAAAGGTAATTTGATTAAGCAATTATGTAGCTCAATCCAACATAATGGTATTTCGAAAAGCATTTGAATTGCTTTATCTTCTTTCCTTGAAAATGCTATTACAGAATTATTGTCATATAAAGAAATGATCATATGGAATATACAACCAAAAAAATAGGGAAGATATTAATAGAAACAGGCGGTGTAATTTTTCACTGTTTGGTTCTATTTATGGTGTTTGTCACCTTCTAAATTTGTCATTTGACTTTCACCCCTAATTTTGTATTCCTGTTTTGCATTCTTTTTCTTAAAGAGACTCCCCTCCCTGAGTGACCCACATAACCTGAATCTGTCCTTGACCACAGTTGACCAGTTTCTTCTTATATTATTCTTATAGCAGATATTGAATTTTGTTTTAAAATTTTTATTGGCGTATAGTTGAGTCACAGTGTTGTGTTAGTTTCTGCTGTACAGCAAAGTGAGTCAGTTATACGTGCACGTCTGTCCACTCTTCTTTAGATTCTTTTCCCATAGAGGTCATTACAAAGCATTGAATAGAGCTCCCTAGTAGTTATTGACTTTTAAAGGTAACCATAATAGTTTATGTGTGGGAAATAATTTTCAACAATGCAGAACTTTTGTGTAAGAAGTAAATAATGCAGTTTGCTGATACTTCTTGCTCCCCGGGGATCAGTTCAGTTCAGTTGCTCAGTCTTGTCTAACTCTTTGCGACCCCATGAATTGCAGCATGCCAGGCTTCCCTGTCCATCACCAACTCTTGGAACTTGATTATCCCTAAGGATAGCAAAGGTTAATTTGATGTCTATCCCCAAATGACTTTTTTTAAAAAGTCAGTTCAAGATGAGTAAGTGTGGGCTTTGGAGCTAGTTGCCTGGGCTTAACTTTCACCGCTACACCTGTCACCTTGGGAAAATTATTAAATCTCTTAGTGCTTCACCTGGAAAAAGAGGGTTTGATTGTTCAACACCTGTCTCCGGGGCTGTGACAAGAGTTAGGGCTTAGATAGAAGAGTGCCTGACAGGTTGTACTCATCATATGTTGGTTTTAATGGTAAATGAATATATTACAACTTCTTATGTGTTATTTTATGTGACCAAGTATATTACTCTCCCTTCCCCCAAGACTGTAAGCTTCTTAAATTTGAGTACATTTTTCAAATCTCTTAATTCCTCAGAATCATGAGGATATGAGCGCCCTCTAGCTGCAGTATTTGTGGTTCTGCTGGTCACCAGGCGTAGTTTGCTCATCTGACTGTTCAGGCTCAAAGAAGAGCATTCGCTTTGTCAGAGACTGGAGGGTAGCTGTGGATGTGACAGAGATTCAGAACCAACATATCAGGAGGCACTCCTGAGAAGCTAGAGGCCCATCAGAAATAGAAGGATCTCTCTGATAAGAGGATGAGAGAATGTCCAGAAGAAAATAGGAGTGTTGGAAGTATACAAAGCTCCAAGGCTGCTGCTGCCGCCAAGTCGCTTCAGTCGTGTCCGACTCTGTGAGACCCCATAGATGGCAGCCCACCAGGCTCCCCCGTCCCTGGGATTCTCCAGGCAAGAATGCTGGAGTGGGTTGCCATTTCCTTCTCCAATGCATGAAAGTGAAAAGTCAAAGTGAAGTCACTTAGTCGTGTCCAACTCTTAGTGACCCCATGGCCTACAGCCTACCAGGCTCCTCCGTCCATGGGATTTTCCAGGCAAGAGTACTGGAGTGGGGTGCCATTGCCTTCTCCAAAGCTCCAAGGAGCACACAGTGAACACTTGTCTCTTCATTCCTTTGAAATAGCACCCAGAAATGTTACTGAAATGCTCCTCAGTGAAGGCCTGGGGAAATGGGGAAAAGGGAACTGACTTTCCCAAGACAATACAGCTCCACAATCACTTACAAAAGTAGCTGCAGGCGTTGAGGGGAAAGGAGGAAGTGGTCAAAAGATCCAGGGATGAAGAAATTTGGGTGGGGGAAGCTTGTTTGGGTATGTACCTTATCATCTTAAAAGATTCTCCTTAGGAAACAAAGTGTTTCTCCAGGCCAGGGATTGAACCAGCACCCCCTGCGGTGGAAGCACAGGGTTTTAACCACTGGACTGCCAAGGAAGTTCTTTATCAGATATCTAAACTCCTCACCTGAAGTGTAGTTTCCTGTTTTTAGCTTGAACTTGTATTTGAATCTGGCTCCCTGGGTTACGGCTGCCGTGTGACCGTGAAGATGAAAGGCTGCTCCTAGCCGTCACTCACAAGGAAAACGGCTGCCCAACAGAAACTGTCTGTGATTTCTTTCCCTGTCTTGTGATTTGTCTCACTGCAGTTCTCCTGTGGTCAGGGCAAAGACCTGCGTCCTGAATTCTGCTCGCAAAGCCCTCAAGGTCTAAGTGTGATAGGCTAAATTGGATAGCTGCCATGGGCTCATCAAGGGCAAATGACTGCCACCAGGGCTGGGGGCCGCTGACACGTGCTCTGTGGAGGGCGTGCGGGCTCCATGGAGCTTGGGGCGGGGGCGGGGTGCCGTGTGTCTGCATGGATGGAGTCTTCAAGGTGAGCAGGACACTGTGGACTTGCCTCTATTGGCCGCGTCGCCTACTGTGCTGGCCAGAAGGGCTCCCGTTGGCCTGGGCCTCATGGCTCACATCTCAGGATGTCCTGTCGTAACCCTGCCCTGTCCTGTCACCACCCCAAAGGCCGAGGCTGTCTTCCCTGACCTCAGGTACCGCAGGATTTTTGTTGTTTTCCTGGTGGTTTAGTTACTTTGTTCAGCTGTTTCTTACCAAAGACTCCTTGGAGACTCAGAAATCTGAGTCTAAACCCCTCTAAAATTGCTAACTCCCAGTTTCTGCCTGACATCAGCTGATTCTAACCTCTGTCTTGGGTCTATCAGGCCGCCACCCTGTGCCTGTCTCCTCCTCTCTGCTGATAATGGTGGTGACAAGACGGTGTAGCTGGCTCAGGGCCTGAAAACAAGAAACAGAGTCTAAGTTATGTGTTATGGGGGGGTGGGGGTGGTGCCGTCAGGAGAAGAGGGTGAGGAAGCAGGATGGGAGAGGGGAGTGTGCCCAGGGGGATTCCAGCTCGGTCTGCTCCCACAGCGGCTCTGGAGCACAGGCTGCACCTTGAAGTCTGTTGGGTTGGGGTGGGCCTATGTGGTCCACATCAGCCAGGCATTAACTGTGAGCTCTGAGGTGGCAGTTCAAGCACTGGGGAGCCAGAGGTCAACCATCTGGGTGAGGCTGAGGGCAAGTCTCCAAAGGAAGGCTGTGGGTAGGACCATTTGCAGCCAACCTCACTGCAGTGGCTCAGCAGGTAAAGAATTCGTCTGCAATGCAGGAGCCCCAGGGGATGCAGGTTTGATTTGTGGGTCCGGAAGATTCCCTGGAGGAGGGAGTGGCAACCCGTTCCAGTTTTCATGCCTGGAGAATCCCATGGACAGGGAGCCCGGTGGAAACAGTTCATGGGGTCGCAAAGTATCACTGTAGAGATAATGATAAACTCTGCCGTTCACTGAGCACTTCCTATATGCCAGGACTGTTTTAAGTACCTTATATATAGTAACATTTGATGCTCACAGCCACCCTATGAACAGATGTATCATTCTATCATCTGCATTTTATTTTATTTTGTATAAATGTATTTACTTATTGACTAAGGGGTCTTCATTGCACACGCAGGCTTTCTCTGGTTGCAGAGAATGGGAGCTGCTCTTTGTTGAGGTGCTTGGGCTTCTCACTGCGGTGGTTTCTCTAGTTGCAGAGCACAGGCTCTAGGTGTGCAGGCTGAGTAGCTGTGGTGCAAGGGCTTCAGTTGCCCAGTGGCTTGTGTGATCCTCCCCAACCAGAGGTCAAACAAGTGTCCTCTGTCTTGGCAGGTGCATCCCAGGTGGACCACCAGGGAAGTTCCTGTATCTACATTTTACAGATGTAAAAACTGAGGCACAGAGAGCCTCAGACCACACAAAGTGGTAAGAAGTAGAACTGTGCTTGGAAATAATGATCTTTAGTATCTTTCTGTGACCCTGTAGAAGAGTCACTTTTGTTAGCAAGTTGACAACAGTGTCATGTATTTATTCGGCCAGTTACCCACTCATTCCACATTTATCAAAAGACCAGAAATTACAAAAGTCAATCAAGCCCATCTCCAGTCTTCCAGGAAGTTCAGGGAGGAACACTGGAGGGGACAGTGCACTAGGCCCCAGGGGAGAGGGAAGTACAGACTTTGAAGGGAGTGCCTCAAAGGAAAGACAAGGATCTGGTCTGGTCTGGAAAGATGGTAGGTATTAACATTTGAAGGAAGGAGCAGGGCTTTTCTGGTGGAGAGAACACCTGGAGAAAGCTCCTCTCACCCGCCACCTACCCTTGACTCGGCCTGATGCTGCTGCTTCTCTGCCGTTCAGTCGTTCAGTCGTGTCTGACTCTGCGACCCCATGGATTGCAGCACGGCAGGCTTCTCTATCTCTCAGAGTTTGCTCAAACTCATATCTGTTGAGTTGGTGATGCCATCCAACCATCTCATCCTCTGTCATCCCCTTTTCCTCTTGCCCTCAATTTTTCTCAGCATCAGGGTCTTTGCATCAGGTGGCCAAAGTATTGGAGCTTCAGCTTCAGCATCAGTCCTTCCAATGAATATTCAGGATTGGTTTCCTTTAGGATTGACTGGTTTGATCTCTTTGCAGTCCAAGGGACTCTCAAGTGTCTTCTCCAGCACCAAAATTCAAAAGCATCAATTCTTCGGTGCTCAGCCTTCTTTATAGTCCAACTGTCACATCCGTACATGACTACTAGCAAAACCATAGCTTTGACTATGTGGACCTTTGTTGGCATAGTAATGTCTCTGCTTTTAATACACTGTCTAGGTTTGTCATAGCTTTTCTTCCAAGGAGCAAGTGTCTTAATTTCGTGGCTGCAGTTACCATTTCCAGTGATTTTGGGACCCAAGAAAATAAAATCTATCATTTTGATAAAGTTAAATAAGCAGGGTGACAATATACAGCACTGACGTACTCCTTTCCCAGTTTGGAACCAGTATGTTCCATGTCCGGTTCTAACTGTTGCTTCTTGACCTGCATACAGTTTTCTCAGGAGACAGGTTTTATGGTCTGGTATTCCCATCTCTTTAAGAGTTTTCCAGCTTGTTGTGATCCACACAGAGGCTTTAGCGTAGTTAATGAGGCAGAAGTAGATGTTTTTCTGGAATCCCCTTGCTTTTTCTATGATTCAACAGATGTTGGCAGGCTTCCCAGTTGGTGCAGTGGTAAAGAATCTGCTGCGCATGCAGGAGGCACAAGAGATTTGGGTTCAGTCCCCAGGTGGGGAAGATCCCCTGGAGAGGAAACTGGCAACCCACTTCAGTATTTTTGCCTGGGAAATCCCAGGGACAGAGGAGCCTGGCGGGCTACAGTCCAGGGGGCTGCAGAATAGGACACAGCTGAGCATGCAGGCAGTGGATGTTGGCAATTTGATCTCTGGTTCCTCTGTGTTTTCTAAATCCTGCTTATAATGGTTGAAGCCTAGCTTGAAGGATTTTGAGCATTACCTTGCTAGCATGTGTTGTTGTTCAGTCACTCAGTCATGTCCGACTCTTTGTGACCCTATTAACTGCTGCATGCCAGGCTTCCCTGTCCTTCACCATCTCCCAGAGTTTGCTCAAACTCAAGTCCATTGAGTGGGTGATACCTTCCAACCATCTCATCCTTTGTCATCCTCTTCTCCTTTTGCCTTCAATATTTCCCATGCTAGCATGTGTGAAAGTCGTTCAGTCATGTCTGACTCTTTGTGACCCCATGGACTATACAGTCCATGGTAAAATGACTGCAATTGTACAGTAGTTTGAACATTTCTTCGGCATTGAGTTTCTTTAGGCTAGCTTGATTGGAAAAGTGATGCTGAGTAAGGTCCACAGGCAGGCAGGGGTTAAATTTCAGAACATGGTCTCTGGGAACATTTGGGATCAGCTCCATAAGAAAGCTGTATTATATATTCAAGAATGGAGTTGGAGTAGAGATCCCTTGCAAGGTGTTTCTCTCCAGCTATTTTGGGTTCAGTTCAGTCGCTCAGTCACATCCAACTCTTTGCGACCCCATGAATCGCAGCACACCAGGCCTCCTTGTCCATCACCAACTCCCAGAGTTCACTCAAACTCACGTCCATCGAGTCGGTGATGCCATCCCGCCATCTCATCCTCTGTCATCCCCTTTTCCTCCTGCCCCCAATCCCTTCCAGCATCAGTCTTTTCCAATGAGTCAACTCTTTGCATGAGGTGGCCAAAGTACTGGAGTTTCAGCTTTAGCATCATTCCTTCCAAAGAACACCCAGGACCAGTCTCCTTTAGGATGGACTAGTTGGATCTCCTTGCAGTCCAAGGGACTCTCAAGAGTCTTCTGCAACACCACAGTTCAAAAGCATCAATTCTTTGGCACTCAGCTTTCTTCACAGTCCAACTCTCACATCCATACATGACTACTGGAAAAACCATAGCCTTGACTAGATGGACCTTTGTTGGCAAAGTAATGTCTCTGCTTTTGAATATGCTATCTAGGTTGGTTATAACTTTCCTTCCAAGGAGTAAGAGTCTTTTAATTTCATGACTGCAATCACCATCTGCAGTGATTTTGGAGCCCAGAAAAATAAAGTCAGCCATTGTTTCCCCATCTATTTCCCATGAAGTGATGGGACCAGATGCCATGATCTTCTTTTTCTGAGTGTTGAGCTTTAAGCCAACTTTTTCACTCTCCTCTTTCACTTTCATCAAGAGGTTCTTTAGTTCTTCTTCGCTTTCTGCCATAAGGGTGGTATCATCTGCATATCTGAGGTTATTGAGATTTCTCCCGGCAATCTTAATTCCAGCTTGTGCTTCTTCCAGCCCAGTGTTTCTCATGACATACTCTGCATATAAGTTAAATAAGCAGGGTGACAATATGCAGCCTTGACATACTCCTTTTCCTATTTGGAACCAGTCTGTTGTTCCATGTCCAGTTCTAACTGTTGCTTCCTGACCTGCATATAGGTTTCTCAAGAGGCAGGTCAGGTGGTCTGTATTCCCATCTCTTTCAGAATTTTCCACAGTTTATTGTGATCCACACAGTCAAAGACTTTGGCATAGTCAATAAAGCAGAAATAGATGTTTTTCTGGAACTCTCTTGCTTTTTCGATGATCCAGCAGATGTTGGCAATTTGATCTCTGGTTCCTCTGCCTTTTCTAAAACCAGCATAAACATCTGGAAGTTCAAGCTATTTTGGGTACTTATCTTTAAAAAAAAAAAAAACCCAAACAAACAAGGAGCACAGTGCTGGCTCTTATCTTTCTACTCATCCTGTCGAAATCTAACTGTGATCTTTGGCAGGTCTAGCGCACACTCCCACCTTTATCAATGCCTTTGCTTGGGGTTAGATAAGTGCCTCTGGGGAAGGCGGGAGTCGTGGCCTAACCACATGAAGTTCACAGTCCACTCCCAGTTGTCTGTCTGGGTATATTTATGAGGTAACCAGGGTCAAGGGAAAACATTACCAAGAACTGGAACACCTTCTGTGTCTCATCATTAGCAGGTGATACAATTAGTTAAATTTTCAGAGGGAGTATGTGAGTCTACAATTACTGCTGCTGCTGCTAAGTCGCTTCAGTCATGTCCGACTCTGTGCAACCCCACAGATGGCAGCCCACCAGGCTCTGCCATCCCTGGGATTCTCCAGGCAAGAACACAGGAGTGGGTTGCCATTTCCTTCTCCAATGCATGAAAGTGAAAAGTGAAAGTGAAGTCACTGAGTCGTGTCCAACTCTCAGTGACCCCATGGACTGCAGCCTACCAGGCTCCTCCGTCCATGGGATTTTCCAGGCAAGAGTACTGGAGTGGGGTCCCATTGCCTTCTCCCTGCAATTACTAAAAACCACTAAGAAAGCAGAGGCTTAATGCTCAGTCATGTCCAATTCTTTGTGACCCCATGGACTGTAGTTCACCAGTCTCCTCTGTCCTTGGAATTTTCCAGGCAAGAATACTGGAGTGGGTTGTCAGTTCCCCATCCAGGAGATCTTCCCACCTCAGAGACTGAACCCAAGCCTCTTGCATCTCCTGCAATGACAGGCGGATTCTTTACTACTGCACCACCTGGGAAGCATGGAAGCTTTGTTTATTTCACCAAGATGTCTTCAGTGCCTTGCATGGTACCTGGCGAATCGTGGGTGCCTAATAAATGTTTATTACTCCTTATGAGATATAAGCTTTTGTTTTTCCCTGTGTCTCTTTCTTTCTCATGACTATGCAAAACCTGTTGATGTAGCCAGTGATCTCAGGGTTTTACAAGATTGCCTGAGATATTCAGGTATACCTTAGGCATAAGTTTTAATGGTTAATATTGATGGAGTATTGATATTATGTGCCAGGCTCTGTGCTATAGTAATAATGATACTATATGAATAATACTATCATGAAATCATATGTAACACTTATAGAAGGTACAATTTTAAATGCTTTACCTGTAGTGTTTTTGCTCAGTTGTGTCTGACTCTTTAGGACCCCGTGGACTGTAACCTGCCAGGCTCCTCTGTCCCTGGGATTCTCCAGCCATGAATACTGGAATGGATTGCCATTCCCTTCTCCAGGGGCTCTTCTTGACCCAGAGATTAAACCCTGGTCTCCTGCATTTCAGGCAGATTCTTTACCCTCTGAACCACCAGGGAAGCAGCTCGTTTAATCCTTACAAGAACTCTGAAGTAGCAATTACTATCCTCATTTTACCAGTGAGGAAAATGAGGCTGATGGGGTTATGTGATCTGGCCAAGATAACTTAACCTGGACTCCAACCCAGGACTCCACACCTACAGTGTGGAAGAACAACGCTTAGGCTTGTTCTACCCCCAGCTCACTCCCTGGGGTGGTATCGGAGGGATTCCCAGAGCCTGGTTTGAGGTCTGACCCTGTGACAGCCTGCCCAGGGTCTTCAGGCACGGGAATGGATATGGACGCACTCCCTGCCACCGTCTTGGTACCGCTGGAACCGTTACTCTGGACCTGGAAGGCAGAACTGTGCCTTGAATTATTTTCTGGGGTGGTCTGTCTATTGTCCTCAAGTCTATTTATGTTTCCTTTTGGGGGAGGCCACTTAAAAAAGCTTCTGGGAGCAGCTAAGCCCAAGAGTAACAGTTCCATACCTTTCTCAGAAAAAGGAACGCTGTGTCTCTGAAGCACTTGGCTTCCTTTCAGTGGTCAGATAGGAGCTTGTCTATAGATTTGAACAGTAGTGGCACCTGTGAGAGAGGTGAAGGTCTGACATGTCAAGGGCAGGCAGCGCTCATCTGGACCTAATGATTTCTGGGAGTTTGTTCAAATAAAATCTCTTCTCCTCCCTACACATTGTTCTATATGGACTATAATCAACCTGAGGACAAGGAGGGAGGCAGGCTCCAGCACCCCATGCTGCCTGGCTGGACATAGAGTCACAATAAAGGCCTGGAGTCCAACGGTCTCGACTTTCCTTTGGTTGGCTGTCTTTTCACATTGTGCTGTTGGCTGTTCACTTAAAATTTTTATTTATGTTAGTTTTGGCCATGTTGGGTCTTCCCCGCTGCTGGGGCTTTTCTCTAGTTGCAGCATGCATGGGCTGCTTTCTAGTTGTGGTGCGAGGGCTTCTCATTTCAGTGGCTTTCTTGTTGCGGAGCGCAGGTTCTAGGCATCCAGGCTTCAGCAGCGTTGCACATGGGCCCAGCAGTTGTGGCACATGGGCTTAGCTTCTCTGAGGCATATGGGACCTTCCTGGAGCAGGGATTAAAGCCCTGTCTCCTGCAGTGGCAGGTGGATTCTACACCACTGAGCCACCAGGGAAGCCCCCAGATGCTCATTTTAACTAAACTTTTCTTCACTTGGTGTTTTTGCAAAATCTCTCAAACACCTTTAAGTGAATTGTCCATTAGTCCTGAACTATTTGTGTGCAAGTTTACAAAGTTAGGAGACTTTCCAGGGTTCCAGTGACAGTGGGTGTTGGTGGTTGGGTGCTTGGTTATTTACCTCTCCATAATCATTCATTGATTAAATGAATGAATGGATATTTTAGTAAATTAATGGAAATATCACGAAGGATGAAATATGAGTCAAATATCACAAAACTAATTCTTTTCCTAACAGTCACAGATAAAATTTATGTGAAAAAAAGGAATGAGGAAAAGGGACAAATCAAGGCAAACTCTTAGGTTTGGTGTCTGGGCAGGTTGTGAGAGGTAGTGCCTTTTACACAGAGGAGGAATGGATTTGGGGCACAGAAATCGAGTTCTATATTCAGGGTTTCTCAGCTTTGGCAGAGTTTGAGCCAGATAGCTCTGGGTTGGCTAGGGGGGCGAGGGGGGGGGGTGCTGTCCTGTGCGTTGAAGGATGCCTAACAGCCTCTCTGGCCTCTGCCCTCTGGGTGCTGGTAGCCTATCTCCTCCCTCAGGTGTGACTCTTAGAATATCTCCAGACACAGCTCCATGTCCCCAGGGTGCGGTGAGGTGGGGGCAGAACTCCCCTGGTTGGGAAGCACTGGGATGGAGTGATACCCTATTCGGTCACCATGGGGGGAGGGGTGTCAACTTGGCAGGGAGAGGAGAGAGGGGGAGAGAGACACACACACACACACATTACAGCAGATGAGATTTATAGTAGATCTGGAGAACTTTCTGGCACATGATAAGATCTTGAAATGGATTGATTTCAGCCTCAGAAATTATAGGGAAAAGCACCAAAAGCTGGCTGGACACCCCAGGAATGCTGAGGCTGGAGCCAGATGGGTCTGGTTGGAACCAGATTCAGGCACACGGTGACACTTAGCAACTCCAGGCCCACTTCCTTGTCTGTCAAATGGGGCTAATAGCATCTGCCTCCTGGAACTGATAAGATTAGAGGCATGCATAGAAGATCCCTAGTGCAGTGGCATGAAGCAGGGCTCTCAAAAATAGTAGAAATCGCTGTTACCGTTATTACTCTAGGTTTTATGTAGGCGCCTTTCTGCTGGGGCTTGGACACTAACAGCAGGCCATCTGAAGCCTTTTCGAGTCTATCATCTTCACTGAAATCTGTGCAGATCTTTCTGTTGCAGTTTTGGGGATGGCAAATGCAATTGTCTAGAAAGCAATTATCATTTAAATGGTCACAGAAGAGGTTAGAACCACACTGTGGATCTCTTTTTTTCAGTTCGGTTCAGTCGCTCAGTGCTCAGTCGTGTCCGATTGTTTGCGACCCCTTGAATCGCAGCACGCCAGGCCTTTATTTTTATTTTTGGCTGCACTGGGTCTTCGTTGCCACATGCAGGCTTTCTCTAGTTGCAGTGTGCAGGCTTCTCATTGCAGTGGCTTCTCTTATTGTGGAGCATGGGCTCTAGAGTTTGCAGGATTCAGTGGTTGTGGCGCATGGTCTCAGCTGTCCTGTGGCATGTGGGATTTTCCCAGACCAAGGATCAAACCCGTGTCTCCTGCAGTGGCAGGCTGAGTCTTTTAACCAAGACACTGCACAGTTCACTTGAAGATTGAAGGGAAAACTTCTGGAGACATTAATATCTAGAGGACCATTTTCTCATTTATTATCCACTTGTCCACACACCCCATTTTATTTTCTTACACACACACACATACACATCTGTTGGCATTCCATTTAATTTCAATCCTTTTCATCTTTTTTCCCTTAAGAACTATTTTACTCTCATATTTTAATACTATATTTAAAACATCAGGCATGAGAAGACCCTTCAAAAGAAAAAAGCACAGAGAGTCTGTCTGAAGCGAATACTTATGGAAGGGTCTTTATCTCACACAGCTGAATATAATTTCTCCCCCAGATGTGACTTTAGTAGCTTATTAATTTAATCCTTAGTGCTTCAAAACCAATAGAAACACTATCACAATCTGAGCTAGCCAAGAGGACCAGCAAACCTGGGCAGCTGATGAATTTGTAAACAGCTACTTGGGTCTGTTTGATCTTTACCCAAACCTCTTAATTAAGCTGATTGAGGACAAGACAACTGGAACGTTTGCATATTCAAACCTTCTAGCCTCCTCTTCCTTGGTGTGAATGAGTGGGACAGTAGGAGTGACCTCACTGACTCAGCCAGAAATATTGGGTGGGTGAGTCCTCTCCCAGCTGACTCAGCCAGAAATATCGGGTGGGTGGGTCCTTTCCCGGGGCAAACATGGAGGCATCACTGCTGGCACTTGAGCAGTGGCTCTTGACTGAGTGTCTGACCACCTGTGCTGGAGCCAGGAAGGAAGTGGGTATCACTGGGGCACATGGCTGCCTGTGCCCCGTGTGGGGCTGACTGGTGTGTAAATGGAGACCTTTTGCTTCCTGTAAGGCCCATTGGCAATTTTTTTGGAGCAGAGCTTCAGGATTTTTCAAAAGGAAAAGACTCTACCCAGGCTGGCTTCTAGGAGAGGAATCCACTAGTCTCCTCACGGGATGGATTGAATCCCTGCTGTTCTCTGCTAGAACCTTGACCCTTCTGAGCTCACACATCACCACTACTCATTTCTGTCCCACACTTTCGTTGTTTGCTTTTTACGGGGTCGCAGAGGAAATTATGATTGAAGACTCTGTTTATGACACGAAGAAAAGGTCTACAAGGAAAAAAAGAGGATTTACAGGGATCTTCACGTACCTTCTCTGCCCTGCTCACCCCCACTGCTATACACAAACTCACACAAAATAATCCAGACCCTGGCTGGAGGTTAGCCCTGAGGAGCCAGGCCTCTCACTCTCCTAAGGTGGCTGAAGTGACCCCCCTCCAAAGGAGGGCTAACAAGCTTTGATGAGAAAACAAACAGTACAAGCCCCAGAAGGACAGAAACCGTCAAAGGGAATATTTTAGGAGTCTCTCACTGGAGCTTGTCTCCAGTGTTCACTAAGAGCTGTTAAACTTTTAAAATGTTGAAATCGTTAGCCCTATTATTGTGTCATTCTGGCACATTTACACTGCTTCCATCACTCCCCACCCACCAGCCACCCCCCCATCCCCTGATCCTCCCCACAAGCTGAATAACACCCTACTCAAATCTTCTGAGATGGAACTCCCTAAACTATGTTCTTCTTTCAAAATATGTTGATATTCAAGTCACTCAAGTGCTGTCACTGAGTCAAAGACTTAAGACATTTAAAGGAAGAGGAGAGAGAGAGATGGGAATTAGGGCCTTTGGTCTGGTGTCTGTGGTGGTCTTCTGATTCTTCATTCTTTCCCTGCTCACCCCCCATTTCCCCCCTTCGGCCATGGGTTGTGACTGTTCTCTGATGCAGGGAGTTCAGAGGGAAGCTGGGGAGCACAGTCAGAGCAGAGCACAGAGTTAGCAGGAGCCGAAAGGTTCAAGTTGTGCTGGGTTTGCTGGTGCTGGGACGCTAAAGTGACCCCAGAGCCCTTCTGCTTGGACCCTGCCTCTGGACAGTGCTTCTCTCCTTTTGAACCACCCCCAATCCCCCTCATCTCCCAGCCAGCCCTCAGCTCTCCCAGGGTCCACACCCAACTCTGAGCCAAGGCTTTGGAGTCAACCAGACCCTGGCTTCAAGTCTAATATCTGTGTGACCTTGACCAGGTCCCTTACTCACTCTAGCCTCAGTTTTCTCATGGGAGTAATAGCATTAGTAGCAAATTTGTAGGGTTTTTGTGAAAACGACATGAACAAATTTATCCCTGTCTTTTTTTTTTTTTAACTGAAAAACTGAGATGAAATTCACAAAGGTTAAAATTTACCATTTTAAAGTGAACAATTGAAATGCATTTGTTATGTTTACAGTGTTATGCAATCCCCACCTCTATCTATTTTGAAACAGCTCTCCTCACCCCAGATAGAGTGCCATATTCATGAAGCAGTCAGGCCTCCCAGCCTCTGGCAACCACCAATTTGCCTTCTGTCTCTATAGATTTAGGCGCATTTCCTATCCTTTTGTGTCTGGTTTCTTTCATTCAGCATAATGTTTTTGAGGTTCATCCTTATTGTAGCAGGTATCATGACTTTCTTCTGCTTTATGGTTGATGATATACAATTGCATGTACCACAGTGTATTTATCCACTTATCTGTTGATGAACATTCGGGTGGTTTTACCTTTTGGCTCTTTGAATAGTGCTGCTGTGAACATTTGTGTATATGTGTGTGTGTATGTGTGTGTGTGTTTTCTCTCTCTCATTTTATTACAATGAAGTTTAATAGGACAGAAAAGTCACATGACCTTGGTAGGTCAGAAAGCAGTAATCTCTTAATAAACGTCAAAGAAGCAAACCAAAATCCAGGGCCCTGTACTGATGACCAGAAGATTTCTGTCTCCCCAGGAGCCCCCACAGAGGTTATTCACAGTTTTAATTTTCACAAGTGCTAGGGCTTTTCAAACCTGTGCTTACGTAAGGTCCAATCTTCATGCTATGGTTTTTCCAGTAATCATGTATGGATATGGGAGTTGAACCATAAAGAAAGCTGAGAGCTGAAGAATTGATGCTTTTGAACTGTGGTGTTGAAGAAGACTCTTGAGAGTCCCTTGGACTACAAGGAGATCCAACCAGTCCATTCTGAAGGAAATTTTTCCTGAATGTTCATTGGAAGGACTGATGCTGAAGCTGATGCTTCAATCCTTTGGCCACCTTCTGCGAACAACTGACTCATTGGAAAAGACCTGGATGCTGGGAAAGATTGAAGGCAGGAGGAGAAGGGGATGACAGAGGATGAGATGGTTGGATGGTATCACTGATTCTTTGGACAAACGAGCAAGTTCCAGGAGTTGGTGATGGACAGGGAAGCCTGACATGCTGCAGTCCATGGGGTCACAAAGAGTCAGACATGACTGAGCGACTGAACTGAACTGAATCTTCTCTCACTGACACATTACAAATGGGTATGAATGTGAATAAAACATGCTGGGTCCTGCTCAGGTACACTTGTACCTCCAAGGTACACTTGGCTGGATGACTTAGCCAGGCCAGTGCACAGCTAGCCTTTCTAAGGAATTAGAAAAATTAGAATCTCACTAAGCCTCAGTTTCCTGAATTGTAAAATGAGGTGATAGTAGAAATGACCCATTGTCCTGGTTTATCTGGGAAACTAGTCATCAGCGGAGGATTGGACCTGCTTGTAGATTTCCACTTCCCTGCTCTTGTTTCATGCTGAGGTGCTTCAGTCATGTCCAACTCTTTGCAATCCCATGGACTGTGGCCCACCAGGCTGCTCTGTCCATGGGATTCTCCAGGTAAAGAATACTGGAGTGGGTTGCCATTTCTTCCTCCAGGGGATCTTCCCGATCCAGGAATCAGACCCAGGTCTCTTCCGTCTCTTGCATTCAAAGGCAGGTTCTTTACCACTAGTGCCACCTGGGAAGCCCTTTCTCTTCTTGCTGCTGCTGCTGCTGCTAAGTAGCTTCAGTTGTGTCTGACTCTGTGCAACCCCAGAGACAGCAGCCCACCAGGCTCCTCTGTCCCTGGGATTCTCCAGGCAAGAATACTGGAGTGGGCTGCCATTTCCTTTTCCAATGCATGCATGCATGCTAAGTCGCTTCCATTGTGTCTGACTCTGTGTGACCGTATGGACAGCAGCCCACCAGGCTCCTCCATCCACAGGATTCTCTAGGCAAGAATACCGGAGTGGGTTGCCATTTTCTCTTCCTCAGTTCCTACTAAAAACAAATAGATATTGAAACAATAATTGCCTTATGAGAGAAAGACAACATGATGCACTTTAATTGGCTGAGCCAAATTTGAACCCCTATGATGTGCCAGGCACGGTTCTAGCCTCTGGAGATACAGCAATGAACAAAGCTGACAAAATCCCTGTCTTCATGAGGTTTATATTCACATGGAAGGGGATGGATAAAATGGAAATAAATTAGAAAGATATTAGTATATTAGAAGGTGCTAAGCACTTTGGAGGAAAATAAAGCTGGTGAGAGTGGGAGGGGCATGTTGGACAGAGGGGAAGAGTGGAGTTCTGCAGTTTTCCAAAGAGTGGTACAGCCAGGATCGATTTTCTTGAGAAAGTAACATTTAGACAATGATTTGCAGGCGGTAAAGGGGAGAGGCAGGTGTCTGGAAGATGAGCAGTCCATACTGAGAGGATGGCAGGGATGCAGTCCCCGAAGAAGGAACAGGGCTGGAAGCTTGACAGGGCAGGATGATCATCACGAGCAAGGAGGCACCCTCCGGGGGGAGGTCAGAGAGGCAGTGGGGGCTGGAGGGTGTAGGGCACGCAGTCAGGACTTACGTTGGCTGTTGGGTGGAGAGAGCTGGCAGGGCTTGGGTGAGGAGTGGCAAGCAGCCCATTCTCCGGCTCACTGGGATGAAAGCCAAAATCTTTGCGATGGCTGCTAACAACTTCCATTATGTAGAAATCAGGACTCATGGTCCAACCCCCAGCCCAAATTTCAACCCCTCGCTTTCCTTTCCCATCTTTATCCCAGTGGGTGATGCCACCACTTACCCTGCTCTTCAAGCCAAACATTTCAAATGTCTTCTGATTATTCTCATTCTCACACACCTCTGTCCGTTCTGTCAGCAAGTTTGGCCAACCCTGCTTCCCAGACAGATCCCAGATCTACCTGCTTCTTCGTCTCACTGCTGCCAGCCTCGCACAAGTCACCAGCACTCTGGCCACACCTACTGGCCACTGTGCTGTGGCCTCTCCATACTCTTCCCACAGAGCACCTGGAAGGGTCGGTTTAAAACCCGATGAATTGATGAATCGATTGTGCCACTTCCCCTTCTTAAAGACCCCCAGTGACTTCCAGCCTCAGGGAAACGTTCAAGCCTCTTACTGTGACCGACAAGGCACATGTCTGGCCAGGCTGCCCCCTGACATCATCTGCCTCCCCGCTCAGTCACTCCAGCCACACTGACCTTCATCCCACCCCAGGGCCTTAGTAATCTGCTCCAAATTCTCTTCTCCCAGTTTCTGAGTCACTTTGGTCCCAACTCAAATGTCCCTGGGGTTTCCAAGACCACCCAATCTAAAGGTGGCAACCCTCCTCAACAAACCTGTTACACTCTATTCAGTACTCTATTTTATGGTCTCTATAACTTCTTAGAAGTTATCTTATTTATTAGGTATGAAAAGGGTTTGTTTATAAGGCATGTAAACTACTTGAGAGCTGGGACCTTGCCTGCCTGTCCACTATTGTGCTCCTACAATCCAGAGCTATGCTTTGCCCATAGCACATGTTCAATAAACACATGCGTAAATGGAACTATAGGGGGCTATAGCGATAACACAGCATCTGCACTTTCCTCTGGGGTCGCACAGCACCCTGTCTTTCCCTCATCAGAGCTCGTACTACCTTATTGTGACAACTTGTATATCCTGTGTCTCTCCCTCTCGTTCTTTAAGAGAAGGGACATTTTTTTTTTTTTTTTTTGGCATCTGTCTCAGCACCTAATGTTAGCCTGGCACGTGATAGATACTCAATAAATGCTCTTTGTAACAATGGATGAATGAGGATATGCCCCCAAATAAGTGACTTTAAAAAAGTTATTTCCCTCTTATGTACAAGTCTAAACTGGAGCATAAGTGCTTAAGGGCCTTATTTGCGCCTTCCTCTGCATGGCCAGAGATGGTTCATTTCCTTCTCTGCTTCCAAAGCTCAGGAAAAGGAAAAGGGAGGAGGGTACATCCCTCTCTGTGAGGGTAGGACCTTGAAATTGCCACATCACTTCAGCTCATATCCTATTGGTCAAAATTAAGTCACATGGCCTCTTCTAGCTGCAAGGGAGGCTGGGAAGTGTAGTCTTTTACTGGGAGGAAGTAATCGTATTAGAGTGGAAGAAGGGGAGATTGGCTTTTGGGGAGGACTCAGTATCTCTGTTGCACATATCCATTACTTCATTGGACCCTTGCACTAGTCTTATACCAGTGAGTGAGTGAAGTTGCTCAGTGTGTCCAACTCTTTGCGACCCCATGGACACCAGGCTCCTCCGTCCATGGGATTTTCTAGGCAAAAGTACTGGAGTGGGTTGCCTTTCCCTTCTCCAGTTATATATAGTGCATGCATTATGACTTCCATTATACTGATGAGAGAACTGACACTTAGGTTAAGTGCCTGAGCTGGCAAAAAACAATGCATGAGTGGGAGAATGGCATTGTAACATGTATACTATCATGTAAGAATCGAATCGCCAGTCTATGTCCGACGCAGGATACAGCATGCTTGGGGCTGGTGCACGGTGATGACCCAGAGAGATGTTATGGGGAGGGGAGGTGGGAGGGGGGTTCATGTTTGGGAACGCATGTACACCCGTGGTGGATTCATGTCAATGTATGGCAAAACCAATACAGTATTGTAAATTAAAATAAAGTAAAAAAAAACAAAAAAAAACAAAAAAAAAAACCAAACAATGCATGAGAAGCAGACTGAGAACTTGTAAGCAGGTCCTCTGATGCCATGCTGGAGAGAGGACCATTTTGTTGGTTGTGTGGCCAACAGCTCAGTTCAGCAACAGGAGGATGTAGCCATTGGATCATCCCCGTGTCCACTGAGCACCTACTCCATGCCAGGCTTGCTGGGGTGACACCTGGCCAGATGCTTCTCTGGGCCTAGATCCTCTCTGGGGGAAATGCCAGCCCCAAGCCTGAGCCTTGGTGAGGCAGCAGATTCCATCCCTCTACTGCCCAGAGGCAGTGAGTGAAGGCTCAAGTATACATAATCAAGTCTGATGCATGCCCGGGCATTGAGTATATCTACAAATGTGGGATTCCCAGTGAGTTAGAAAGCTAAGGGATAAGGCAGAAAGCTTAATCATTAAAACAAATCACCACTGCAGTCTGAAAATATGTATGTGCATGGTTGAGTTAGATGTATTAAAAAATAAATATAAAAAAAATAAAATCTCGTCATTAATCCTAGACATGCAAACTAAAATCAGGATGAGTTTTTAGCTCATATCCACCAGACTGGCAAAAGTTTCATAATAAACTATAAATCATTACTTCCCACGCATTGCAGAGGTAAAGAATCTGCCTGCAAATGCAGGCAATACAAGAGACATGGGTTCAATCCCTGGGTTGGGAAGAGTCCCTGGAAGAGGAAATGGCAACACACTCCAGTATTCTTGGTTGGAGAATTCCATGGACAGAAGAGCCTGGCAGGCTACAGTCCACAGGGTTGCAAAGAGTCAGCCACAACTGAGTGACTGAGCTATGTTTGTATATATATTGTATATCCTGATAATTTAGCTCCTATAAGTCTGCTGCTGCTGCTGCTAAGTCGCTTCAGTCGTGTCCGACTCTGTGCGACCCCACAGATGGTAGCCCACCAGGCTCCCCCGTCCCTGGAATTCTCCAGGCAAGAACACTGGAGTGGGTTGCCATTTCCTTCTCCAATGCATGAAAGTGAGAAGTGAAAGTGAAGTCGCTCAGTCATGTCTGACTCTTAGCGACCCCATGGACTGCAGCCCACCAGATTCCTCTGTTCATGGGGTTTTCCAGGCAAGAGTACTGGAGTGGGGTGCCATTGCCTATAAGTCTATACCCTCGAAAAAATGAGTAACTTTGTTCATAGTATCAAAAGCTTCAACATCATAAAGAAATAAAAAGTGAATATAAAAATACTATACATATGTGGAAATGAATATACTACAAGTTCTCACAATAATGTGATTGCATCAAAAAAGGTTAAAAAAAAAGACTAGATGGGAAGGGGCAAAGACAGAAGACAAAGTAGAAGATTTTGCAAAGGATGGTGACTTGGCCACTTGATGGCATTAGCCTCTAGGTACCCGTCTGGAGGCGGGTAGCCTGGTCCACCACCTAGCAGTCACAAACCTGGCTCAGACTTTTCTGGAATGCTGTTGTAGCAGATTGCAGCCCCCTTGAGAAGAACAGTCTAAGAAGACGTGGCCTGTGTGGGCACACCCCTCCCCCGCCATGGAGGAGAGTGTGCCTCTGCCCTGTTATAACATTGCAAGTCACTGTTCACTGAGCATCTACTGTGTGTCAAGCCCTATGGCAAGCATTTTGCATGTCCATCTCTCTACGCCTGGCATGAGGAATCTCAGAAGGGAGCTGTGATGGAGAGGGCTCAGATACTTGCCCAACATTGCAATGTGGTAAGTGGTAGAGCTGGGATGCAAAGCATGTTGCTCTCACCGAGGCCTGGGCTCTTCACCATCTAGTTATGCAGTATCTTCCCAGAAGGCGCTGCAGGGAAGGAGGAGGGGATGGCTCAGCTCTACTCTGAGCTGTTAGATTGCAAAGAACGAGCCTCCCCCAGCTTGATATGAATCTCTCCCAGGCCTTTGCTTTCTTGTCTTCCAGATAAGTTAGCCAGACAGACAGCTAATTAAAAAACTGTCTTATTTTTAAAGAAAACAACATTCCATAATAACTCAGTTGCTTCTGGTGAACAATGACTCTCCTAATGACCTAATGGGTTGGAGCCATATCTTTTCATCTAGTGCCTAATAGGATGCTGACTCAATTAGTATTTGCCAAACAGATAAATGGAAATAATAAGGTTATCAGAGGATTTGACTGAAGATGAGCAAGCCCCGCAGAATGGACTGGCTTAGGGTGAGAAAGTGGTAAGTCTGAGACTGATCCCAATACACAATTTTCCTGCAAAACCTGACCTCTAACCTTTTGGGGGAGCACAAAGGGAAGAAGAAGAATGAGCAGGACAGAGGTGGCTCCAACACGGGAAGTCTCAATGAAAAGAGGAAACAGAGAGCCCTTTATTTTGCTTTGTCTTCATCAGATTATGTGTGGTTGTATTTTTCGAGAGTTCTGGGTTTAAGCTTCAGCTCTGTCATCAAAGGCTTGTAATACCAAGCTAGCGCCTAACCTTTCCGAGCCTTAGTTTCCTCCCTGGGAGAGTGGGTGAACATGCACTTTTAGAACATGTGCTTGCTGTGTGGCAGGGCCTAGGGGCTTTCAGTTATGTTCCCTAAGTTCCGTGATAACGGATGTCTCTGTCCACACTGCCAATAGTTCTACTTAGCAGAAGCGGTACTCAGCCAGAGAGAGAGTAAAAGCCTTCCCAGGGCCACATGGCTAGAGAGCAGTGGAGTGGGATGTGATCCACTCATTCTGTGCCTTGTTAGTTTCTCACACCAAACTCATGGAGATACTGCACATGTAACCTAGGATCCAGAATGGTGCTATGTAGGTTGTTAATACTTAGTATTCAGTCAAGATTTTGAGGACTGTCTGACTCTTTCTTGGAGGCCGAGAATAAGGAGCCAGGAAGGGCCCCCTCACTCGGTGCTGGAGTGTGGGAAGAAGGGTCTGGGGGTCATTTGAATTCTAAATTCCTAGAAGTAACATCTCTGGTTCAACCCAGGGATGGCTTCCCTAGTGACTCAAACAGTAAAGCATCTCTCTGCAATGCAGGAGACCTGGGTTTGATCCCTGGGTCAGGAAAATCCCCTGGAGAAGGGCATGGCAACCCACTCCAGTCTTCTTGTCTGGAGAATTCCATGGACAGAGGAGCCTGAAAGGCTACAGTTCATGGGTCATAAACAGTTGGACACGACTGAGCGACTACACACTTACTCATGCCTCTGGTTCAAGTCTGAAGTACTTGTCCTCTAGTTAGGACAAGACCTGCATTCCATTATATTGATTAAAGACAAATCAAAACCAAAAATATCTACAAGAGAGAAAGAAGAATAATCATGGCCTAGGGGAGGTGGTATGCCCTGTATAGGCTCCACAAAGATGGGAAGGAGACAAAAAGGAGACACTCATTTGGGGATAAGAATGGTTTCCAACCGGACTATGCAAGGAGGCCTCAGCACTGACGCAGCTACTCTGTGCCAGGAACTGTGCAGAGCAATTTTATGTGAATTTTATTGTATAATACAATCGCTTTGGGCAAAGCATTCTATTTTCTTACGTCTG
Organism: Ovis aries; assembly: GCF_016772045.2. Classification (NCBI taxonomy): domain Eukaryota; kingdom Metazoa; phylum Chordata; class Mammalia; order Artiodactyla; family Bovidae; genus Ovis; species Ovis aries. Next base: position 70,153,647 of record NC_056059.1, on the reverse strand, counting down.
TGCTCACAAAGCTATTAAGACATAAAGCCAGGCCTACACCTGACTCCAGATCTTTCCATTGTACCATACTGCCCCCCAAGGTCCCATCTTCATTTCCAACAGCATTGTTTCAATTTGCCCCAGGAATGGAGCAGCAAGGCTATGTGACACATTAGAATGTATTTTGCTTTTAAATGAAGGTTTGCCTTGAATGCTGCGTTTAAATTGATTATATACAAGTGGGATTATATTTGAAAAACGTCTTCAAAGCCCTTTAATGGGATTCAATGATAAAACATTTAGTAATCCCTTTGTAAAGCAAATAAGAATTTCCTTCCCTCTTTCCAGGACTAATTTATGTTTCACATTAATCCTTTTGTAAACTGGGCTTTCTTAAGAGACTGCACACCAATATCAAGACAAGTAGAAACCAAAAGGGAGGCAAGAACACAACATTCCCAAATCAGCAGCACCGTGAGAGAGGTCTGCAACTGCCTTAGGCCATGGTTTAGGGTGTCAAGGCAGTGGAGCCTTCCAGAATGACCATCTTCAGGCATCACCTTGGTTTACTTCAATTTGGAAAGTGCCCTACTTTGGACTTGTCTCTGAGCATCCGTCCTGGTTGATATTGGTATCTTCTAGAAATCTCCAAATCAACACACCCAAGCCCAAACCCTGATCATCTTCCCCCAAACCAGCTTCTTCGCCTTCCCTTCGTGCCTCCACCAAGGACACTCTCACTCCAAGCTCACTCTGTCCCACTGCCTGCAGCCCTGCCTTCCCCTCAGCATTTGAGCTACTACTAACTATTGTCCCCTTCTTTCCTTTTGCCCTGGACCACCACAGCACTTCCTCCCATGTGTTCTTGCAATAACAGGGCCTTAACTGGTCTCCTTATTTCCTACTGCCCTCCTTAGTTCTTTAAACATTTTTTGGCTGCACCACATGGCATGTGGGATCTTAGTTCCCCAACCAGGGATCAAACTTGTGTCCCCTGCATTGCAAGGAGGAATCTTAACCACTGAAACACCAGAGAAGTCTCCTGCTATCCTCCTTGAATCTGGTCTCTTCTTCGTGTCAAGCTAATTTTCTTAGAATTAACTCCCGTCGTGGTCCTGCTTGCCTCAAACCTCCGATGGTTACACCTATTGTTGCTTCTCCAAATTAAGTCCACTGGCCTGATGCTGAAGCTCTCCGCAATGTGGCTTTTGTGACATTTCCAGGCTCTTCTTTTATCTCTTTTGATGGCTTAAGCGGTAAAGAATCTGCCTGTAATGCAGGAAATGTGGGTTCAATCTCCAGGTCGGGAAGATCCACTGGAGAAGGAAATGGCAACCCACTCCAGTATTCTTGCCTGGAGAATCCCATGGACAGAGGAGCCTGGTGGGCTGCAGTCCATGGGATTGCAGAGTTGGACGTGACAGCGCAAATACACATGAACATCTACAAGTATAAACAACAGGTTGTTGGCTGCTCGGGACTGGTTCCAGCCTCTTCTGCCTCCCTGCCTTTGCTCAGGCCTGGGATTCTCTTCTCCAAACATCCATCCATCTGCCTTTGGAAACCCACTGTTTTTCAGGACTTCTTCAGAGTCTCTTTTACGATGTTTCCCTTCAGCCCCCAACTCCAGATGAATACAACCTCTCCTTTTGATATTTGTTTGTATATTTCTTCTAGGTAAACTCCATCCTGCTTTGTTTCATGGCTCTTTCTGGCCTTGTCTGATTCTTTTTGCTTGATGGTGGTGGTTTAGTTGCTAAGTCGTGTCTGACTCTTCCTACCCCATAGACTGTAGCCTGCTAGGCGCCTCTGTCCATAGGATTCCCCAGGCAAGAATGCTGGAATGGGTTGCCATTTCCTCCTCCAGGGCATCTTCCCCACCCAGGGATTGAACTGGTGTCTCTTGCATTGGCAGGTGGATGCTTTTCCCATATGGGAAACCCAGTATCCTTTTCACCTTTGTGTGTCCAACACAGAGCCTTACACATATCAGGAGCTCAAAAATACATATGGAAAGGAGGGAATTAATTTGAGATTAAAGAGTACTTTCTTATCAGAAGAGAAGACAGTAGATGTATAAAGCTAAAAATAGGCAGATATGTTGAGAAAATGTACATTTTTGAATGCTCAGGTTGTAATCCTTTATTAGGTAAAAATGACATGTCCATGGAAACTCTTTCCCAAAATGTAAATCTAGTCAAACCCAATATGACGCCATCCCGGGCAGGAGACAGGCTTCCCTTGTTAGGACCTAATTTCCTTATGCACAGGGCAATCTTATTTTGAAAAGACTGAAAATTCTTTAAGTACCTCCAAGAGGAAACTCTGACTCCCTTTCCCCACATGCTGATAATACAATCTGAGCACAAAGAGAAGCAAATGATAAATGCACAGAGCCGGTCCTCGTCTGCACAAGGAAGGACTGAAACTCAATGAGCCTTTATGAGACGTTCGAGTTGAAAAAGACATCTTCCTTTATTTTCTTTGAGAGGTTGAGTCCATCTGAATAAAAAACAAGACCAAAAAGCTCTCCACAGGTCAGAAGGGAAAGAAGCGACTTTTACAAATGCACTGCTTATTCTGCAGTGACCGCAGAGCCCGGTATCTAATCTACTTCCCCACTTCCTGTGTTATGAAATGCTGGGCATAGTTTTCTCTTGGCTCAGCTGCATTTCGATAAAGAGCAAAGAGGCTGAATGAAAGACACAGCGAACACTGCCCTCTTTCGTCCACCAAGGGTTTCTGCCGATTTCTTTGGATGAGGGTGTGTCAGGAAGGAGAGAGTTAAAGCTGGACTGAGTAAACCTTGGCGCTGTATTCCGTTTTAGTTGCTCCCTTTGTGACTCTGAGGTTTTAGCAGCGTTGGAGCATCTTTATTTTGGTGTCACAAACATTTTAGCTTACCCAAGGCTGCTGCTTTGCACCAAAAACCATTTAATGATGGTTGTTCCATGCTGACCCCCAAAAAAGTGGGTGTAAAGCAGAAAAGAGGCTCTGTTCTTTGAGGTTTCCCTGCTCCATTTGGATCACCAGGGAGCTAAAGATAAAACCCAGGCAGAAAGCAACGTGTCAGCAGGAATGGAGCAAGATTCCCTCTCCTGTTGGGCAACCCCTTGCTTGGAAGATATGTCTTTGTCTGAGCAGCTTGAGAAATTCTTCTCAAATAATTGATTATGATGTTCTTGCAGGAGATAGGCAGGAAGAGAGTTTATAAACGAAATATACTGTCAGAGTGCTTGAACTGATGGAAGCAGTACTGGCAAGGAAGGGCATTTCTGTTTGTGGAACAACTTATGCATTTTCCAGAGGCATATGCAGAAATTAAAAATTAATGTGACCTCCTTTCTTGGTTGAATCAACCTTGACAGTTACTTCTTTCCTGTGATAGTGCATATGAGTTTGGAGGGGCTGCAGAACACACCAGGGGTAAAGAAGGGCCAGGGACACTGCTTAGAAAGGTGCATTGCTTAGTCCTCTTGGCTCTGTGCCCAAATGTAAATTACTTCATTCGGTTTGAAAGCTTTAAAGGTCACGTTGCTGAAGCCTCAATGCATCAATTAATCATCTACTGTGTCTGTACATATGTTATGTACACAACTAGGCATCAAGGTGCATAGGAAAGATGTGTTCTGGTGGGGAAGGGAAGATTTAATTGCAGATCTAGTTCAAGGAAATGGAGTTTGCAGTCCCCACCCTGTCACTTTGTTCTTAAATTTTAAGAACAGTTCCAGCAACTTTGGATCCTTCATTTCCCAAGAAGTTTCCCAGGACAGATATTCAGCTCCATTGTGCTCCTAAGGGAACTTGTGTTTTGATGGGTCATTTGGAAAACACGGTAAGATAAATTCATTATCAGTGCAAATGGAGCAGTTCGGGGAATGGGTCCCAGGGAACTTTTTCCATTATTCTTTGGATGCCCTGTAAAGATGCTGTTGCCAATTCCTGTCTCATCAAGCCAAGGATGTCACCTTAACAAAAGGAATGTCAGAACTCTTCTCATCCATGATACCCCTCACCAGACATAGACCTCTAAATTATCAGGGGTAAAGTATATTTAAGGGTAAGAAAATATCCATCAAAGAACAAAGTCAGGAAACAGGTCTGTTTAGTTGTTTTCTTTCTGCTAAGTGTCTCTGAGGAAGCATTTGCAATGGCTTATATCCAGGTGTCTAGAATCAGTCAGACACAAGCAGGGAATTTTTAGCCATGTGGTGGTCAGAATGCTTCATTTACACAAGTGCTTTCATTCAGGTACACAGAGCTGGGATCTAGAATTCAGATCTTTAGTAACTAGTTATATAGAGCTCCACAACAGTCTGGTTAGGAATGGTTAATGTGTTGAAATATTTTGAAAATATTGACACCAAAAATTTTTATTCTGAAAAATTATTATCCAATGAGGAAAAAGAAAAGGGACAAATTAAGGAGAATTCTCTGGGGATTGATTATAAAGCACATCATTTAAATGAGTGCTACTTAAAAGAAAAGTAATACTGAATTTAAGTGCTTTCTTTAGAAAATACAAATTCTTAGTCTTTGTGTCCAAAACAGGTAGGCTAGAGGGAGGAAATCTCTGTTTATTAACAAGAAAAACTACATTTGCTTCAAAAACTACAGGATGTTTCCTTATAATATCCTTGTAAGTTTCTTTATTGGCAATGTGAATGAAATACTGAACACTAATTTGTTTGCTTTTACACAGCACTCTACTTACTGAAGATGTTTCTCAAGGATGGGATCATTTGGCAGTAGAGATGAGCCGTGAGGGGTAAGATTAAGAAAAAGGACGGTTTACTGTGTTAATTCATGAAACAAAACGCAAACAGAAACTAAAGAGTATTATTTCCCCTCATTTGAGTAACAAGCTGGTGTTTGGCAAGCTGTCTCTGGAGATATTCAAAGAAAAGAGCAAGCATCGTGATTAAAGCCTTCTCTCTGAGCCTCTTTTCCTCCCTACACTTCTTCTCTGACCACAGTTTGAACACATTTCAATCACCAGCAGTCGGGACTAGGGCAGGGCTGCCACGTGCTTGCTAATAGCGTCCCAAAGGCGGCAACCCAGTGGCTCTTCCCGGAAGTGTAGACCACTGTGTTACCGTATTTCCCCTGCAACTGCCGCCTGCGACGCTGAAGCAGCAGGACTGGGCTGCCAGCTGCTACTCTGCGCTGGCAACTAGATGTACCATTCTTCCAGGCCCTGCTTAATAGTCCAAAATAATAAAGGGCAAGCAGGCAGCTATAAAGTGTAACGATTGTTTAGTTGGAAGGGGCTGATTTAGAGCTAGTCTAGAAATCTCTCCTGGCCCTGAGGTCCCAGTGTTCAAGGACAAATTTCACAGACCGGCTTAAGCCATTTCACGTTAAATAAATAAATGGAAGCACAAAGCTGCTAACTTGTCGGGAAGACAGCGCTTCTTCCGGGTATGGGGCAACGGAGTGAGCTGTGCACGGAGCCACTCTGAACCATTAGCGGCCAGCTTCCCGTCTGACAAAACAGATTTGTTAGCTTGACTTTGAACTTAAGTCAACAATGATAGAAAAAGTGGGGAACTGCAGTCATTTAAAGAGAGGGCGCAGAGACTGTTTTGCAAACTGAGGAAGGCTCTTTACAAGGGTATTAGTGGTTTATTTTTCAGAGCCTTCTGTGAGACATTGGGTATGAAAGTATTTTGTAAACTGGGGAATCTTTCATGAATGGCAGCTCCTCTGCTGAGACATTTCTAATTCATCAGAGTGAAAGGACTATCAGGCAAGGGTGCACAGAAACACAAAGAAACACTGACAAGCCCTCTCCAGGTACAAGACAGCGTGTTCATTTTAAGAGGTCGTATTAGGACACAATCTCTACCCTGGCAGAGGCTGATGCAAAATTATCAAAGACGGAGGAGAACTTAATGTTTTAGCCATTCTTGCAACAGTTCCCATTACACTATTAAACCCTCTCTGTCCTTAGATTAACAGCTCTTCGAAATAGGGGAAAATAAAATCTTACTCAGCCAGGAGGACCTAGCAGCTTTGCTGGATGTTGCTGTTGAGGCTTATCCAATGTTCTCTGATTTGCTCACTTGGGTTCAAGAAGCAGGCCAGGGAAGGGTGGGCCATCCCAGTCTGGGGGAGAGCTAAGCTGTGGGATCCATGACTCTCTCCCCCACTCATCGGCCATTAAGCTTGTCACCAGCTGCTGACATCTAAAGCTGAAAAGAGGGATTTTATGGTACAATAAAATGGACAAGCCCATAAACCCCCCCTTGGTGATTGGTCATGCTCTCCTGCATCCTGCTTGGCCTTTGCCCATTTTTATCACTGGGTGTATAGTAGGCCTCTACTCAGAATCTGTCCACAACAATGGCACATTAGTTCCAGGCGGAAGCATTTCCCCTAAAACAGTCCCTACCTTCTCTTAAGCAAGGAGACCAAGGGAAAAGCAACAATAGCAGCAACAATAATAATGTAAGAATTCAAGACTGGACACTCACTAGCAATCCCTTTGGCTGGGGAGACATGGTCTGGGGTGAGTTGGGTGTTGGTTCCCAGGAAGGAATATTTTGTATCGACATCACCATTGCTGGGGAACAATGCTGAGGGTTCTTGGGGTGCCCAGGCCATGTTTGTTTATCTATGGAGACTTAAGCCCCATGTGGAGGGAGTGCAGGACTTGGAAGGAGCAATTCAGCAGACACACTAGGCAGGCCCCAGGCTTTCTGTGGAATGTCCACATTCCTGGCTCAGGCAGATGCTGCTTGGGTCTGAGTATTCAGTGCCAGGAGTGAGAGATCTCTGTGCTGTCATATGAGCTATTGTGGCATGTTATTGTTCATAGAGAACTTCTACCTAGACCCCCAAACCTCTTCTCAAGATGGGTCCATTTTCACTGCATATGTGACTTTAAATCATAAAGCCTTGGTTCTTGTGCCAACCCTGTCACTTTATGTAGTAGTCTGCCTAGTTGCTCAGCTGTGTCCCACTCTTTGTAACCCATGGACTGTAGCCTGCCAGGCTCCTCTGTCCATGGGTTTTCCCAGGCAAGAATACCAGAGTGGGTTGCCATTCCCTTTTCCAGGGGATCTTCCTGACCCAGGGATTGATCCCATGTCTCCTGCACTGCAGATGGACTCTTTACCATCTGAACTACCAGGGAAGCTCACTTTATAGATATGTGCAACCATGAGCAAAACACAGGCAAGAAAACAAAAGTTAAGTGGCTTGCTTTTTCCTGGCAGCAGAGAGGGCAAGTGCAAAGGTCCTGAGGTAAGAATGGGTGTGGCCTGATGGTCCCTATTCTAAGAATACATCTGGGTTGGTACCTGATCTGATCTCGTGGCTGCTTCCTTCTCTTCATGTAAGTCTCCTTAGTGAGGAGTTCTCTGATACCCCATCACGTCTCCATCCCATCCTCCTGACAGAGTCTCTTCAGCAGAGTTATCTCCCTCAAAAGTGACCTCATTTGTTTGCTTCCCCGTTATTGCCTAACTAGTGGGAAAGTAAACTCTGCGAGAGTAAAGACTTTGATTTTCTTCCACCCATCATGATATTCTCAGTCCCTCCAACAATGCCTGATGCATACCCACGCAGAGACACATCCCAGACCTCTTATCTGAAACCTGTGGGGTCCAAGTATTATGGGAATTTGGAATTTTCACATTTTAGGAAGGTCATAGGATCCACCTAGGTTATGTAACACCTCCAAGACTCTGGGGCAGCCTCCTATCATCAGACACATTCACAGGTCTGCCGGGAAAGGTGCAGAATATATGAGTGTTCACATTAAAGGAAATCGATGAAGACTTTAAGTAGCCTCATTCTTGTTTAGGTCAGGAGTCGCTGTCAAAGGAACTTACTGTCAACTTCAGAAAATCTTTTGGTTTTCAGAGCTTCTTAGAATTTGGAACTGCAAATAAAGTACTGTTGACCTACATTCAATTAATATGTATCAAATGTATAAATTAACAAATATGATTGCATGCCTCCTGTGTGCCCAGGCACTGTGGTGTATTTGGTTCCACAGCAATTGAATAAAATAGCTATGATCCCTTCCAGCTCAGACCTGCAGAGAAAACAGGTGGTTGAAAGATGAATTTCCACAGCACTTCAAACGAGATGCCTTTTCCTAAGGAGAGCAAACTTGTAGTTTTTACAGGCATCACGTAAAAGCTTATTAACCACCCACACCTTGAACCTATCTCAGGGATCTAAGCAAAGGCAGTCGTGGGAGAGAGGGAGTTTTCACCCCATACTCCAGTGTTTCTCTGTCCCTTTCCTCCCTCTTCTCTCCCCAGCAGGTCACAGTGTGAAACCATCCAGGGGCTAGTGGGAAAGCAAACCCTGAGAGAACGAGGACTTTGACCTGACTCTTTTAGGGTCCATTTCTACTAATGCCAGGAAGAAATGCTGAGATGCCTACAGACATGGTGGAATGCTCCTCTGTCAAGGAAAGCCATTTGTGATGCCAGCGGGATTTCTCAGAGGCAGGAAGCCGATTCCCTGACTCCACAGTGCCATGGTCATCCTTCAGAAGCCCTCCCTCCCAACCAACCAGCCAACCCACCAACCAAGCACCCAGCCAGCATTCACTGAACACCTGCTCTGTGCCTGGCCCTGTCCTGGATATACTGGCAATCTGGCTAAAATTAGAGCGTGTAGATTATAGGGAAAAAAACCCACCATTGATTTCACTGCCTCTCCTAAGAGACAAAACTTTTGCTGAGTTAATTTGTATTGTGGGAATTTGGGAGACTAGAAGGTGCAGCAGTTAGGGAATTCAAACTCTCGCTCCGCCTCTTACTAGCAAGTTTTGAAACTTGAAGTTACTAAGACTCAGTTTTTTCATCTGTAAAATGTGGATTATGATCCAACTACAATGGGACTGTTATGATGATGTGAAAAGAAAGATCATGAATAGGAAAATGACGAGCACAGCATCAGGTACGTCAGTCACCCATTCCACTTTGTGCCAGGCTCTCTGTCGGATGCTGAGGACACAGAAATAAGTAAAACAAATCCCCCATCTTCCGGAACCCGAATGAGCCAACACTAATTAGATTTCCTAAGTATTTAGAGTGGAGTTTGAACTCAGGTAGGCAGATGTTTTCTTTTAAGAGAATAAATGTTACAATTATGATAAACAAAATCCATGCTCATGAAAGAAAAACTGGAAGGACAATAGAAGAAACACGATGGTTATTCATTCATGTTCAATTCACTCAACAAATATTTAAGCGTTGAGCACCTACCATGAGCTGGCACCATTTCAGGCACTTGGGACACAGCAGTAAAAAGCCAGACAAGACCTCTGTGCTCAGTACTTTCTGGGAAGAGAGATAATAACAAAATAAATAAGATAATTCTCAGTGGTGGTAAGTGCCATAGAGAAAGAAGGTGATATATTTAAGAGGACAGGGTGGGGTTGAGTATCAGAAAAAGGGACTCTGAGGTGGTGACAATGGAGCCAAGACCAGAATGACAAGGAATCGGCCACGTGAAGGTTTGGGAAAAGTGTTGTTAACCAATGTGAGTTTCTCCAGTGGTTTTTCTATCCAAACATCCAGCTGTTTCTCATCTACTCCCGGAGGAAAATGACGTAGAGAAAACTGTGTTGCCAAAGATTTATAGTTTAGCCTTCCTAGCTCTAGAGCCAGTTCTTCCAGCAGCAAAGAAACGCTCTTAACTCTTTAGTGCCTTCTGCTTTTCAGAGTTTGAAGATCCCTCTGAGAGAGGATCCCTTGACTGGCAGGGAGACAGTGATTTATGCTTATAGGAACATGACGCACAAGCCTCAGGAAACGATCCTTCTCTGGACGTGGCATCTGCCAGGCTCTTTTCCAAAGTTTTATGTTCTTGGCTGGTCTCTGGAGAGATTGGACCATAGCCAGCACAATGTGGCCACTCCATTTAAAACAGATAAAGTTGAAGGGCGTCCTCAAATATATGGAGATTTATGAAGAGGGTAACGCTGAGTGCTTCCACCGAGACGAGAGGATGAACACTTCAAGGAGGATTTGCCCAGACAGATGGTCAGTCTTTACCTTGGCTGTCCAGCACAGTTCTGATTTCACAAAAGTTAATTCTTTTCAATAAAAGCCATTTATTTATTAAAAGCATAAGTAAGTGTGATTTAACTTTTATGCCTTTTTGCAAGAGTTTTCAAAAATCCTTTGTCATAAAAAGTGATTCCATGTTAGGTTCTAAAAAGACAATTGCTGTAGTCAAAGGAACGCGTTCTCTTGTGGATTAAACTTCGGAAATACAACACTGATAGCAGTTATTTGATGGCAACTATAAAAAATAGGATAGGAGAGCATACCCCTTTGCCTTCATGGAAGAGATGTTGTTCTGCTTTCAAGTAAGGAGACTTAGAGATGAACTCACTCTCCCTACCCCCAACATTATGGCAAAAAAAAAAAAAAAAAGCTAGAGGTGGCTCAGATGTTAAAGAGTCTGCCTGCAATGCAGGGGACCTGGGTTTGATCCCTGGGTTGGGAATATCCCCTGGAGAATGGAATAGCTATAGCAAAAGCAACATTAAAAAAAATAAAATTGCAGAGAAGGATTACCAACAGTCCTATCACATAATCAAAACAATGTTTTATGTATCCATATTATCTTCTGTCACATTTATCTTTCAATTCAGTTCAGTCGCTCAGTTGTGTCCAACTCTGTAACCCCATGGACTGCAGCACGCCAGGCTTCCCTGTCCATCACCAACTCCCAGAGCTTGTTCAAACTCTTGCCCATCAAGTCAGTGATGCCATCCATCCATCTCATCTTGCCTTCCATCTTTCCTAGTATCAAGGTCTTTTCCAATGAGTCAGTTCTTCACATCAGGTGGCCAAAGTATTGGAGTTTCAGCTTCAGCATCAGTCCTTCCAATGAATATTCAAGACAGAGTTCCTTTAGGATGGACTGATTGAATCTCTTTGCAGTCCAAGGGACTCTCAAGAGTCTTCTCTGATACCACAATTCTCCAGGCCATAATACAGGAGCGGGTAGCCTTTCCCTTCTCCAGGGGAACTTCCCATCCCAGGGATCGAACCCAGGTCTCCCTCACTGCAGGCAGATTCTTTACCAGCTGAGCCACAAGGGAAGCCTATGTTTATATTTATGCAATATAATATATGCATCTTTGTAATAATATTATAGGTAGAATTTTGAAATAACAAAAAACACTAATTTACTACTAGTTGTGCCAGGCTCTGTCCTAAGCTCTTTAAATACAATAATTCATTTGATTGTTACTATAACCCTCTGAGACAAGTACTATTACTGTATCACTTTACCCATGGGGAAATTAAGGGAATATTTTCTATTTAGTCTACATTTGGCTTTAGGTTATATTTTTCTCAGATTTTCTTTTTACCTATCTTTTCCCCTTCCATCTTCCTCTCCCTCCTCAGACTGTATCTATTTTCCCCCATCTTGTTTTTCTCACCTAATAAATGCATTGTAGACATTTCTTTAAATCAATAGATGTGGATCTCACGCTTTTTACATTGCTGCTTAATACTCCATAGTATGATTGTTACACATATATCCTTATATACTGGGTAACTTTATCTCTAGCAGATAGATTTCCAGAAGTGAAAATGCTGGATGAAGGAAAACGTACACTTTTAATTTTAAAAGATACTACCAGATTAATTTCCAAAATTGTGCAACAATTCAAGTTCCTGCCAACAAACTATGAGCATGTGTGTCCTTGTATCTCTGTCACTTTCAATTTTTTGATATTTGAATGTGTGAAATGATACCAAGATGACAATTTAAACTTTCCCCAAGCTTTATTATGGGCTTCCCTGGTGGCTTGGACGGTAAAGAATCTGCCTGCAGTACAGGAGACCATGGTTCTATCCCTGGGTTGGGAAGATCCCCTGGAGAAGGAAATGGCAACTGCACTCCAGTATTCTTGCCTGGAGGATCCCAGGAACAGAGGAGCCTGGTGAGCTAAGGTCCATGGGGTCTCAAAGAGTTGGACACAACTGAGCGACTAACATTTTCTTTCACTTTGAAATATTATAGTTTCATAATTTTTTGTTTTATTACAGAGGTCAATTTAAATCAGATTGTTATCATGTGATAGAATCACCAAGGTAACAAAAATGCAAATTATACAAAAAAGAGTAATTAAAAGGAGTTTTCACGACAGATCCGTCTGGCAGACTGAAGGGACAGTGAGAGCCACTGAGATTTCACCTGGATGCTCAGGGTAGGCAAAGGAGAATTTTCTGAGTGGATAGAGCTCTGGTTCTCAGTGGTCACTCTTATTCCCCAGCTGGCTCAGACCTTTTCTATTACTGAGGAATCCCTTGTTGTCTGAGATACCTGCCCAAATCCCATATAATTTTGCTTTTCTACTTCAATAAGGCAAACCATGGGATTGCTTACTTTCATTTTCTCTTTAAATTGTAATCTTCCTTGTGATGCCAATAGTATAAGACAAAACAATTGTTTCTGATGGAATGGATAGACAGATGAAATTTTTAAAAGGAAAATCCAGTAAGAAGGAAACAGGAGTTGGAGGCAGCATGGTAGTATTTTGCTTATGCCTTCAACCTGAGAAAGTTACTAAAACACTCACACACAATGCATAGCCTTCTACCTACATTAGGTTTTGGAAAGATAGGTGGATATTGGGAACCAATAACCTGTTGCCTGTAAAGCACTTAAGTTAAAGATGGGGTGAGTAAATATATTCACCACTCAGTGGGTCATACCTTTGCTTGTGTGACTATATAATACTAGCTGTAGGGTGTCTCTTAGGAGCATGGACAAAGAATTGGACAGATCTGGGTTCAAATCCTGCTCTGTCTTTTCCTGTATGTTTTTGTTGTCTGTGCACCTCAGTTTTCTCATCTGTGAATGGGGATAATAGTCAGATTTCTCCATGATTGTTATGGAGGATTCGGTTCAGTTCAGTCGCTCAGTCGTGTCCGACTCTGCGACCCCATTAATCGCAGTACGCCACCCTCCCTGTTCATCACCGTCTCCTGGAGTTCACTCAGACTCATGTCCATCGAATCCATGATGCCATCCAACCATCTCATCCTCGGTTGTCCCCTTCTCCTGTTCCCAATCCCTCCCAGCATCAGAGTCTTTTCCAATGAGTCAACTCTTTGGCGTGGCCAAAGGACTGGAGTTTCAGCTTCAGCATCATTCCTTCCAAAGAAATCCCAGGGTTGATCTCCTTCAGAATGGACTGGTTGGATCTCCTTGCAATCCAAGGGACTCTCAAGAGTCTTCTCCAACACCACAGTTCAAAAGCATCAATTCTTTGGCGCTCAGCCTTCGTCACAGTCCAACTCTCACATCCATACATGACCACAGGAAAAACCATAGCCTTGACTAGACGGACCTTAGTCAGCAAAGTAATGTCTCTGCTTTTGAATATACTATCTAGGTTGGCCATAACTTTTCTTCCAAGGAGTAAGCATCTTTTAATTTCATGGCTGCAGTCACCATCTGCAGTGATTTTGGAGCCCCCCAAAATAAAGTCTGACACTGTTTCCGCTGTTTCCCCATCTATTTCCCATGAAGTGATGGGACCGGATGCCATGATCTTCGTTTTCTGAATGTTGAGCTTTATTTATTATTATTATTTTTAGTTATGTATTTATTTATTATTATTATTTTTTTAGTTTTTTATTTTTTAAAATTTAAAATCTTTCATTCTTACATGCGTTCCCAAACATGAACCCCCCTCCCACCTCCCTCCCCACAACATCTCTCTGGGTCATCCCCATGCACCAGCCCCAAGCATGCTGCACCCTGCGTCAGACATAGACTGGCGATTCAATTCTTACATGATAGTATACATGTTAGAATGCCATTCTCCCAAATCATCCCACCCTCGCCCTCTCCCTCTGAGTCCAAAAGTCCGTTATACACATCTGTGTCTTTTTTCCTGTCTTGCATACAGGGTCGTCATTGCCATCTTCCTAAATTCCATATATATGTGTTAGTATACTGTATTGGTGTTTTTCTTTCTGGCTTACTTCACTCTGTATAATGTTGAGCTTTAAGCCAACTTTTTCGCTCTCCTCTTTCACTTTCATCAAGAGGCTTTTTAGTTCCTCTTCACTTTCTGCCATAAGGGTAGTGCCATCTGCATATCTGAGGTTATTGATATTTCTCCCGGCAATCTTGATTCCAGCTTTTGTTTCTTTCAGTCCAGAGTTTCTCATGATGTACTCTGCATAGAAGTTAGATAAACAGGGTGACAATATACAGCCTTGATATACTCCTTTTCCTATTTGGAACCAGTCTGTTGTTCCATGTCCAGTTCTAACTGTTGCTTCCTGACCTGCATACAGATTTCTCAAGAGGCAGGTTAGGTGGTTTGGTATTCCCATCTCTTTCAGAATTTTCCACTGTTTATTGTGATCCACACAGTCAAGGGCTTTGGCATAGTCAAGAAAGCAGAAAGAGATGTTTTTCTGGAACTCTCTTGCTTTTTCCATGATTCAGCAGATGTTGGCAATTTGATCTCTGGTTCCTCTGCCTTTTCTAAAACCAGCTTGAACATCAGGGAGTTCACGGTTCATGTACTGCTGAAGCCTGGCTTGCAGAATTTTAAGCATCACTTTACTAGCATGTGAGATGAGTGCAATTGTGCGGTAGTTTGAGCATTCTTTTTTTTTTTTTTTTTTCTTTTTTTGAGTTTGAGCATTCTTTGGCATTGCCTTTCTTTGGGATTGGAATGAAAACTGACCTTTTCCAGTCCTATGGCCACTGCTGAGTTTTCCAAATTTGCTGGCATATTGAGTGCAGCACTTTCACAGCATCATCTTTCAGGATTTGAAACAGCTCAACTGGAATTCCATCACCTCCACTAGCTTTGTTCGTAGTGATGCTTTCTAAGGCCCACTTAACTTCACATTCCAAGATGTCTGGCTCTAGATTAGTGATCACATCATCATGATGATCTGGGTCGTGAAGATCTTTTTTGTACAGTTCTTCTGTGTATTCTTGCCTCCTCTTCTTAATATCTTCTGCTTCTGTTAGGTCCATACCATTTCTGTCCTTTATCGAGCCCATCTTTGCATGAAATGTTCCCTTGGTATCTTTAATTTTCTTGAAGAGATCTCTAGTCTTTCCCATTCTGTTCTTTTCCTCTATTTCTTTGCATTGATTGGTGAGGAAGGCTTTCTTATCTCTTCTTGCTATTCTTTGGAACTCTGCATTCAGATGCTTATATCTTTCCTGTTCTCCTTTGCTTTTCGCCTCTCTTCTTTTCACAGCTATTTGTAAGGCCTCCTCAGACAGCCATTTTGCTTTTTTGCATTTCTTTTCCATGGGGATGGTCTTGATCCCTGTCTCCTGTACAATGTCACGAACCTCATTCCATAGTTCATCAGGCACTCTGTCTATCAGATCTAGACCCTTAAATCTATTTCTCACTTCCACTGTATAATCATAAGGGATTTGATTTAGGTCATACCTGAATGGTCTAGCCATTTTCCCTACTTTCTTCAATTTAAGTCTGAATTTGGTAATAAGGAGTTCATGATCTGAGCCACAGTCAGCTCCTGGTCTTGTTTTTGTTGACTGTATAGAGCTTCTCCATCTTTGGCTGCATAGAATATAATCAATCTGATTTCGGAGTTGACCATCTGGTGATGTCCATGTGTAGAGTCTTCTCTTGTGTTGTTGGAAGAGGGTGTTTGCTATGACCAGTGCATATTCTTGGCAAAACTCTATTAGTTTTTGCCCTGCTTCATTCCACATTCCAAGGCCAAATTTGCCTGTTACTCCAGGTGTTTCTTGACTTCCTACTTTTGCATTCCAGTCCCCTATAATGGAAAGGACATCTTTTTTGGGTGTTAGTTCTAAAAGGTCTTGTAGGTCTTCATAAAACCGTTCAACTTCAGCTTCTTCAGCATTACTGGTTGGGGCATAGACTTGGATAACTGTGGTATTGAATGGTTTGCCTTGGAGATGAACAGAGATCATTCTGTGGTTTTCGAGATTGCATCCAAGTACTGCATTTTGGACTCTTTTGTTGACCATGATGGCTACTCCATTTCTTCTGAGGGATTCCTGCCCGCAGTAGTAGATATAATGGTCATCTGAGTTAAATGCACCCATTCCAGTCCATTTTAGTTCGCTGATTCCTAGAATGTCGACATTCACCCTTGCCCTCTCTTGTTTGACCACTTCCAATTTGCCTTGATTCATGGACCTGACATTCCAGGTTCCTATGCGATATTGCTCTTTACAGCATCGGATCTTGCTTCTATCACCAGTTACATCCACAACTGGGTATTGTTTTTACTTTGGCTCCATCCCTTCATTCTTTCTGGAGTTATTTCTCCACTGATCTCCAGTAGCATATTGGGCACCTACTGACCTGGGGAGTTCCTCTTTTGGAATCCTATCCTATCATTTTGCCTTTTCCTACTGTTCATGGGATTCTCAAGGCAAGAATACTGAAGTGGCTTGCCATTCCCTTCTCCAGTGGACCACGTTCTGTCAGACTTCTCCGCCATGACCCGCCCATCTTGGGTTGCCCTGCAAGCATGGCTTGGTTTCACTGAGTTAGACAAGGCTGTGGTCCTAGTGTGATTAGACTGACTAGTTTTCTGTGCGTATGGTTTCAGTGTGTCTGCCCTCTGATGCCCTCTTGCAACACCTACCATCTTACTTGGGTTTCTCTTACCTGGGCGTTGGGTATCTCTTCACAGCTGTTCCAGCAAAGCACAGCCGCTGCGTCTTACCTTGGACGAGGGGTATCTCCTTACTGCCACCGTTCCTGACCTTCAACGTGGGATAGCTCCTCTAGGCCCTCCGCAGCCACCCCTCCTTGGGTTGCTCCTCCCTGCCGCCAGCCCTGGCCTCGGGTGTGGGTGGCTCCTCCCAGCTGCAGCCCTGGCCTCGGGATCGGGGTGGCTCCTCGGGGTCACTGCCCCTGGCCTCGGGCGCAAGGTGGCTTCTCCTGGCCATCCCTGACCTCGGACGTGGGGTAGCTCCTCTCCGCTATTCCAGTGCTGTCGCAGCCTGGCACTCTAGGCTGCTGCCCCTGACCTCGGATGTGGGGTAGATGAGTTAATTTGTATAAAGTACCTAAAAATTGATACATGCTTATTTTTGATATTAATTTATTTTTTCCCAATAAGAAAAATAAATCATGTATAACATCTATATTCTGACAGAAATAATCATAACACTGAATTTTGGAGAGAGTTACAGATTTTTAAAATTCCTTATAGCAAATTTGGGTGGTTAAAATCTGGGCATTGAGGTCACAGCAATTTGGGTTCCAGTTCTAGTTTTCTCACTTACTAGCTGAGTAACCTTGGACAAATCAGATAGAGTGCCCACAGCAAGCATAACTATTGTTGAGGGGGTTCCTTTTCTTTACTAATATTTTTTTGAAACAAGGAAACTTTTTAAAATTTTATTTATCTATTTATTTATTTTTGGTTTCACTGGGTCTTTGTTGCTATGCAAGAGCTTTTCTGTAGCTGGGGGTGCTCCCTGGTTGCATTACATGGGCTTCTCATTGCGATGGCTTTTCTTGTGGAACATGAGCTCTAGGACCCGTGGGCTTAGTAGTCATGGTGCCTGGGCTCAGTTACTCTGTGATGTAAGAAACGCCACGGGAAGAAAGAGCCACCTCTATGGACCGTTGGTGAAGGCCTTTATTGGGCAGTCGCTCTTGGGCAGAACTCCCGGGGGCGGGTGAGCAAGGAGACAAAGGGAGTCTGCGAGGTAGGAGGGGTGAGGAAAGGTTTTATAGCTAGGGCCGGGTTCCCATATAAGGAAGAAAGCGCGGGTTTCAGCGGTGTCTAAGGGCTCTGTGTCGGCTTCCTGATTGGATGGCTTGGTTGTCGGCCCGCCTCCTGGGCTTGTCTGTGGCTCTCAGCCGGGACATGTCCTGACCTGTCCGACCTTGCCCTTACCTTTCATCCCGGCCTTTTTGATATAGGACAAGGGGCGATTCTCTCTGGCTACTTCCTGCTGAACGGGGGCGACGAGGGGTAGGGTATGGCCGGGATGACAGGGGGCGTCTGCCGTTAATCTTGCGACGGAGTGCTTGTTGGGAGCCCTTGGTACTGCTGTCGCAGCACCATCAGCTGCACCGTGTTGAGCCTGTTGAGCCGTTGTTTGATGAAGGCCAAAAGCTTATTTAGGATACAGGGCCCGAAAGTCAGGAGCATCAGGGAGGATAGCAAAGTTGTCAGCCAAGGGGAGCTCTGGGAGCTCTGAAACCAGGATTCGAACCAGCCCTGCTGGGCCTCTCTCTCTCTCGCCTTTTGCCTTCCTTCCTGGCAGTTTCTGCCTTCGCCTCTCTCTCTTTTCCTTCGATTCTCTCTTTTCTGCTTCTCTGCCTTGCTTTCTCCTTTCCCTTCTGTCACACTCTCTAACTCCTTTCTGTCTCTCTTTCCTCTCACTCTTTCAGTTTCAGTCTTTCTCTTCCTTCCTTCCCTCACTCTCTCTGCCACTCTATCTCTCTCTCCTACTTTCTTTTGCCTTCTCTCCTCGCTCTTCAACTCTTCTCTTTCCTTTCTCCGACTTTCTTTTGCTCTCTCTGACTTTCTCCTCTTTCCTTCTCTGGTTCCATTTCCCTGGTTCTTTCCTTCCCTCATCTTCCTTCCTTTCTCTGCGTCTCCTCCTCTCTGTCCTGCTCCCTCTGCCCTCTCCCTCTGTTGCTCTCCCTAAGGTCTTCCTCCCTCTCCTCTTAATAAAAGATTTGGACAGTGGTTTCTCAGTCACTCAGGAATCGGCGACAGAGGGGTTCAGGTAATGGTCAGTTTGGTCGGCCCCGTGAGGGTGGAGCGGTAGGAGTGACCGGGAGGAGGGGTCGGGGCCAGGGCCACCTCTGTCTCCGGGAGACCCGGGGGAGCTCGTTTGAGTCGGGCCAGGTGGTACCAGGGCTCGTGTCCCAGGAGTTTGGCTGTCGTAGGGGTGGTGAGGATGACAGTGTGGGGCCCCGTCCAGCGGGGCTGTAGTGGGCGGGGACTCAGGGTTTTTAGCAGTACCTGATCTCCTGGTGCTAGAGGCCAGGTGGGCCCCTCGCCGTCTGTCGGTTGCGGCAGGACCCGGTCTACGTGTTCCCTCAGCGAGGATCGTAGGAGGGAGGAGAGGGGGAGGTACCCCGCGAGTGAGGGAGCCTCTCCCTCGGGGAGGTGAGTCAGGAGATAGGGCCTGCCGTAGAGCAGTTCAAAAGGGGTCAAACCTGTTTTGGAGTGTGGTGTGGTGCGAATGCGAGTGAGCGCCAGAGGAAGGAGGTTGACCCAAGATAGCCACAGTTCTGAGGCTAGCTTGGTCAGACGTGTCTTGATGATGCTGTTCACCCGCTCTACCTTGCCTGACGATTGGGGCCGGTAGGGGATGTGGAGATGCCAGTTGATACCCAGGGCCGCAGCCATCTGCTGAGAGATCTGCGAGATAAATGCAGGCCCATTGTCAGACTGGAGAGAGTTTGGCAGCCCAAATCTGGGAACGAGATGGGCCGTCAAGACCTCCGCCACTGCCGCTGCCATCTCCCGGGGTGTGGGGAAGGCCTCGACCCATCCTGAAAAGGTGTCCACCAAGACCAGCAGATAGCGGTAGGTTCGATGTCTGGGCATGTGGGTGAAGTCTATCTGCTAATCCTGCCCGGGCATATGTCCCCTCAACTGGTGAGTCCCCTGTGGGGGTCAGAGTCCTCCCTGGGGAGAGGTGGAGGCGCATGTCAGGCAGGAGTGGTGGACAGCATATATGGTCTGTCTGAGATGTGTGTGGGGGGGGGGGGCGGGAAAAGACAGGGCTGAGAAAGGAAGAGAGCTCTTGGTCCAATGTGGAGGGTATTGTGGATTTGGGATATTATGGTCTTAGCCTGGCGCTCAGGAAGCACCAGTTTACCATGGAGTAGTATCCATCCCGACGGGTGCCTCTGAGCCCCTTCTTGTGCCAGCAAGGCTCTGGCTTCCTTGCTCGAATAATCTGGGTTGAGGGTGGATCTCAAAGTCAGCAGAGGCTCAGGGGCTTGTTGTAAGGTAATTTGTCGAGCCACTTGATCTGCCATATTGTTACCCAGAGCGACAGTGTCATGGGTATTTTGGTGTCCCTTGCAGTGTATGATAGCGACCTCTTTGGGCAGGGATAGGGCATCCAACAGTCGAGTAATGTGGGGGGCATTACAGATGGGGGATCCTTTAGTGGTCAGGAAGCCCCGTTCTTTCCAGATTGCCGCGTGAGAATGGGCAATCAAGAAGGCATACTTGGAGTCTGTGTAAATATTGGCCTTCTTTCCTTCTGTCAGGTGTAAGGCTCTAGTTAGGGCTGTTAGTTCAGCCTTCTGAGAAGTCGTCCCGGGTGGCAAGGGCTGAGCCTCCAGGACTTCCCGGGTGGTTACCACAGCATAGGCCGCCCTTCGGTTTCCATTGGGATCTCGCTTTGAGCTCCCATCGACGAACAAAGTTAGCTCCGGATTTGGTAGAGGTTTGGAAAACAGGTTGTGGGGTGGTTGCATGAGGGACTCAAGAACCTCCGAGCACGAGTGGGTTGGGGGTTCTGAGGAGAGAGATAGTGAGGGTAGCGAGGAAAGTGGGTTTAATTGTGGGGAGCAGCCCATGGAAACCTGAGGATTGTCCAGAAATATCAGGTGAAATTGTTGGAGCCTGGACTCGCTGAGTTCAGAAAGAAATCTAGAGGCTAAAAGGTCACCGAGACGGTGAGGTGAGAAGATGATCAGGGGTTGGCCATGAATCAGCTTTTAAGCATCGGCGTACAACGTTGTTGCCGCCGCTAGTGCCCGCAGGCAGGGGAACCATCCCCTGGCTGTGGGGTCAAGTTGTTTGGATATGTAAGCAATAGGCAGCAATTCGGGGCTAATCGGTTGCACCAAGGCTCCAAAGGCTATCCCTCCCTTTTCATCAGTGTATAGATGGTGCAGATAGTTGGGATTTGGGAGAAAGAGAGGGGGTGCAGCCAATAGGGTTGAGTGTAAGGCGTGGAAGGCCTGAGTCACTTCGGTGGGGGAAGACAGTGGCCCTGTGGGAGTCTCTTTAGCTGCCGTATATAGAGGTTTAGCCAGGGTAGCATAATTTGGGACCCAGTGTCGGAAGAATCCCGTCAGGCCTAAGAAGGACAATATCTGGTCTCCGTCGGTTGGGGGGCAGATGGACCTGAGGAGGCTACACCGGTCTGCTGTCAAGGCTTTAGTGGTCGGAGTGATTTGGAGGCCCAGATAGATGACAGAAGTCTGAGTCAGTTGGGCTTTGGATTGTGAGGCTTTGTAACCCTGGGAACCAAGGAAATTGAGAAGGGTTGTAGTATGTTGTCGGGAGGTCTCTTCTGAGGGGCTGCAAAGGAGCAAGTCATCTACGTATTGGAGGAGGGTGCTAGGGTGAAGCGGGCATCTGGCCAGGTTCCGGGATAGAGCCTGCCCGAAGTAGTGGGGGCTGTCTCTGAACCCCTGAGGGAGTACGGTCCATGTGAGTTGTGTGGTCAGCTGGGTGTCGGGGTCAGTCCACGTGAACGCAAAGAGGAATTGGCAGTCGGGGTGGAGTGGGATGGTAAGAAAGGCGTCCTTGAGGTCAATAACGGTGAAATGAGAAGTCTGAGGAGGTATGGAAGAAAGGAGGGTGTAGGGGTTAGGGACAAGTGGATGGGCAGGGATTACCGCCGCACTGATCAGGCGGAGATCCTGCACTAGCCGGTAGCCTCCTGAAGCCTTCCTAACAGGGAGGATAGGCGTGTTACAGGGGAGGTCGTGGGGATCAGGAGACCCTGTCCCATAAGATGGTCGATGATGGGCTTTAGCCCTCTGAGGTTTCGAGTGGATAAAGGAAACAGGTGCCCGGGCTGGGAAACAGGTGGGGTCCCTTAGCCGGATGAGGACTGGAGGGTGGTGTCGAGCCACCACCGGGACTCTGGTGTCCCAGACCTCAGGATTAACAGAAGGGGTTGGAGGGTCAACAAGTAGCATTAGGAAGGCTCCTGACGTGGGAGCCGATCCTGGAGCTAGCTGAAGAGTGGCCTTCAGTTTAGCCAGTATATCTCTTCCCAAGAGAGGAGTAGGGCAGGAGGGGATAACCAGAAAGGAGTGGGTAAATAGACAGGAATCTAACCGACAGGATAGTGGCTGGGTTTGGAGCGGACACGAGGGTTGGCCGTCAATGCCCATAACGGAAACCTGGGAAGGACATAAAGTGCCTCCGAACGAGGGAAGGACCGAATAGGTAGCCCCCGTATCAACCAAAAAATTGATGGACTTACCCGCTACCTGGAGTGTTACCCTGGGCTCGGCTTGGTTTATTGGGGTCCCTGAGTCTGGGCGGCGTCAGTCACCGTCAAAGATCAGCAGCTCCAAAGCCGAAGGAGGGCAGGAGGTCTCCCTGGGGCGCTCTGGTCCCCAGCCCCTAGAGGTCGAGGCCCAAGAGGCCTGGGGACAGTCACTGGCCCAGTGTCCTCGTTGTTTGCACAATGGGCACGGCTTGGAAGGAGGTTGCGGATTGGGGCACATCCTGGCCCACTGCCCTTCTTGGCCGCACTTGAAGCAGGCCCCCGGAGGGGGGTTTTGGGACCCCGAGCCCGCCGCCGGCCGCTACCAAGGCCTGGGTTTGCTGGTTTAGGAGGCTTGCCTGAAATTCGGCCTTTTGCTTGAGCCTTGCCTTTCGGCTGGCCTCAGCAGTTTCCTCGCGGGCATGGTAGACCTTAAAAGCCATTTTTACCAGGTCTTGGACAGGGGTCTGAGGGCCATCCTCGGCCTTGGCGAACTTTTTCCGGATATCGGGGGCAGACTGGGAGATAAAACGATTGGCCAAGGTGGCCGCCCCGATGGGGGACTCAGGAGACAGCCTGGTGTATTGGACGAGGGCCTCGGTCAGCCGATTAAGGAACATGGCTGGGTTTTCGTCGGGCCCCTGGGTCACCTCATCTAGTTTGAGGAGGTTTACAACCTTATGAGAGGACGTTTCCATCCCATCGAGGATACACTCTATCATATAGCGTACTCGCAGTTGGCCACCACCCCTTCCTGGTAGTTCCAATCAGGGTCAATGTCGGGAACCGCCTGGGCCCCTGGGGGGCGCTCAGGGGAGGGGTTGGCATAGTGCCGCTGGTCGGCCTGAGCCTTGGCTGCCGTCCAGATGGCCTGCCTCTCTTCGGGGGTGGTGGTAGACCCCAGGATGACATATATGTCCTGCCATGTCAAGGCGTAGGCACGGGTCAGACCAGTAAACTGCTTAATGTACTGAGCGGGGTTGGAGGAGAAGGAACCCAGTTTGGCCTCAATCTGTGCTAAGTCTTGGAGGGAGAAAGGGACATGGACTTGAGCTAGACCCTCAGCTCCGGCTTCTTGTCGGAGAGGGAGTAGCGGAGCTGGAGAAGGGGGTGGGGAGGCTCCCGGAGGGTTGCTGTGGGAGCGAGTGTGGGAGCTAACCGGGGAAGGGGAGGGAGTGACGGGGGGAAGAGGAGGATACAGGATAGGGCTAAGGGCCGGAGGATCCGGGAACGGTGGTGGAGTCTCGGGGGCGGGAGCGGAGGTTGGAGAGTCCGGAGTGGAAGGGGAGGTAGCCGAAACCGGAGTGGAAGGGGTAAGGGCCGTGGGAGAGGTATAGGGAGGAGGGGCCACCAGGTCTTCCGGGGGAACAGAGAAAGCAGAGGACTCAGAGACGGGAGGAGCTGGTTTGGCCCGGGAGGGTGGAATAGGGGGAGCCAGGATAAGCAGGATTTGGCGGGGAGTGCACGTGGTGCACAGGGTGGGGCGGGAGCGCAGCGCCCAAAAGGCCTGAACATAGGGGACCTCAGACCATTTTCCCGTTCTCCGGCAGTAATTATCCAAATCACGGAGGACGTCAAAGTCAAATGTCCCTGTGGCTGGCCACTGTGAGCCATTATCTAGGGGATACTGAGGCCAGGCTTGTGAACACAGAAAAGTGAGCTGCTTGGAGCGGATATCTCCCTTTAGCTTTAGGGTCCGCAGGTTAGCCAGCAGGCACTCTAAGGGGGTGGAATATTGGGGATCGGGTTTGGAGGCCATCGATCCCATGGCGATCACCAAATGGAGACTAACCCTCGCTGCCCAAACGTCTTCGGGTGCCAAGGGAAGCCGGGGATCCGCACAGCCGTTCGGAACGTCTTCCTCCCGTACTGAGGGACTGAGGAAGGCCGAAGCCGGAGGGTCCGTACAGCCGTTCGGGACGTCTCCCTCCTGAGCTGGGGACTGAGGAAGGCCGAAGCCGGAGGCCGAAGCCGGAGGTCTACACAGCCGTTCGGGACGTCTCCCTCACGAGCTGGTGACCAGGAGGACCCAGTACGTGGCCACTGGTTACTGGGTCCTAGGAAGTGGTCGCCAGGGAGGGCGGGCTCCAAAGCCGAAGGGACTTATCCCGTATCCTGCCGTCCGGGGGGTTGGTCAGCCGCCTGAGTCCGGGGGGCTACCGCGGCGGTGGAGCTCGAGGAGGCCTCAATGGCGAGTGCCGGAAGCCCTCACCTCGAGCCCCACGTTGGGCGCCAGATGTAAGAAACACCGCGGGAAGAAAGAGCCACCTCTATGGACCGTTGGTGAAGGCCTTTATTGGGCGGTCGCTCTTGGGCAGAACTTCCGGGGGCGGGTGAGCAAGGAGACAAAGGGAGTCTGCGAGGTAGGAGGGGTGAGGAAAGGTTTTATAGCTAGGGCCGGGTTCCCATATAAGGAAGAAAGCGCGGGTTTCAGCAGTGTCTAAGGGCTCCGTGTCGGCTTCCTGATTGGATGGCTTGGTTGTCGGCCCGCCTCCTGGGCTTGTCTGTGGCTCTCTGCCGGGACATGTCCCGACATGTCCGACCTTGCCCTTACCTTTCATGTGACATGTGGGATCTTCTTGAAACAGAGATCCAACCCACGTCCCCTGCTTTGGCAGGCATAACCACTGGGCTGCCAGGGAAGTCCAAGGAGGTTCTTTATTTCAAGAACTTTATGAAGCTGACAACAGGTTTGTTGAAAATAATTGAAGTTTAGAGGAAGCATCATCTCCATGTGCCCCTCCCTAGGGAAAAAAATGGATACTCCAGAACACTGGCCTGGGCCAGCCTAGATTAATTTAGTTTTAGTTTCAGGGACTTGCATGTAGACAGCATTTTGTGCCAGGTCATATACACCATCAGATGGACTTCATCTAACATCAGGGTTTTAAATACTCACTGCGGAAAGTTCTTTGATTTGGCTTTCTTGCGAATCCAGTCTTCAGGTACTGAGTTGTCAGCAGTGTTTTCTTTGGAAGGCTTGGCTTGCCTCACCATGATATGCTAAAGGCTGTCTTTTGGCCTTGCAGTTGAGTAGAAATGGCTGTGTTGCTACAGCTGTCTCTCTGCCCCAGCTGACTTACTCTGTGTCTCTGCATTCCTAGGCCTCTCACCTCTGCCAAAACAATTCTAAAATAGCATTTTTGGTGTGCTCTGGTAAGGAGGTGGGGGTGTGTGGGTGAGTGGGGGCATTTCAATCTCTTTTGGGTGGCAAAATCCACTTTTTGTGGGAGTCAGAGGCCAAAATATTGCCATCCTTGAGTGGCCCCTTATACTGCCAGGAAACACAAATATTTGCTGTGACTCACACATGTAGTCCTATAGTTTGTATCTGCTTAATCACCTACTGTCTAATTTCTAACACTATGTAAACAATTCATGCTTATTGTAGAAAACTTGAAAAAATGCATGAAAAAGAGATTAAAAAATTGCTTTCCAAAGACATCTGCCACATTTTAGCATATTTCTCTCTAGTCTTTTGAGGTCTGATTTTTTCCCCCCATTTTATTATTATTTTAAAATGTGAAGTAGAGAGCATATTGTTTACATAATTTCCTTATGATTCTATTTTGCTGGATGTTACAATAAGCGTTCCTTTGTGATTTCTGATGTTCTTTGTGAATATAGCCAAGCTGAACTTTACTGGGTTTTTACTTATTACAGGAGTAGAACATTTTTTTAAAATTAAATTTGAAAGCACAGATAAACTCAGATTAGAAATCCATTACAACCATGCATAATCCCACCATTCAAAGATAACTTCTGCTAATATTTTGCTGTATTTTCTCTGTATTTAGATTACCTATATTTTAGGTCTACATAGAGAACATGTTCTTCATCCCATTTTTTAAAAAATATTTTTTTTTGGATGAGGACCATTTTTAAAGTCTTCATTGAATTTGTTACAATACTGCTTCTGTTTTATGTTTTGATTTTTTGGCTACGAGGCATGTGGAATCTTAGCTCCTTGACAAAGGATCAAACCCACACCCCTTGCATTGGAAGGCAAAGTCTTAACCACTGGACCACCAGGGAAGTCCCTACATTTCATTATAAAAATGTGTTATTCACTTAAAAATACTTGAACTCAACTTTTTAATAAAACCTTAGGAGGGAGGTGGGCAAAATAGGTGAAGGGGGAAGAGGTACAAATTTAAATTTATAAAATAAATGAGTCCTGGGGATATAATGTACAGCATGGTGACTCTAGTTAATAAACTGTCTCATATATGCAGTTGCTAAGGGAGTAGATGTTAAAAGCATTGAAACCTATGCATCACCATATGCAAAATAGATAGCTAGTGGGAAGTATAACACAGGGAGCCTAAGCTGTGCTTTGTGACAACCTAGAGAGGTAGGATGGGGTGCGGCATGGGAGAAAGTTTTAGGAAAGAGGGGACATAGGGACATATGTATATTCTGGCTGATTCACATTGTTATATGACAGAAACCAACACAACATTGTAAGGCAATTATTCTCATTAAAAAAAAAAGGTTCTCATAAGAAAAATAAATGTAACTGTGTATGGTGATGAATGTTAACTAGGTTTACTATGGTGACCATTTTGTAAGTATATACAAATACTGAGTTATTGGTTACACATCTGAAACTAATATAATGTTATATGTAAATTGTATTACAATTTTTTTGAAAGACCTATGATTCTACCATCTATTCTTCTATTTGCATAGAAATCCATTCAATGGGATGATTCTTTCTCTTTGGGGGTGATGATTCTTTTATTCAAAGAATTTCTGTTGTTGGACATTTAACCTTATATTGTTGGACTTAGTTTGAAATTATTGCTTGATGGCCTAAAGTTTGAGCCTTGGGTGCCTGGAGGTCAGAGAGAATTCCTAAGTCAACTCAGTCCCCAGACTATTGCCCAGCACCCAGCACATGGTCCACATGATAAATACAGGTCAGATGAGTGAATGTTACTGAGCTTGGATGGCCTGGGAGTCCCCATAGCACAGAACAGAACAGTTTGCTGGCCTTGGGGGAGCCTCTGTCCTGGGAGCCCAGCCTGGGGCTCTGTCTGGTGCTCTGGGACTAAGTCTGTCTGCCCTTCTACCCTCATTTGAATTTCCTCCAGGACCATGCAGGTTACACACACTTATTCTTTAATTATGGGCCGCTGGATGCTATCTGCCTCTTTCTAAAGTTGAGAATCATAGTGAATTATTTGGGGGAAGCATTTTGGAAGAAGATAGAAGACCCCACAGTGGAAATAACTCTGGTTTTGGAGTACAAAGACTTTGGTTTGACTCCTTGCTCACCACTCAGCTTTGGAGTCTTAGGAGTCTCACCCAACCTTCCAGACTTTCGTGTCCTTCTTTAGCAAGTGGGAAAATACAAATATATACTCTTCCTCTGTATAAAGGCTTATTGAGAAGAGCGACCGTCCTATAGATGTGAGCTGGGCCAAGTGGGTAGAGGAATGGGGTGGGGAGAGAAGCCAACGAGGCCCTTTGGCCTCATATTCACAAATTACCTCAAATTTATATTTTTAAGGATTACACACACACAAGTATGTATAGATGCTGTCAACGAGGTGCAGTTGTGCGGTGTAGCACGGCATTTGTGTATGTATGCTGAAAGTAATAATTTGCACGGGATAAATATTTCAACTGTTCCATAATTTTTATAACTTTGTTTTTGGTCTTTTTTCCCTTTATTTTGAGTATGCTGGCAGCCTCAGTCAAAGGAAGTGGCTGAGGTCTCCTGACTTGTGGGAAACCCTGTTTGCCAAAGCACCTCATAAACGACACACCACAACATGGGAAACAAAACACCACAACACGGGAAACAAAACACGGGAAGGAGGAGTGGGGCTGTTCTTTGGTAGGAACGGGCGGACGATGGAGTGAAAGTTGGAGAATGAATGGGAAATTCTGGGGAACCAGCTCCGCTAGGGTCGTCTACCTGAGGCTACTCCAACAGGAAGCAGAGTTGGTAAAGTGATAGCAGCAGAGAAATTCATTTTAAACAGTGCCTTTTTTCCCCCCAGAAAGACCATTACTTTTTAGTTAGCAGGAACACGGATTTGCAGAGGAAAAATTTTGTTGCAATAAAAAAAACAGAAAATAGAAAACACCCAAAGGCAGTTACCCACTACTCCCACAGAGTCATTTAGGACCACTTGAAGGCACTAACTGTAATGATAACAGTGTTATTGTGGGTGAACTTGTGTCCCAGGCAGCAATCTGGAGTGGACCCAAGGTCAACAGTTTTCCTCAAGCCATTTTACCCTAGGCTCATTTTATACCACCATTTATTAGAAGGGACAGTTTGTATCACAAATCTCATAAAGTTACTGTCATTCCAAGGTTAATCATGCAATCAGAAAGGAAGTTACCTCACAATTTAACAAGGTAAAAAGGAACATTTTTACCATTATCATGTGTTCTATAATTGGCTCGAGAGAACAGTTCTCCCCTTTCATTATGGAAAGTGGGCCTCGGCTGTCTCACATTTGGAAATTTCCAAGGCAGGGTCAGCCTTTGAATCCTCTGTGTGGATGGCTGTCTCACGGCCATAGGCCTTCACCTCCTGGTCTGGTTCTGGAGATTTGATGGTGATGGCTGTACCCCTTTTTGTGTGGGAAGCACAGACCTGTTCTTCCCTCAGTCAAATGCCTATCTCCCACTAAGTCATCATTCCCAGATCTCAGTTCAGTTCAGTTGCTCAGTCATGTCTGACTCTTTGCGACCCCATGAACCACGGCACGCCAGGCCTCCCTGCCCATCACCAACTCCCAGAGTCCACCCAAACCCATGTCCATTGAGTCGGGGATGTCATCCAACCATCTCATCCTCTGTCGTCCCCTTCTCCTCTTGCCTTCAATCTTTCCCAGCATCAGGGTCTTTTCCAGTGAGTCAGCTCTTCACATCAGGTGGCAAAGCACTGGAGTTTCAGCTTCAACATCAGTCCTTCCAATGAACACCCAGGACTGATCTCCTTTAGGATGGACTGGTTGGATCTCCTTGCAGTCCAAGGGACTCTCAAGAGTCTTCTCCAACACCATAGTTCAAAAGCATCCATTCTTCGGTGCTCAGCCTTCTTCACAGTCCAACTCTCACATCCATACATGACCACTGGGAAAACCATAGCCTTGACTAGACGGACCTTAGTCGGCAAAGTAATGTCTCTGCTTTTTAATATGCTATCTAGGTTGGTCATAACTTTTCTTCCAAGGAGTAAATGTATTTTAATTTCATGGCTACAATCACCATCTGCAGTGATTTTGGAGCCCAGAAAAATAAAGTCTGACACTGTTTCTACTGTTTCCCATCTATTTCCCATGAAGTGATGGGATCAGTTGCCATGATCTCCGTTTTCTGAATGTTGAGCTTTAAGCCAACTTTTTCACTCTCCTCTTTCACTTTCATCAAGAGGCTTTTTAGTTCTTCTTCACTTTCTGTCATAAGGGTGGTATCATCCGCATATCTGAGGTTATTGATATTTCTCCTGGCAATCTTGATTCCAGCTTGTGCTTCTTCCAAACCACAGTTTCTCATGATGTACTCTCTATATAAGTTAAATAAGCAGGGTGACAATATACAGCCTTGACATACTCCTTTTCCTATTTGGAACCAGTCTGTTGTTCCATGTCCAGTTCTAACTGTTTCTTCCTGACCTGCATACAGATTTCTCAAGAGGCAGGTCAGGTGGTCTGTATTCCCATCTCTTTCAGAATGTTCTACAGTTTATTGTGATCCACACAATCAAAGGCTTTGGCACAGTCAAGAAAGCAGAAATAGATGTTTTCTGGAACTCTCTTGCTTTTTCAATGATCTGATGGATGTTGGCAATTTGATCTCTGGTTCCTTTGCCTTTTCTAAAACTAGCTTGAACATCTGGAAGTTCATGGTTCACGTATTGCTGAAGCCTGGCTTGGAGAATTTTAAGCATTACCAGGATCTCAAGCTTGTTTCAAAGCAGGAGGGCTCAGAATCCTTGGTCCTCTTTTGCAGAACTTTTTATCATAAGGTGATGCTCTATTTTACTCCATAACTGGAATTAGAAATGCTTTTAATGGAGTTAAACCTGACCTTCCTATGCAAATTTTTAAAAATCTAAAATAATAATAGCATATACATGACCTTCATAACATATTAATACAGATTGTTAGAAACTTAGAAAAATATTGGTTTCTTTTTGGCTGTGCAGTTGTGGCGAGTGGGGCTACTCTCTGTTTGTGGTGCATGGACTTCTCATTGTAGTGGCTTCTCTTGTTGAGCACAGGCTCTAGGGAGCATAGGCTCTAGGGTGTACAGGCTTAGTTGCCCTGAGGCATGTGGGATCTTCCCACATCAGAGATGGAACCAGAGTCCCCTGCATTGCAAGGCAGATTCTTAAGCACTGGACCACCAGGGAAGCCCTGTTAGAAACTCTTGACTAACTTTGCAGGGTCACCCAGGGCCTCCTCCTCAGTGGCCAGATCTCTGAGCTAAGTTTCCCCAAATAAGGTGATGAGCAGCACTCAACACCGTAGCTAGCTCTCTTGCCTGAGCTGCTTGCTCTCTCATCACGGCTCCCAGGACACCTCTTCGCCTTGGTCCCTCCAGCCTTCCCTGGCTGCCCTGGGCTGGGAAGGTACTGACATCGGAACCAGTTATCGCCCTTCCTGAAAGCACATCTTGCTCTTCCCGTTGTCCCCTCCCCACTCCGCAGGCCTCTACAAAGGAGACCAGAGATGGTCCAAGCAATGCTTTTCCAGCTTTGTAGGCAGAAGGGGTCCAGATGGGTCTGGTCCCTCACTTAGCTGCTCAGATGCTCCACTTCTTCACTTCCAAGCTGGAAATACCAGTTGTTCTAGCCTTGTCTTTTTGTTCTGAATAGTAAATGCTGTAAGTCAGTGGTTCTCAGTGGGGTGTGGTTTTGCCCCCAGCAGATATTTGGCAATGTCTGGAAGTGTTTCTGGGGTCACATCACGAGTTGGGTGGGATGGAGAGGGCAGCACTGGCATCTAGCCGAGAGAAAGGAAGCTGCTCTACATCCTACAAGGCACCAGCTGGCCCCGCAGCAAAGAAGGATCTGGCTCTGATGTCAGCAGTGCCGAGGCTGGGAAATTCTGCTCTGAGGTGTGAAGAGTGCTTAGTTCAGCACATAAGAAATGTCATCGTCACTGTTGTTGCCGTTATTCTTTTATGCAGCTGCTCTCTGTCAGAGCAATGGTCCTGCCTTCTGATACTTTTAAGAAGAAAATTTATTTTAACCTTTTGGTCTGTGACACAAGAATGCTAAAGTACACACATTGGTGGAGACACTGTGTGTGTGCATTTACAACACGGCGGGGTGAAACACGGAGAAAGCCAATGGGCTGTATGCCTCAATTAAGCACTAGCCAGGGAAAATTATAGATTATAAAAATAGCTATGCTTTTACATATTACCACTAATCCTCCCTGGAAATTAGGCATGTTATACTTCCTTTAGAGGAGAAAGCCTATACTTGGGAAAGTTCATGTGATTTGTCCCAGCGATAAAGGGTGATGAGGGATGAAGCCAGACTATGAACCTAGCTATTTTGAATCAGTGAGTTTTCTACCTGACTGCTCTCCCCACAGGCTTCCCCTCCCCCACCAACTCCTGCCCCCAGGCCTGTGTTCTGAAATCAGATCAGATAGAGCATATCTAGATGTTATGTTTTACAGCCTGAAAAGGACACAAGGACATCAGAAGAATCACTACCTTAAGGTGGTGAACTGATTAGTGGTTACTTGCAAGTGTTTATTTTTATAAAAGCTCATAGCCAATACTGGGCTTTCCTAGTGGCTCAGACGGTATAGGATCTGCCTGCAATATGGAAGACATGGCAGGAGCTGTGGATCCCCTGGAGAAGGAAATGGCAACCCACTCCAGTATTCCTGCCTGGAAAATCCCTTGGATGGAAGAACTTGGTGAGCTACAGTCCATGGGGTTGCGAAAGAGTCAGACACAACTTAGTGGCTAAACAACAGTTGATCTAATCATAGCAAACTTTAAAAAATAAGAGGGATGTGCACACATGGCCCCATGTGACACTGACTTCCAATCCAGTCTTGCATGGTGCTCATGCAAGACTCTCAAAGTCAGTATTAAAGTTAACCAAATGTGATTCAGATTTAATCAAGTAGCTAGACTGGGGATTCCTTGTTTTGTGAAAATGCTGCCAAAATATGTTTGTAATCTCCCTGCCTCCTCTCTGCGTACCAATGCCTCCCCTACCCAAGACACACACACACACACACACACACACACACACACACACACACACAAAGGGTGATGTCTTTACAGTCTTTCATTCTTTCTGAGTCCATTTACCTCCTCGATATCTCTCTTCCCTCCCCTGTGAAACAGGTTAGCATCTTAATGGAGGGTAATTTGGTTCCAGCAATTCCATTAGCCTTCTGGCTGGGTAGGGTAAGCATGGAGAAAGTTTAGCAAGGAGGAAAGCCACAGTTCTGAGACGAACTAGTGTTTTACATCAAAAACAGTCTTTTTTTTTTTTTTTAAGAGAGCAGCCGAGTGGTGAGTTACAGAAGAGGGCTCAGAGGCTGGGTCCTCCACAGTGTTTCTCTGAACGAAGACAGTCACATAAGCAGTAACATCTGGATGGGGGAAGCCCACTTTGAAATCTGAATATAGGCGAGCAGTGCTTATTTAAACATAGCCTGTGTTTGAATAATGGCAAGAGTAGAGCCCATGAGGGACTCTGTTTTTCAGGCTTTTGAAAAGGGGCAGAGAGAACTTCCAGCAGTTTGAGGCCATCTGGAGTTGAAGGTGGGGGCTCTGCAGGGATGTGGGGCGATGGCAAATTTGGGCAACTTTGTTCATAGCCTTTTTGGGTTCTGTTTAAGTTTCTTGTTTCTCCTTCATTCAGCAACTAACTGTCAAGGGCTATGAGGTCCATCCCCCACATCTCATGGGCTTGTATGTGAGTTGAGCAGCTAAGATACAGAAAGATATCCCACCAGATCAGGGAACAGCTTCGAAAACTCCCAGCGTGATTCAAAATTTCAGCCAAGTGTGAGAATCAGCGTGTCAGAGGAGTGCTTCTCAAACACTAACGTGCATTCATAATGTATGAGAATCTTATTAAAATGCAGATATTAATACAGGGAGTCTGGGTTAGAGTCTTAAGTTTTTTTTCTTCTTTCATAATTTTTATTGTGATATGACTCACCTACCGTGTGACTTGCCACTTAAAGTGCGGCATTCAGTGATTTTCAGTATATTCGTAAGGTGTGTACACATCAGTACCATCTAACTCCAGAACCTCTTCATCACCCCAAAGGAGACCTTGTACCCATTGACAGCCACTCCCTAATTTCTCTCCCTCCAGTCTCTGATGAACTCTAAACCCTTTTCTGTCTCTGTGGATTTGCCTATTATGAACATTTCATACAAATGGAATGGTTCAACATGCTGCCTTTTGTGTTAGGCTTCTTTTGCTAAACATAATGTTTTCAAGGTTCCTACATGTAGTATCATGTATCAGTACTTCATTGCTTTTGATGACTGATTCCATTGTATGAATATTCCACATTTTTATCTATCTATCAATTAATGAACAAATGAATTGTTTCTTCTTTTGGGCTATTATGAATAATGGTAATATGGAACTTTGTGTACACATTTTTGTGTGTACATGTATTTTCAATTCTGGTGGATGTAGCTAGGAGTGGAATAGCTGGGCCACATGGTAACTCTATGGTTTACCTTTCTGCTGCTGCTGCTGCTGCTAAGTCGCTTCAGTCGTGTCCGACTCTGTGCGACCCTATAGATGGCAGAGGAACTCCCAAACTAGTTTGCAACATGGATGCACCACGTTACATTTACATCCCCATCAGCAATGTGTGAGAGTTCCACTATCTCCACATCCTTATTAACCCTTGCTATTGTCTGAATTTTTTTTTTTTATGATAGTCTTTCTGGTGGGTATGAAATGGCATTTCAGTGTGGTTTTGATTTGCATTTCCCTAATAACTATTGTTGAGCATCTTTTCATGTGCTTATCTGGCTATCTATATATCTTCTTTAGACAAATGTCTATCTAAATCCTTTGCACATTTAAAAAATTGGTTGTCTTTATTGTTGACTTATGGCTTTTTATATATTCTAGATATTAGATTCTTATCAGATACATGATTTGCAAATATCTTCTCTCATTTTGGAGGTTCTGTTTTCACTTTCTTGATAATGTTCTTTGAAGGCATAAACTTGATATTTCCTTTATTGATTTTTCCTTTTTTTAAAAAATAGAAGCACTTCTTTCCTGAATTACATCTAAACTTTATCACATTACATTGGAATTAGTCTTTTTTAAAAAATATTAATTTATTTGTTCTTGGCTTCTCTGGGTCTTCATCGCTGCACACGGGCTTTCTCTAGTTGTGGTGAGTGGGGGCTACTCTTTGTTGCGGTGCTGGGGTTTCTGGTTGCAGTGGCTTCTTTCGTTGCCAAGCACAGGCTCTCGGCATGTGGGCTTCAGTAGCTGTGGTTCATGGGCTTAGTTGTACCTTGGCATGTGGAATCTTCCTGGATCAGTGATCAATCTCTTGTCCTTGGCATTAGCAGATAGATTCTTAACCACTGGACCATCAGGGAAGTCCTCCACTTTTCCTTTTGTAGCTTGAGATGTCAGTGTTACATCTAAGAGACCATTGCCTTATTCATGGTCACAAAGATTTTCATTTCTAAAAGTCCTCAGGTGATGCTGCTGCTGGTTGAAGATCCACAGATTGGGTAGCAAGGTTTCCCCCCCCCCCCCTTTTCAATGATCTGATGGAGTAGGAACTGCTGATCTCTTTGGATGGCCTACTAATCAACTCCAGTGCAGTCTGAATCAAACTGGAGTTTTTCTTAGTCTGTCAGGGCTCTCTCATAGGGTTGCAGGTGGGGATGGAGGAAAGTGGTGGTCTGCCTTTTCTTCTTGCTGCTGCTGCTAGTAAGTCACTTCAGTCGTGTCCGACTCTGTGTGACCCCATAGATGGCAGCCCTCCAGGCTCCCCCGTCCCTGGGATTTTCCAGGCAAGAACACTGGAGTGGGTTGCCATTTCCTTCTCCAATGCATGAAAGTTTAAAATGAAAAGGAAGTTGCTCAGTCATGTCCGACTCTTAGCGACCCCACGGACTGCAGCCTACCAGGCTCCTCCATCCATGGGAGTTTCCAGGCCAGAGTACTGGGGTGGGTTGCCAGTGCCTTCTCCTTCTTCTTGCTAGAAACTCTTAAGAGCTTGGATGAATTCAAACTCAGGACTATAAACTCTAGGTAGAGTGCTTTCGCCATATTGGAATTCAGCTGTTTAAAGAGTAACTTGCATGAGTGAGCCCTTGTCTGTAGTTCTGATCATAGATAGAAGTTTCCTGTTTTGGCAGCATTTGCTCTAATGAGATTTGAGATGCAGCCGCAGGCAGCACTGTGTCCAGAATAAATTACAGGGTTGTATGAGCAATACAATTGTGTGATTCCTCCAGTTTTGCCCCATTTCAGAGTGTAACATTCCCTTAAATTGTGAGCTTATTAGCAGAAAGGTTAGTTTGGATTCATCTACTTTGTTTTATTTTTTTCTTTAAATTTGCTTGGTGCTTTAATGAAACCTCCACTTTCAGATTCAAAGCTCCAAAAAGAATCCTGGGGTGTTGATGGCTCTCTGGATGATGGTCTTTCTTTTTCTGGACCATTTCTTCTCACAGACTAAGTAAAGATGACCCCCCCCCCCCCATTTGCTGGGCTCCACAGAGCCCTCCTTGGGGAGACCTTTGGCCAAGGGCTCAGTCAGCCTGGCTGCCGAATAGGAAACACTGACCATGGACACTCTCTGGAGGCGAAGTAGGAGTTTGTGGGTCTCACTTTCCTGGCAAAGTCAGAAGGTGTCCACCTCTAGGAGCTGCAGAGAGGAGGGGACCACAGTGAGTTAGGCTTGCAGGGTCCAGTCCTCTGCCTGCAGGCTAGACCCCCACCAGCCTGGCTTTCTTTCCACACTGCCACCAGGCTGTCTCTCAAAGCCCTTTCCATCTCCGCCTTCTCTGATCTGCTTCTCCTTGGAATGTTTGTGGTCTTCTCTCAGTTTGGTAAGGGAATATGGATGAGATTTAACTATTCACCATTCATATATTTGCTCTTTCTTACATAATTAATGAGCCCCTGCTATATGTAGGGTGCTGTGTTTGTCACTGGAGGGATTTCAAAGACTGTCTTTGCCCTCACAAAGTTTTCAGTATGACAGAGATAACCACTCTAAGTTTGGCAAATATTTATTGAAGGCATACTATGTGCCAGGCACTGTTCTAGGAAAGTGAAAGAAAAGGTGAAAGTGTTAGTTGCTCAGTTGTGTCCGATTCTTTGTGACCCCATGGACTGTAGCCCACCAGGCTCCTCTGTCCATGGAATTCTCTAGGCAAGCATACTAGAGTGGTTAGCCAGTCCTTTCTCCAGGGGATCTTCCCATCCCAGAGATTGAACCTGAGTCTCCTGCATTGCAGGTAGATTCTTTGCTGTCTGAGCCACCAGGGAAGCCCACTCACTGTTCTAGGTGTGTGCTGGCCTGTGCTAAGTCACTTCAGTTGTGTCTGACTCTTTGCGACCCTATGAACCATAGCTGGCCAGGCTCCTGTGTCCGGTGGATTCTCCAGGCAAGAATACTGGAGTGGGTTGCCATGCCCTTCTCCAGGGGAATCTTCCCCACCCAGGGAATAAACCTGTGTCTCTTAAGTCTCCTGCATTAGCGGGTGGGTTCTTTATCACTAGCGCCACCTGGGAAGCGCTGCTATTCTAGGGATTGTAGTTAAATCAGTGACAGAACAGGCCAGGTTTCTGCCACATGGAGCTTACAAGGGTAGCTAGTAGCTAGCTGTAGCACAAGGAGGTTCAGTTAAAATGATATTGAAATCTCGAAAGATGGTACTGTTGAACCTATCTACAGGACAGCAATGGACATGCAGACATACAGAACAGACTTTTGGACACAGTAGGAGAGAGAGAAGGTGGAATGATTTGAGGGAGTAGCTTTGATATACATACATTACTGGATGTAAAGTAGATAGCCAGTGGGAATTTGCTATATGACACAGGGAACCAAAGCTGGTGTTCTGTGACAGCCTAGAGGGGTGGGATAGTGAGGGAAGTTTAAGACAGACAGGACGTATGTATTCATGATTCATGTTGATGTATGGCAGAAACTATCATGTTATTGTAAAATAATTATCCTCCAGGTAAAAATAAAACACAAACATTTTAAAAATGATACTGACTACACATCTGCTGTCTCTATTCATTCATCCATTCATTCATCCATTCATTTCAGAAGTTCTTAACTAGCTCCTGCTGTACACCTGGCACCCTATTAAATTCCGAGGAGCAAGTAGGGACCAGATTCTTTCTTTCTTGGTACATACAGTCTAGTGGGAATTCAGTTATGAATCGAGTAATTGTATTTGTGACCCAATAATGATGGTGATTGCAGCCATGGAATTAAAAGACACTTACTCCTTGGAAGAAAAGTTATGACCAACCTAGATAGCATATTCAAAAGCAGAGACATTACTTGGCCAACAAAGGTCCGTCTAGTCAAGGCTATGGTTTTTCCTGTGGTCATGTATGGATGTGAGAGTTGGACTGTGAAGAAGGCTGAGCACCGAAGAATTGATGCTTTTGAACTGTGGTGTTGGAGAAGACTCTTGAGAGTCCCTTGGACTGCAAGGAGATCCAACCAGTCCATTCTGAAGGAGATCAGCCCTGGGATTTCTTTTGGAAGGAATGATGCTAAAGCTGAAACTCCAGTACTTTGTGCACCTCATGCGAAGAGTTGACTCATTGGAAAAGACTCTGATGCTGGGAGGGATTGGGGGCAGGAGGAGAAGGGGACGACAGAGGATGAGATGGCTGGATGGCATCACTGATTCAATGGATGTGAGTCTGGGTGAACTCCGGGAGTTGGTGATGGACAGGGAGGCCTGGCGTGCTGCGATTCATGGGGTTGCAAAGAGTCGGACACGACTGAGTGACTGAACTGAACTGAACTGAATGACAAACAGATGAACTGTTTAAAGAGCAATTAAAACAGAGCTGCCCACACCTGACACATATCCCGGGGACTTGACTGATTCCATGGGCTCCAGGAGACTTCCAAATGTCAGTATCTGCACCTCCTCCCTTGACGACACAGCAACCTTTATCCAAAGACTTTCAGGGCTTGTTGGGCACACAAATTTGTTATCATTTAACTGGTAGGGTCAGGATAATTATCTCCCATGTAATGACTTTTCTAGCCACCTGAATCTGATCTCCATGTGTCAGAGGTTTACAGCTCCCCTCCTCTCTTGACCTTTTTCTAGAAATCCTCCTGAAGTATTATGTAATTTTTATGCTTTTATGTACAGTATATATGTTGAATTTAATCTTACCTTGAGAGTAGGCTAATATTTATAGAGCTGCTTTCATCTAATATTTTGGCATCTATGGTTCAGCCTCAGCTAGATCCATTATTAAGCTGAGAGTTCATAAATAGTGATTTTCTGATTTTGTCATTCCTTTTGTGCTTATTGGCTACCATTCTTTTGTAAGGAAGAGAGCCCATCACATTTTCTTCCTCCTACTTCTCTCTCTCTTTTTATTTTGTCACTGTGGACTCATGGATAATTTTTGTATTCTATCCAATGCCAGTATTATTAATCTTTTAGCACAGATTATCCTAAAATTGGACAGTGGAAGCTCACTTGATCAGCTCTTTTTTTTTTTTTTGACAGATTTACTGAGATATAATTGAAACACAGTAAACATCACATGTTTAAAGTATACAGGGACTTCTCTCACAGTGTAGTGATTAAGACTCCACACTTTCAAAGCAGTGGGTGCAGGTTTGATCTCTGATCAGGGAACTAAGATCCCACATGCATGGCCAAAAAAAAAAAAAACACCTGGTATACAATTTGGTAAGTTTTGGCATATGTGTGTCTCATAAAATCATCTTTACAATCAAGATAACATATCCATTACCTCCCCCCATAAGGTTTCGTTATGCTTCTTTGCAATCCTCTCTCCTATTTTTCCTTTCTCCTCCAGAGCCCCCATCCTCAGGCCCTCAAGGAAACATAGATCTGTTTTCTTTTACAGTAGTTTGCATATGTTTGAATGTGATAGAAAAGAAATCATACAGCATATACTCTTATTTTGTTTGGTTTCTCAGCATAACTATTTTGCAGTCTATTCAAGTTGTAAAGTGTGTCCAAATTTCTTTCCATTTTATTGATGAGGAGTATTTCATTGTGTAGGTAACCACAAGTTGTTTGTTCACTTGTTGATGGACATTGGTTGGTTCCAGTCTGGGGGCTGTTACAAATGAAACTTCTGTGAACATTCATGTATAATTCTTTGTGGGTGACATGTACTCATTTGTTTCTCTAGAGTGATTACTTAGGAGTGGAATAGCTACGTGGTTAAAATTTTAAGAAACTGCCTGTGGTTGTGCCATTTTACATGCCCTCTATCTGTGCCGGAGTGTTCTTAATCTTCTGCATCCTCACCAACACTTGATACAGTCATTTATTTTTTTTAGCCATTCTAATGGACATGTAGTGGCATTTCACTGTGATTTTAACTAGCTTTTTCCTAATAACTGATGATGCTGGACACATGTTTATCTGCCTTTTGTCCATATATATAGTTTGATAGATAAGAGAATTGTATGTTCAATTGTTCAGTGTTTTTGCTTTTTAAAATTGGATTATTTTCCTTGAGTTTTGTGAGTTCTTTAGTACATTGAAGAGTCTTGCCTTCAAAGTGGAAAATGATTAGTTCTATAGGGAGCACTCTCTGTCCTTGTTAACAAATCTTAAGGCAAGATTCCCCAAAGATCAAATTCTTTCCATTTGACTTAACTGTGCCCTTAAACAAGCTCAGTTTATAGGAGTATAAAAATGTTCAGCATGCAACAAGGTAAAATTTACAATGACTGATGTCTAAATAAAAATTATCAGCCATGCAAAAAAGGATAAAATTATGACCCATAATGGAGAAAGAGAAACCCCTCAACTGCAATTTACCCAGGACTGACAAAGAAGTTAGAATGAAGAGTCAAGGACATAGAGATAGTAATTATAACATAGAACATATATTCAATGGTTAAAGACATGGATGGTATAAGATACTCAAATAAACCATTTAGATGAAAACTACAATATATGATAAAAATATATGAGGATTAACAGCAGATTAAATGTTGCAGAAGAAAACATTTGGGAATCTGAAGACATAGAAAGAAACTATCTGCAATGAAATGATGAAAGATAAAATAATTTTTAAAAATAAAATAAGCATTAGTGATCAGTGGGAAAATTTTAAGCAGCCTAAAATATTTGTAATTGGAGTCCCCACAAGAAAGAGTGGGAAAAAGAAAAGATACTTGAGTAAATAATGGCTGAAAATTTCACAAATTTGATGAAAATTATTAACTCACAGATCCAAGAGGTGCAATTAACCCCAAGCACAAGAAACATGAAGAAAACTAGACCAAAGTAACATCATAATCAATGTTAAAGAAAAAAATATGTTAAAAGCTAGAGAAGAAAGACCCTGAGGAGCATAGGGTAAGAATGACAGTAGATATTCTTTCTCATTTCAGTTCAGTCACTGTTGTGTCCAACTCTTTGCAACACCATGGACTGCAGCATGCCAGGCTTCCTTGTCCATCACCAACTCCCGGAGCTTATTCAAACTCATGTCCATTGAGTCAGTGATGTCATCCAACCATCTTACCCTCTCTCATTCCCTTCTCCTCCTGCCCTCAATCTTTCCCAGCATCAGGGTCTTTTCCAATGAGTTAGTTCTTCACATCAAGTGGCCAAAGTACTGGAGTTTCAGCTTCAGCATCAATCCTTCCAATGAATATTCAAGACTGATTTCCTTTAGGATTGACTGGTTTGATCTCCTTGCAGTCCAAGGGACTCTCAAGAGTTGTCTACAACATCACAGTTAAAAGGCATCAATTCTTTGGCGCTCAGCTTCCTTTATCGTCCAACTCTCATGTCCACACATGACTAAGTAACTTTGACTAGACGGACTTTTGGTGGCAA
Source organism: Ovis aries (assembly GCF_016772045.2). Taxonomy (NCBI): domain Eukaryota; kingdom Metazoa; phylum Chordata; class Mammalia; order Artiodactyla; family Bovidae; genus Ovis; species Ovis aries. Next base: position 70,112,409 of record NC_056059.1, on the reverse strand, counting down.
AGTAATGTCTCTGCTTTTTAATATGTTGCCTACGTTGGCCATAGCCTTTTCATCCAAGGAGCAAGAGTCTTTTAATTTCATGGCTGCAGTCACCATCTGCAGTGATTTTGGAGCCCCCCAAAATAAAGTCTCTCACTGTTTCCACTGTTTCCCCGTATATTTCCCATGAAGTGATGGGACCGGATGCCATGATCTTAGTTTTTAAATGCTGAATTTTAAGCCAGCTTTTCCACTCTCCTCTTTCACTTTCATCAAGAGGCTCTTTAGTTCTTCTTCGCTTTCTGCCATAAGGGTGGTGTCATCTGCATATCTGAGATTACTGATATTTCTCCCGGCAATCTTGATTCCAGCTTGTGCTTCCTCCAGCCCAGCATTTTGCATGATGTTCTCTGCATGTAAGTTAAATAAGCAGGGTGACAGTATACAGCCTTGACGCACTGCTTTCCCTATCTGGAACTAATCCATTGTTCCATGTCTGGTTCTAACTGTTGCTTCTTGACCTACATACAGATTTCTCAGGAGGCAGGTAAGGTGGTCTGGTATTCCCATCTCTTGAAGAATTTTCTACAGTTTGTTGTGATCTACACAGTCAAAGGCTTTGGCATAATCATTAAAGCAGAAGTGTATGTTTTCTGATATTCTCTGGCATTTCTGATGATCCAGTGGATGTTGGCAATTTGATCTCTGGTTCCTCTCCCTTTTCTAAATCCAGCTTGAACATCAGGAAGTTCATGGTTCACATTTTGCTGAAGCCTGGCTTGGAGAATTTTGAGCCTTACTTTGCTAGCATGTGAGATGAGTGCAATTGTCCAGTAGTTTGAGCATTCTTTGGCATGCCCTTTCTTTGGGATTGGAATAAAAACTGACCTTTTCCAGTCCTGTGGTCACTGCTGAGTTTTCCAAATTTGCTTGAGTGCAGCACTTTCACAGCATCATCTTTCAGGATTTGAAATAGCTCAACTGGAATTCCATCACCTCCACTAGCTTTGTTGGTAGTGATGCTTATTAAGGCCCGTTTGACTTCACATTCCAGGATGTCTGGCTCTAAGTGAGTAATGACACCATCATGATTATCTGGGTCAAGAAGATCTTTTTTGTATAGTTCTTCTGTGTATTCTAGCCACCTCCTCTTAATATCTTCTGCTTCTGTTAGGTCCATACCATTTCTGTCCTTTATTGTGCCCATCTTTGCATGAAATGTTTTCTTGGTGTCCCTAATTTTCTTGAAGAGACCTCTAGCCTTTCCCATTCTGTTGTTTTCCTCTATTTCTTTGCACTGATCACTGAGGAAGGCTTTCTTATCTCTCCTTTCTATTCTTTGGAACTCTGCATTCAAATGGATATATCTTTCCTTTTCTCCTTTGCCTTTCACTCTCTTCTTTTCAAAGCTATTTGTAAGGCCTCCTCAGACAACCATTTTTGCCTTTTTGAATTTCTTTTTCTTGGGGATGATCTTGATCAATACCTTCTGAACAATGTCACGAACCACCACCCATAGTTCTTCAGGCACTCTGTCTATCAGATCTAATCCCTTGAATCTATTTGTCACTTCCACTGTATAATTGTAAGAGATTTTATTTAGGTCATATCTGAATAATCTAGTGGCTTTCCCTACTTTCTTCAATTTAAGTCTGAATTTGGCAATAAGGAGTTCATGATCTGAGCCACAGTCAGCTCCTGGTCTTGTTTTTGCTGACTGTATAGAGCTTCTCCATCTTTGGCTGCAAAGAATATGATCAATTTGATTTTGGTATTGACCACCTGGTGATGTCCATGTGTAGAGTCTTCTCTTGTGTTGTTGGAAGAGGGTGTTTGCTATGACCAGTGCATTCTCTTGGCAAAACTCTGTTTGCCTTTGACCGGCTTCATGTTGTACTCCAAGGACAAATTTGCCCATTACTCCAGGTATCTCTTGACTTCCTACTCTTGCATTCCAGTCCCCTATAATGAAAAGGATATCTTTCTTGGGTGTTAGTTCTAGAAGGTTTGTAGGTCTTCACAGAACCATTCAACTTCAGCTTCTTCAGCATTACTGGTTGAGGCATAGACTTGGATTACTGTGATGTTGAATGGTTTGCCTTGGAAACGAATAGAGATCATTCTGTTGTTTTTGAGATTGCACATTGTAATTGCAACTATTTATATAACATTTACGATACCAGAGCACCTGACCTGCCTCTTGAGAAACCTATATGCAGGTCAGGAAGCAACAGTTAGAACTGGACATGGAACAACAGACTGGTTCCAAATAGGAAAAGGAGTATGTCAAGGCTGCATATTGTCACCCCGCTTATTTAGCTTCTATGCAGAGTACATCATGAGAAACGCTGGGCTGGAAGAAGCACAAGCTGGAATCAAGATTGCCGAGAGAAATACAATAACCTCAGATGTGCAGATGACACAACCCTTATGGTACAAAGTGAAGAGGAACTAAAATGCCTCTTGATGAAAGTGAAAGTGGAGAGTGAAAAGTTGGCTTAAAGCTCAACATTCAGAAAATGAAGGTCATGGCATCTGGTCCCATCACTTCATGGGAAATAGATGGGGAAACAGTGTCAGACTTTATCTTTTTGGTCTCCAAAATCACTGCAGATGGTGACTGCAGCCATGAAATGAAAAGATGCTTACTCCTTGGAAGAAAAGTTATGACCAACCTAGATAGCATATTCAAAAGCAGAGACATTACCTTGCCAACTAAGGTCCATCTAGTCAAGGCTATGGTTTTCTCAGTGGTCATGTACGGATGTGAGAGTTGGACTGTGAAGAAAGCTGAGTGCTGAAGAATTGATGCTTTTGAACTATGGTGTTGGAGAAGACTCTTGAGAGTCCCTTGGACTGCAAGGAGATCCAACCAGTCCATTCTGAAGGAGATCAACCCTGGAATTTCTTTGGAGGGAATGATGCTAAAGCTGAAGCTCCAGTACTTTGGCCACCTCATGCGAAGAGTTGAGTCATTGGAAAAAAGATTCTGATGCTGGGAGGGATTGTGGGCAGGAGGAGAAGGGGACGACAGAGGATGAGATGGCTAGATGGCATCACTGACTGGATGAACGTGAGTCTGAGTGAACTCCAGAGGTTGGTGATGGACAGGGAGGCCTGGTGTGTTGTGATTCATGGGGTCGCAAAGAGTCGGACACGACTGAGCGACTGAACTGAATTGAGCTGAATGAAAGTGAAAGTGACAGTCACTTAGTCCTGCCCGACTCTCTGCTTCCCTATGGACTATACAGTCCATGAAATTCCCCAGGCCAGAATACTGGAGTGGGTAGCTTTTCCCTTCTCCAGGGGATCTTTCCAACTCAGGGATCAAACCCAGGTCTCCCACATTGCAGGCAGATTCTTTACCAGCTGAGCCACCAGGGAAGCCCAGCATACTGGATTGGGTAGCTTATTCCTTCTCCAGTGGATCTTCTTAATCCAGGAATTGAACTTGGGTCTCTGGCATTGCAGGTGGATTCTTTACCAACTGAGGTACTAGAAAAGTCTACATTGTATTAATATTAGGCATCAAAAGTAATCTGCTGCTGCTAAGTAGCTTCAGTCGTGTCCAACTCTGTGTGACCCCATAGATGGCAGCCCACCAAGCTCCCTCGTCCCTGGGATTCTCTAGGCAAGAATACTCGAGTGGTTTGCCATTTCCTTCTCCAATGCATGAAAGTGAAAAGTCAAAGTGAAGTCGCTCAGTCATGTCCGACTCTTAGCGACCCCATGGACTGCAGCCTACCAGGCTCCTCCATCCATGGGATTTTCCAGGCAAGAGTACTGGAGTGGGGTGCCATTGCCTTCTCCACAAAAGTAATTTAGAAATGATTTAAAGTGTGTAGGAAGATGTACCTAAGTTATATACAAATACTGCTGCTAAGTCACTTCACTTGTGTCCGACTCTGTGTGACCCCATAGACCACAGCCCACCAGGCTCCGCTGTCCCTGGGATTCTCCAGGCAAGAACACTGGAGTGGGTTGCCATTCCCTTCTCCAATGCATGAAAGTGAAAATTGAAAGTGAAGCTATTCAGTCATGCCCAACTCTTAGTTTACACCATGGACTGCAGCCTACCAGGCTCCTCCATCCAAGGGATTTTCCAGGCAAGAGTACTGGAGTGGGTTGTCATTTTCTTCTCCATATACAAATACTAGACCAGTTTATTTTATTTTTTAAACATTTCTCTGAGAATATTTTATCAAGTGCACAAAAAATAAGAATAGGATCATCTTTAGTGATGTCATTAATAATTTAAATATAATAGATTTCTGTCTGTGTTATTCACTCAGTTGTGTCGACTCTTTGTGATCTTGTGGACTGTAGCCCACCAGTTTCCTCTGTCGGTGGAATTCTCCAGGCAAGAATACTGGAGTGTGTAGCCATTCTCCTCTCCAGGGGATCCTTCAGACCCAGGGCTTGAACCCAGGTCTCCTGCATTGCAAGCAGTTTCTTTACCATCTGAGCTACCAGGGAAGCCCCATAATAGATTTGTATTTATATTAATCTTATATCCTACACAAATATATTTAAAATTTCATATCTCATACATTGTTATTAGATGTCCATAGGACATTTAGCAAAACTGGAAAAAAGATAAACATTATTAAATTTCAGAAAGTAGAATTCTTTTTTGTTGTGATTCAGTTATACATATACACATATATTATTTTTGAAATTATTTTCCATTATAGATTATTATAAGATATTGACTATAGTTCCCTGTGTTACACCAAAAGAAAAGTACTTTAAATATGAAGCACAAATAGGTCAAAAATGAAAGAGATGGGAAAATGTATACAATCTTAATACTAAGCAAAAGAAATTTGGAATCATTATATTAATAGTCAGTAAATTTCAGAGAGAAGAATATTTCTAGAACTTCTCTGGTGGTCCAGCAGTTAAGAATCTGCCTGCCAATGCAGGGGACACGAGTTTGATCGCTGGTCTGGTAAGATTCCACATGCCAAGGAGCAGCTAATCCCATGCACCACATCTACTGAGCCTGTGCCCTAGAGCCCGTGCTCTGCCCTCACAATGAAAAGCCTACTGATCACATCTAGAGAAAACCTCCATGTGGCAATGAAGACCCAGCAGAGCCAAAAATGATAAAAATTAATGTATGGCAAAACCAATAGAGTACTGTAAAGGAATTAGCCTCCAATTAAAATAAATACATTTAAATTTTAAAAAGTGTTTTAATTTAAAAAATTAAAAATTTAAAAACTTTTTAGTAAAAAAGTATTTCCAATGATAAAGTCACTTCAAAATGATAAAGAACTCAGTTCATCAAGAGAATATAACAGTTTTAAATGTTTATGCACCTGGTAACATAGCCTTGAAATACACAAAGTGGGAAGCTGGAGAGAAATTTTGAAATGTTTATCTAGTTCAACTTCTTTCTTCTTTTCTTCCTTCCCTCCTAACCTTCCTTCCTTTTTGCTCTCCTTCCCTGCTTCCTTTTTATTTCACCCCCCTTTTCTTTCTTCTCCTTCTCCTCCTCCTTCTTTCACAAAAGTAGGAACTGAGGCCACAGGTGAAGCGGCCGCAGAAGTACACATCACGTGAGAAGCTGAATTCGGTCTAAGCCCCAGGCCCTCCAAACTCTTATCTAGGACACTTTCCTCCTCACTGCACTTGACTGGTCTTGAACAAACTCTGTCTTGATACACTAATAGCTCTTAAAGTGAGGGTATTAATGATGTATACACCAGCAGATGGAAATCAGAGGTGTGACCTAAGCACTATTCCTCATTTGTTGATAGTTGATTGGCATCAGCTAGCACAGAAACCAAACAAAAGGTTGAAAAGAAAACTGGGGAAACTCCTGTCCTGTTTCTTGAGAATTGCTCATTGAATTTCTACTTTCAGGAGAAGTCTTTCTTGAGAATCCTGGGATGTGAATTCTTAGTAGGTGTTTTACCTTCCTGGCACTGGGTGGGCAATGTCCCCTCAAGTATGGGTCTTTATTTGAAGTAAACATTCTGGTGACCTGCTCTAATATGGTGGCTGCCATAGGCTGCCTCCTGTCTGGGCTGTCAATGTGCCCAATGGCCCAGTTCTGCCAACTGGCCCATGAATTCACATGGAAATTAATTACCGACTGAGCAAGAGCTATGGGAATCTCTGAGTGCTGACCCATGTACTGAGATGAAGGCAATCACACACAGGGTCATCTGGGGTCAAGCCCATGGCTTTGCAGAGCCGTTTGTCACTTGGAATTGGGCAGAGAACCGTAAACAGAAGAGACAGTGAGTGAAGTTGACTAATTATACACAATTGTGGCCACAGCTTGGCCTGATCAGACAGGGCAAGACAGAGACAGTTAGAATGAAAAAGTATGTTTAAAAACACAGCCTTCCCCAGTCAGAAATGGTGCAGGCAGTGCTGGAAAGACACGAGTTGGAGTTAGAGCAGCCCAGGCTTTAGTTTGCAGACTGTGAAGTATGACCTTGGAGAGAAGTGGAGGGTAATTTCAAGGCTCCCTGATAGTTAAACCAATGAGGGCTGCATTGTGTCAGCCTTCAGCAACTACCATGACAGCTGAGTCCAGAAGCTTCTAAAAAAATGCTTCTCTCCAACTACTTACTCTGGGATAATGTAATCCACAATTTCATGGAAGAGAGGTTAGCTTGCTGGATAGTCAGTTCAGGTAAGCTTTATTTTTATAAATAGATGGGAAAAGAGAAACATATCCCACAGTGGCATGAAGACTTTGGAGTTAAGCTGTTGTTCAGTTGCTCAGTTGTGTCTGACTATTTGCGGCCTCTTAGACAGCAGCACGCCAGGCTTCCCAGTCCTTCACCATCTCCCGGAGCTTGCTCAAATGCATGTCTGTCAAGTTGGTGATGCCATCCAACCGTCTAATTCTCTGTTGTCCCCTTCTCCTCCTGCCTTCAGTCTTTCTCAGCATCAGGGTCTTTTCCAGTGAGTCGGCTCTTCATATCAGGTGGCCAAAGTATTTGGAGCTAAGCAGTGCTGTGCTTAGTCGCTCAGTCATGTCTGACTCTTTGCGACCCCATGGACTGTAGGCTCCTTTGTCTATGGGGATTCTCTAGGCAAGAACAGGAGTGGGTTGCTGTGCCTTCCTCCAGGGAATCTTCCCAACCCAGGGATCGAATCCAGGTCTCCCACATTGCAGGCAGATTCTTTGCCATCTGAGCCATCAGGGAAACCTGGAGCTAAGCAGATATTGATTTAAATCTCATCTCAAGTGCTAGAAACATTTGACTAGAATCAAATTAATAAATTGTTCTTAGTCTTAGTTCCTTCAGCCATAAGAGGAGGATGATTGCGTGTACCTCACAGGATTGTTGTGAAGGTTAGGAGTAGTATACGCACATACATGTAGCAGGAGTGAGTAAAACTCTCTTCCTTCACCTCTTCATCATCACATCATCACTTGGATGATTTTGGGCAAGCCGCCTTCTTTCTTTGCCTTTTGTATTTGTCTCAGTGTAGGAAATAATGAGCATAATCCTGGTCATCAGACCAAACTGTACTATCTTAGGTGCTAAACCAAAACTGTGAGCTGAGAATGAAGACCAGGATCCTCTCTCCTCTGAGGGTCATATAACACTGCCTTCCCCACCACCAAGGTAGTAAAAAGGACTCTGACACTTGCTATTTCGGGGGTCAAATGTGCCTCTGCCTCCTACACACACAGCTAGTACCTCTTGCGCTATTACATCTCTGTCCTCTGTTTGACTAGAAGAACTGAAAGTAGCCACAATTAAATGTACTTATCAAAATATCTGTTAAAAAGCAATAACATGTCAGCTAGTCAATTGCAACACATCTATTCCATACTTATTACACATATATTATATTTGATTTTGTTGACGGAGTTTGTAATTTGCCCCGACTGTAATTTTCAGTAGAGTCCTATCCTAATCACATTATACATAAACACAAAGAGCCTCAAAGCCAACCCCAAACTCCAAGTAACAGACACGATGGCCACCTCTGTTACCCTTGCTACCTTGTGTTTTGTTTTTTTTTTTGCCTCCCCATTTCTACTGGATTAGGTAGAAACTCTTATTCTAATTCTGCCAGCTAAAATTTGGACTGGCAGTTCTTTTTTTTTTTTTTTTTTAGCATAGAATAAAAGAATAATACTGTGATTAATGCCTCATTTTTTCTTCCTGAGAGAGGGAAGGAACTGCAGTGGGAAACCTTCTCCTCCGCATTCTGCTTCCTGACATACGGTGTTTGCAGAAATCCCAGAGCAGAATGTGTGATGAGAGACTGAAGGCTTGAGGTACCATATTAGTTAGGATTCTTCAGAGGAACAGAACCCAAAAGAAAGAGATTTATTACCAGGAATTGGCTCATGCAATTATGGACGCTGACAAATCCCAAGATCAGATTCTCAGGGGCCAGAAAAACGTGTCTTCCTTTAAAACGAAATTCTGGTTCTAAAATATAAAAAGAAAGCTTTAAAATTACAATTAAAATGTTTAATTAAATGTCTATAAAAAGTAGTCATATGTCAGTCATATGCAACTCAATTCCTCTGTTATTAGATGGAAATTATATTCAACGATGGGAAGTGGATGCAGTTTAGGATGTCTGCTTTGATGTGGGGTGGAGCCTCCAGAAGTAAGAATGCTTAGGGTCTAGGAAGGTCTTAAAATAACCCCAACAAAGGCTGGGGAATGTGCATTGGCCAGGAATGGAGAGCAAATGGAAGACATTTGGAGTGAGGAATATGGGGGGAATTGGAGACTGACTGGGTGTGCAGGCCACAGCCAGTGAGGCTCAGGAGTGCCAGGAGAGGGGGTGGTTCTGGAGACACAGCGGGAACAAAGCGGGGGTTGGGGGGGTCATGGAAACCCTCTGATGGTTCTACCACCAGCAGTTTGACATCTAAGTCAGTGGAGAGAAAGATTCTTTGCCCAAGCAACTTTCAGCAAGTGGGTCAGGGCAAACCATCTGATGAAAAAGCAGTAAGTGACTGCTGACAGGCTGAACCACAAATACTTCTAGCTAAAAAGGAACAATAAAGTGGAGGCTGATGCCAAGAGCAATTCTAGCTCTAGTAATTCGTTTAACTTTTATCAGATCACCATGGATATCCCCCATTTTTGTTTCCTTTCTCTGGCTTTCATGCTGCACACAACCCATCTTCATTGAGCAGAGGGCTAAATATGCCAATAAAAAGCCACAGGGACTGAGGTGGCAGGGACTCTCCACCCATGAGTGATGGCTGGAGCATGGGCTCTTTGGAAAGGAGGCATTAACTGTGATCCAGGGAGATTCCCCCTCAGCAGGTTGGCTGGCCAGAGCTCATACTGCCAAGGGAAAAATGTACCCCACTACTGGGGGAGGCAGGAAGTGAGCAGCTGAGATGGCAAAGAGAGAGAAGGATGGTGTCCCTAGGTATACCTTACTCTACCAGGCAACACACAGAGTCCCCAGACCTGAGGGGGTGGCGCCGTCCTCTTTGCCTGTAGAGTTTTCTTTTCTTCTTTTGTTATTTATCTATTTATCTTATTATTTCAGTTGCCCTGGGTTTTCACTGCAGCGTGAATGCTTTTCTCTAGTTGCGGTGAGCAGGGGCTAGCAGCGCACAGGCTTCTCACTGCAGCGGCTTTTCTTACTGTGGAACACAGGCTCTGGGTGCAGGGGCATCTGTAGTCACAGCACGTGGGCTCGGGAGCTGTGGTTCGGGGCTCTAGAGTGCATGCTCCATAGCTGTGGCACACGGGCTTCGTTGCTCCGTGGCATGTGGACTCTTTCTGGACCAGGGATCCGAATCCATGTCCTGCATTGGCAGGTGGATTCTTATCCACTGTACCACCAGGGAAGTCCTCTGTCTGTGGTTTAAGGTAGCCTGTCACTCCATGGACCACTGGACCAAAGCCTCATTGCCCTTGGGGGAGTCTTAGCCTCCTCTTCCGAAACAAAATAAATAAGGGTCAATTGATGGAATTGACCCCAAACAACCGTGACACAAGGGACCTGTTGGCTGATTACCTTTGATCCTCTTCTCGGTGTCAAACGGCATGTGGTTAGCTAGGCAAAGCTCATATTTGTTATTAAGAGATTTTCTTGTCTTTTCCAAAAGACTTCCTTTCCAGGCTAAACCATCTCAGGTTCCCAAGTTCGTCTTAGGGGAAACATTATTTATTTTAGCAAACCCTTATATGGCCCTTGCTATGTGCCAAGCATGATTCTAGGTACATTATAAATACCAAACTATTTTATCCTCATGACAGCCCCATGAGATAGACGTATGTACTGTTATCATTTCCATTTTAGAGAAGTGGTAAAAATGGAGCCGAGAGGTTAACTAACTTTCCCAAGCTCACACTGCTTCTGAGAGGCAGAACACGGCTTTGGGTCCTGGTGGTCCCCTCGCCATAGTCCACGCTCCCTCACTTCTCTCACTCCATGCTGCCTCAGGTTCTCTGAAGGTTGTGGAATGTAAAGTTAGTCACACTGTGCTAACGACAACTGGGCATGCACTAGTTTTGGGGAAGCGGCACTGGTTTGCCTCATCTCTGTTCTTAGATTCTGGTAGCAGCTTGTCTTTAAGCCTGGGATTCACCTTATGCCCCTGTCTTTCCAACACTGCCTGTTCAGTGGCCCAACAATTTTCTCAGATTGTGTCAGAAAACTCACAAAAACAAGCAGGGGAGGCCAAGGTGGGGAGGTCGACAAGGCATGCAAGACACCTGTCCCTACCTATGAAGCTAGACCTTAGGTAGATGCCTGGATTGTTCGTACTTGCTTATTAGCAGCAGAAATGGACTCTGGTTGACTTAGGGGGGAAATGAAGAAAAGAAAAAAGTAAAAGAGAAAATACTGGAAGGATTCTGGGTGCGTTGATATATCTGACCAATTGGGCCTCAGAAAGGACTGGCAACAAGGCAGCCTTGGAGATTTCAATAGGAGAACTCAGGAACAGTCTTTCAGGGTGGAATATATTCGCTCCAAATATTCCTCATGCTTATGTCATTCCAGTATAGGCTTTCTATTCTCAGCAAAGAGAATGTGACTGGAATAGGTCCATCTGTAGGGAAAGTGCTTGGTCAGGCTGTGGACCTAGCACACGGGATGAGGGAGTGGAGGCCTCCAGGGAGGAAAGCAGGGAAGAAGGACAGGGGCTGGGTGGGCACCACAGCAGCTGTCCACTCAATGCCCAGCACCCTCCTCGCTGGCCCCCAGCATCTCTGCATCTGAGGCCTGTTGAAGGCCTCAGCTACCCCTCGCCCCCATCCGTCTGTTTCTGATCCAGCCTGGTGCTGATCTGTCTCTGTCTCCTCCCTTAGTGATTTGGTGTTTGCACTCTGGCACTGCTGCCAGTGGGTTTCTAGTGTCTTTGTAGGAGGGCCTCACACAGATTTCATTTCTAGTCCTGTGTTTGTGCCTGTTAATCATTACCAATTTTTATTCTGTAATTATTAATGTTTAAATGACATTTTCACTTTTGTCGTCTCATTTAATCTTCTCAAAACCCCTATGAAGTTGACAAAATAGATATATTTCCACCATCTTGTAGATGCACAATCTAGCGTTTAGAGAGATGGGCCAGCTCAGTTGTGAAGTAATTAAGAAGCCAATGATTGCACTAAAATTTAGGACTTCCAGTTTTGCAATTCTGAGTTGCTGCCCATTTCTCCCAGTGTTATGGGTTCCAGATTGTTATGCATGTCCCAAGAATAGCATCTTTGATTAATAAACATCCTCTTATTTTTGAAAAAGGAGACAATAAGCAAGAAAATGGTAGAAAGTGGAAGATAGTTTCCACTGCTGAAAAATTTCTCATGGTCAAGCAAGAATGACACGTGTTCATGTCTGGGTGTTTGGAGTATCCAGTGTTTTGTTCACAAGGCATTTCTTTTTAAAAATCCCTTGATGAAGAACAGTCACAATTCACTCAGCCAGCAAGCAGGACCCAGCTCTCATTGTGGCCGTTCTTCAGCTGACACACACAGCTCCATCGTATTTCCTTTGGCTGTCACGGGAGAGCCCCCTTGCCATCTGGACCTCTGTCAACACCCGTTGAAGGACAAGCACAAATGACAAATAGGTTGTGATTATCAGTGTTGTCAAACCTCAGTCCCCATTGAATCCTTTCACATGTGCGGATTTTCCAAAACTAGTTCAGCAGATACAGCAGGCTGTCTGGGAAGCTAGCAGCCTGGCTGCAATGGGTGTTCAGTGATCTGTAATGCTACCTGGAGATTATCTCCGGGATCCCTCTAGTGCTAAGGTCCTGGGGCTGTGACCACCTTTAGGCTACTTTTTAAATTACGGTAATTAGGGAAACATCTGTGAACTTATTCATTCATTCAAAAGATATTTATTAAGGGCCAACTGTGTGCCAGACGTTGTCCTGGGGGTTGGAGGGAACAATTTAAATTCCCTGCTCTCATTCAAAAATCAAGTGTGAGTGTGTGTGTGTGTTTACACAAACATACATGGAATGGATCTTTGATACCTTAAAGTAGGAGTCACAGACTTGAGTGATTGCAATCCAGATATTAAGGTAAACCAGAGAGGCCCAGGGTGCGCTCTCAGTTAGCATAACATAACACCTCAGTGTCAAGTGGCTTAAGACAAGGAGGATTTAATAGTAGAACTTGGGTTGGTCTCAGCTTGGTGTGTCTCCCTCTGGTCTCCCCTGGGTTCATCCCTGTGGCTATGGTCAGTGGTGGCTCAGTTGGGGCTGGATGGTCCAGCATGGCTTTCCTGTCTGGGGTATAGCCCTGGGTTACCAGCCAGCGTGCTGGCTTCACCTGCTCATGGGCCTTCTGGCAGGCCAGCTTGGTTTGTTTGCACGGTGGCCTCAGGGTTCTTGGCAGTCAGTGAAGAGGAGTCACCATGGTCGAGCACTGTTCAGGCTTCTGATTGTGCTTGCATTTGCTAGGGTCTCATGGAATGAGTCACATTTGTGAGCCAATGAAAGGGTAGGGTGCCATGAGGCCCCAACATTGTGGCCATAATTGCAGCAGTCTACCTAGATACCATACCACAGGCGAAGGGGAGCATGTGAACAGTTAGACAGCGCACCTTTCCAAACACCCGGCTCCATATTCCAGAGGGATTAGAGGCCCGGTGAAGAATCTGCTGCAACGTGGGAGACCCGGGTTTGAAACCTTGATTGGGAAGATCCTCTGGAGACGGGCATGACAACCCACTCCAGTACTCTTGCCTGGGAAATCCCATGGATAGAGGAGCCTGGTAGGCTTCAGTCCATGGGGTTGCAGAGTCAGACATGACTTAGCAACTAACATTTTTCACTTTTCACAATTCAGATCCCTGGAATTGTAAAGAAAAGCCAGAAATCCAGATTTGTACATAAATCCTTTCCTATTGTAAATACTGTCAGTTAATGTAGAATGTTAAAATACACCGTGACCAAGCCAAAATACCTCTGTATTTGGGCTGAATTTGACTCAGGATCCCCCAGTGTGTGGACTCTGTTATTGGGGGTGGGACACTGCAATGTAAGGGGCTTTGTTTCTTAAATATTGGGAGTTTTCAAATAGCAAAACTGTAAGACAGGACAATCAGTTCTTATTTTTACCAACTAAGGATTTTTTTTAAAAGTAATCATCATCTATTAGTTTTCTTTTTATAAAAGAGTTAAAGACGCAAAACTAGGAATGACGTGAGCTTGGAATAAATGCACAGTTCTTATGTTATGACAATCTTACACAATGTTTCTAATTTTTAAATTCTAATTCTTATGATTTAATTCTTTATCGTATACAATTTTGTAATCACCACATAGCTTAATTTCTTGAATCAAAAGGTACATTTACTATATAATTTCCCCTTCTGATAGGTTATTAAACAATCATTTATTTTTATAAAAGATCATGTAAAATTAAGGAAACTATGATATTCTCATTTTGTCATGAATCAGCAAAAGCTGTGTTTTTTGTGTGGGCTGGTGTCTGAACTACTGGTGTGGCCCTGGCTTTACTCTTTACTATTCATTACATCTCTGAGCTCCAGTTTCCTCATCTGTAAACTGGAAATAATAATACGTACTTATAGATTAGGATAATATGAACTGCCTTGCAATCCCGGGCACATAATCAACACTTAATACATGGTAGCTATTGTCCACTTGCTGTTCAAGGAGTCACGGGAGTTGGTACAGCAGATGGGTTGGCTGAATTAGAGAAGCAGAACCCATGGATACATAGGGTTGAGGGGCATTCATTTCTGTGCAGGGTAGTGGTTGACCTCAAGCCTGAAGGCAGTGGTCAGTGCTAGCTGTGTCACTTCCTAGGAGCAAATTCAGAGGGAAGCCAAGTGTAATTCTACAGTGGAGATAGCAAATTCAGAATGTCTGGGGCCCTGTGCCACCACCTCAGCAGACAAGCTGAGTGATCACATCGCCGTTTGCAGCTGGGACTCACCCTTGTTCAGAGTCCATCTCAAAAGTCATTTCCACTGAGAGGAGGCCCATTTTCTGGGCCTCGATTTCCTCGTCTATGAAATGAGCTTGACAGCACTTGTCACTTAGCATGGGCATAAGAATTAAATGCAACATCATATGATGTCATCATCACAGAACGAGCACAGCTTGATGCTGGGGGTAAAGTAAACACTTAGCTTCTGAGCAACAAGCATCTGTTCAACTTTGGCTCTGTCCAGGGATGGGGTGAGTGCTGGTGGTGTGGTTTGTTTGCTAGCCCTTTCTTTTTGTTGTTTTTTGTGTGTTATTTGGAGTTAGGCCAGTCTAACTTATCATCCTTATCCTTATCATGTAAGATTTAGATTTCTCTTTCTCTACCTTTGAGGCAAGGCATCAGGCCTGTATGATCCAAACTTCTTGCTGAAAGCACAGTTCCCCCACTTTTTCTCACCCCCTGTTTGTTGGAGCTCTGGGAGAGTGACTTTGGGTGGCACCAATCCTAGTGTGCTGTACTCGGGGGTAAGGCCTACTGTATGGCTCTTGGCTCAGCTCAATATCAAAGGGTCCTTCCCTGTTCTGCCAGCAATGATCTTCTCCAATCCTGTGCTGTCCCAGCTGCTAACTGTCAACAGGGCTGCCATGCTTACCTCAGCTGGTCTTGACCTCTGGGGTCCCTGGTTTCACTTGACAATGGACTGACCTTCCTGGGTTCCTGACTGTGGCCTGAAAACCTTAACCTGATTTGGCTCCTTTGGTTTCCCCATTTCACTTTCTGTTTCCCTTGTAGAAAAAAAGGAGTGAGGTAGAAAAGGGTGGACAGACTTGGGTTGTAGGCTGCTTACTAGCCCTGTGATGCTAGGTAAGCGAGATTTTCTGGGCCTTGGTTTCCTCATCTATAAAATGAGCTTGACAGCGCTTGTCATTTAGCATGGTCACCAGGATTAAATGCGACATCATATTATGTCATCATCATGGAAAGAGTACAGATTGATTCTGTGGGTAAAGTAGACATTTAGCTTCGGAGCAACAAGCATCTGTTCAGCTTTGGCTCTGTCCAGGGGGCATTTTAGCAGTGAGGAGTGGTGGGGAGCAATGTACACAGCTTCCTGCTCAAACAAACTTACTGTCTGGAGGGAGAAACAGACACAGACAAGGAAACAAATAAAGGAATAAAAGATGCTTGATAGTCAAATGCTCTGAAGAGAATATGTCAAGGCAAGGGGACGGGAAGGAATTGGGTAGGAAGACCAGCCACAGCCTCCCGGAGGAGGAGATGGTTGAGCCAAGACCTAGTTGACAAGAAGGAGCCAGACATGGGAGGACGTGAAAGACTCACTTTCTGAACAGAAGAATTGGCAGGTGCAAAGTCCCCGTGGGCCAGCAGAGCCCAGGTGAGTGTGGGTGAGAGGCTAGTGTGGCTATAGAGAGGGTGGGAAGTAGAAGACCCTGGGGGAGGCAGGTGGCATTTTGGAGGGTCAGGTACTATTTCGTCTCTTTCTGTCCTTCCTCCCAAATCTGGCCTCAGGCTGGTACCTTGATCTCCCCTGCCTTACAATTCAGCTTGGGAATCTTAGCTTGGTACCAAATTCTGACCTTGTTCCCAGTGTCTTAGTGTTAAGGATTTAAGGCTCTTCCTCATCGCCCATGCCTCCCCCCCCGCCCCTGCCCACCCCATTCAACCAGATCCACAATTTATTCCCAGTTGCTAAGACTCATCTTTTGAGAAACCGGTCCTTTCTTGCTGTTGCTTGCTCCAGTCACTGCCGTATGAAGGAAGCACTGTGCCACGCTTCCAGGTTTACACGTAGGTTTTGCATATTCATAATTTCTTCTGAACACTTACACTCTTCTCTCATCTCTCCAGCTACACATAAGGTCCTTCAAACAGAACCATCACTCCTTCTCTTTCTTTGGTAACCCTCCATGACTACTACCTTGTTTAGCTACTGAGTGAATGAAAGCTCCCCTCTTTCCATGCAAGCTGCCACAGGCATCACTGTTGACACCAACTTTCTATTTTATGTTCTTTATAGCATTCTCACTATCCAATTATCTGGTCTGTTCATCGGCTGCCTGCCCCAGTGGAAATGTCGATGCCACAAGAGCAGGGCCTCACCTGTGTTTTCCCCGTGCTGCCCCAGGAGAAGCTCAGTGAATGAATTTTTCTGCACTGAAGACTTGGCCTTTAAGTGGGTGTGTTGGCCAAGTTAGCCTCATTGGTCAGGTGATCCTGACTTCATTGTGCAAAGGAGAAACTTGTTCTGGAAAGGCATCTTATGCCTTCTCCCTGACTCTACTTCTTGGAAATCAGACTATGGGGGTCTGCCAAAGGCTTGTTGCTTTGGGTCAGTGGCAAAATCGTGCATGTCCTGTTATGTCCCTGTGGCCTCTTTCAGTACTTAATCTAGAGGTGAAAAGTTTGGGATGGTTGGCAGCAGCTGCCCTGAGGTATACGTGTTCCCCGAAACTGTGACTTCATTTGTTTAATTCATTTCAACCATCTCCTTTTTAATTGACCATTTACAATCCCCCGGGACTATAGTAATGACCTGTGGGGTTAAGAGAAAATAATGGTGTGTCAATGATGAGCCTGCTCTCTGCGCCTTGACACCCACTTTGCCTCCCCTGCTGGCTCAGGGAAGATGTGGTTTATATTAGTGACCTGGAGAAAGTTCGTGCCCTCTGGGAAAAGTATGTCCATGAAATGGCAGAGTGATTAATGGTTTACTTGCAGCCCTGACATCCAGCCTGTCAGGACCCTTCAGTGGCCTTTGATGTAAAACACACTGAGAGGCCTTGGGCCGTCCTTATCTGCTCAGAGGAGAGAAATCAGAAATGAAGAATGGTGGGCTGAGGCTCTGAATGGGGGACTTCAGGGGTTTAGATGATGAAAACAGACAGGGGCCCGGGCACGGGGGTGGGCAGCACTCAGCAGGGTGCTCTAGCGTCTTCTCTGGGTGCTCATTTTTCCTTTTTTAAAATCTTGTGTCTTCTTCGTTGGGTACCCCTACATCAACTCAGATCCCTCAAGTTACACAGGGTAATGATTTCACAAATTACACAGGGTGTTCCCAGGAGTAATGTCATGGATATTTGTATTTCTCAGGGTGGGTAGGTGGGTGTGTGGGTGGGTAATGGCTATGCCTTAGTGTTGAACCATTAATGATCATTTAAAACTCTCTGGCCTGTGGAAGGAGCCATGTTTCTTTAAGAGAACAAAAGAACCCCAAACGATCCCCAGTTGCCCAGGACAGAGGACAGAGTCTGCAAATAGGCGGTCTACAAGCTGAATCCAGCCCACAGCTGTATTTTGTTTGGCTGCAGAGAGCTGAAAAACTTTTTAATAGCTGCCAACATTTAACAATAAGATTTCAATTTCACATAACAATTTGGATTTCTGCTTTCTCTTGAAAGACTGGAGCTCTGGAAAAACTGGGCTTGGGTTCCCTCACAGCAAAAGGGGCTGCAATTAAAGAGAGGCTTCTCCGCTTTAGCCTGAATAAGGTCTCTTTTCACTGATTCCTCCCAAATGGTGCTGTATGTTCATTGCCATTTGTCACTGTGTTTGAACTGTTGTTTCATTTATTTCTAATCTACTTTATGCATATTTTGGGTGAGTTATTTAATCTATTTTCTTTGAAATCTCAGTGTTTTGATCAGTAAACTGGGGATACCAAAACCACCCTGAATGGTGATGTCACAAGAGATAGCGCCAATAAAGAGGTTAGCACAGTGCCTGGCCTATAAAACATGTTTAGCAGATGGTACTGATTATCTTATTGTAGACATGAATTTAGGCTCTCCACGCAGTAGATTCTCTCTGGTGATTCCATCTTGGTTTTGAAGCTAAACTATTCAAATCAATGCTTTAGGAAAAGGTTCTGCCTTTATAAAGACCCTCCCCCCACCCCTTCCTCTTCCCTGCACTGAGATCAATAATATTTCAAAGTAGCCTGGATTTTGGAGTTTTAAAGAATTCTTTGAGGATGCTGATTGCAAATACTCCACCTTCTGAGGTGAGAATTTAGGAAGCACCATGTGCTTTATCATTTCATGGTAAATTGGTGTTGAGCTAACCAGAAATGTATCTGGCTGAGAATGAATAGATGCAAAAAGAAATAGTCCTTAAAAAAGGATGTTAGGATAGTCTCTGCTGCTGCTGCTGCTAAGTCACTTCAGTCGTGTCTGACTCTGTGCGACCCCATAGACGGCAGCCCACCAGGCTCCACCATCCCTGGGATTCTCCAGGCAAAAATACTGGAGTGGGTTGTCATTTCCTTCTCCAATGCATGAAAATGAAAAGTGAAAGTGAAGTCGCTCAGTTGTGTCTGACTCTTAGCGATCCCATGGTCTGCAGCCTACCAGGCTCCTCCGTCCATGGGGTTTTCCAGGCAGGAGTACTGGAGTGGGGTGCCTTTGCCTTCTCCGAGGATAGTCTCTAGCAGTTCTCTATCCTCCTGTGGAAAAAATGAGGCAAGGGAGAGCAGCAGTTGGTCTAATGAGTCACGACCCATAACGAGACACATGTGGCCTAAAGTACTTGACTCCTAGCAGGCATTCTGTTTGCCTTCCTTACTTTGTAATTCCTCCTGTGGTTCTTCCCAGGCCTGTTACCTACAGCATGGCAATCTGGAAGCAATGGTGTTTAGTACAATTTGATGTATGGTTTCAAATAGTTCTGTCTATAGCCATGAAACCTCACTTCGATGCAAGAGGGAGGTTGGGTCATTTGAATCAGGTCCACACAAAGGAAATGACCAACTCTTGATTCTTTTGCCCACATTATTTCCTAACTAGAAAGAGGTCTGTGCTTTTGGATGTGTGCCTCTGAGATGTTGATTTCCATCATGGCTGCTGTGGTGTGCTTAAATTGGCATGAACCAGAATGCTTTTGGCTGCAAGTGACAAGCAGATAAAGGTATTTTGTTATTTCATTCATCAAGTAGTCAAGTGTCAGTTTAGTTCTTTCCTACCAACAGGGCTCGAGCTTTTGCAGATAGTTGAGCTATGTTTCCCAGTGGCACTCATGGGAGAGTCTTAGAATAAAATTCCAGGAATAGAAAAAAAAAAATTGGTCTAGTACTAAAGCTCTGTTCTATGTCACATGTAAAATTCTGCATTGAGGAACAGTTAATAATTCTTAGATGAAGTCTGTTAGGACCTTATTTAAAGATTTTTTTTCTGTTGCTTGTGAGAGAAGAAAAGCCATGTTGAGAATTTGTGGACAGCCATCTACAAACTCTGGCAGTTCAGTGGTAAAGAATCTGCCTGTCAATGCAGGAGACATGGGTTCAGTCCCTGGTCTGGGAAGCTCCCATATGCCGTGAAGGAACTATGCCTGTGTGCCACAACTATTGAGCCTGTGCTCCACAGCCCAGGAGCCACAACTGCTGAGCCCACGTGCCACAACTGCTGAAGCCCAAGCGCCCTAGAGCCCATGCTCTGCTACAAGAAAAGCCACCGCAATGAAAAGCCTGCACACTGCAACTAGAGAGTAGCCCCTAGCTTGCCGCAACTAGAGAGAAACCTGCGCAGCAATGAAGACCCAGCACAACCAAAAATAAACAAAATTTTAAAATTATAAAAAAAGGAGAAGAGTATCCAAAAGCTTGTGTAATGGGGCAGACATCGTCTGAAATTTCTGCCTGCAGTGGTAGTGAGATGGCAACTGGATAAGCAAGGAATGCTCTGTGTTGGGTGGTTCAGGGTGCTGGCATCTGAGCAATAGCTGGTGCATGGTGAGGAGGTCTCCTGGGGGTGGTGTTAGAAGGTGCTCTGACCACTAGAACAGCATGTGAGTTCACAGCAGTAACTATAGAAGGTACAAAGTAGATTCCCAGTTAGAGATGGTACCTTGAGGGAATAATATGCAAGGATCTGGGTCAGGATTTCTCAACATATAACCTCTAGTCTAGCTGCATCAAATCATCTGGCAGATTTCTTGACCTTACCCATCAGCTTTACATTTAAATAATTTTTAGGAGCATGGCCCGAGAACCTGCATTTTAATCAAGATATTCTAGGAGATTTGAAGGCATAGAGAGCAGATGAGGCAACAAGAACTGTAGGACTCCAGAGACAGGTAGCTTCAGAAAAGTGAACTGACTTTTGCGTCAGATTTAACCTGGGAGCAGTTGACATTTCTGGCCACAAGCTGAAGGTGAAGAATCTCAGATTTATATCTGAGGAGGGTTGCATCTTTTGGAAGAGGATTGAAGGCCTCAAGCAGTTGACCAGCTCCTCACTCAGGACTTCTGCATAATTTGGGGGCTGTACTGGATGGGAGGCCACAGGAGGTCAAGAGCCTTTGAAAATCAGAGCAGAGTTTCAGCAGTCTGGCGAGGCAAAGATTCATGTTCAGGACCTTCCAGGAAGAGAGATTGTATGGAATATACCAGCCTCTCAGCTGAAAACCCCTGTCAGGGAAAAATAAGTTGTGATGTGGATGAAACTAGGGCCTCTCATGCAGAGTGAAGACAGAAAGAGAAAAACAAATATATCATATGTTAATGCATGTATATGGAATCTAGAAAAATACAGCTGATGAATCTATTTGCAAGGCAGGAATAGAGACACAGATGTAGAGGATGGAATTATGGACATGGGGAGGGGGAAGGAGAGAGTGGGATGAATTGAGAGAGTATCATTGACATATATACTGCTGCTGCTGCTGCTGCTAAATCACTTCAGTCGTGTCCGACTCTGTGTGACCCCATAGACGGCAGCCTACCAGGCTCCCCCGTCCCTGGGATTCTCCAGGCAAGAACGCTGGGAGTGGGTTGCCATTTTCTTCTCCAATGCGTGAAAGTGAAGTCTCTCAGTTGTGTCCACCTGGTCGTGACCCCATGGACTGCAGCCCACGGGGCTCCTCCACCCATGGGATTTTCCAGGCAAGGGTACTGGAGTGGGTTGTCATTGCCTTCTCCTGACATAAATACTACCTTGTGTAAAATAGATAGCTAGAGGGAAGCTGCTATGTAGCACAGGGAATTCAGCTTGATGCTCATTGATGATCTAGAGAGGAGAAATGGGGGGTTGGGAGGAAGGCTCAAGAGGGAGGGGATATATGTATACTTATGACTGATTCACATTGTTATACAGTAGAAATTAACACTTCATTGTAAAGCAATTATATTCCAATAAAAATAAATATATTAAAATTACAAGAACTACGACAGAGCTTTCATAGAATACCACATTTATTGGCCTATGAAAGGTAGGGTGCACCCTCTTTGAAAGAATTTACCATCACATGGAGCTTCTACACCCTTTAATATGCAATGTCTCTCCTTCATTCAGAAAAACTATTAGTCATGGCAAAAGAGGGCATGACAAGAATAAAAATCAAGAAATAAAACAAATAATAGAAATAGCCCTACATTGGAGTAGCTAACTAGAAATTTAAAATAACTATGACTACTATATTTTTTTTAAAAAGGGGAAAGGTAGAGAAAATATATGACAAAAGAATTTCACCAGGGAATTGGAATTTGTAAGAAAGAATAAAATCAAATTCTAGGAGCAAAGAACAATACCTGGAATTAAGAACCTATTAGATGGGCTTAATGTCAGTTTAGATAGAGTGAAATATGGGAACAGGTGATTAAAAATAATCAAACAGAAGCACAGAGAGAAAAAAAGAATGAGACTGCAGGAAAGATGATTGAGACATGTAGGGCATATGCGTGATTAGAGTTCTAGGAAAAGAGGAGAGAGAAATAATTGGTCAGAGAAAGAATAGGACAAAGAATATTTGAAGATATAATATTTAAAAGCATTTCCCAAGCTGACGAAAGATATTCACCCACAGATTTGGGAAGTTTTTTGAACCTCAAGCAACATAAATATGAAAAAAAAAAAACCCCACATACAGATGCATCATAGTAAGATAGTTGAAAATTATAGACAAAGAGAAAAACCTCAAACAGAGCTAGGAAAAAGTGCACATTACCTTTAGAGGAGCAAAAATTACTCTAATAATTGACTTCAAGACAATGAAGATATTTTTAAAGGGCTGAAAGAAAAACTATTAACCCAGAATATTCTTCAAAAGTCAAAGGGAAAAAAGAAAAATGAGAGAATTAATTGCCAACAAACCTCAATAAGAGAAATTCTAAAGAGAGTTCTTATGACAAAATGAAAATAATTGCAGAGGAAACCCCCAAATGGCAACAAAATTGAAATAAAGGTGACAGAAATGCTGTTATACAAATGTGTAAATTTGAATGAATTTTAAATAAATATTAACTCTATGCTATATATGACCATGGGGTTTCCCTTGTGGCTCAGTGGTAAAGAATCCACCAGCCAGGGCAGGAGATGCGGGTTCCATCCTTGAGTTGGGAAGACCCCCTAGAGAAGGAAAAGACAACCTACTTCAGTATTCTTGCCTAGGAAATCCCGTGGATAGAGGAGCCTGGCAGGCTGCAGCCCATGGGGTCATGAGACAGTCAGACATGACTTAATTACCGAACAACAATAATATATGATTATATGTGATATTAATACATATAGTATTAATCATATCTATTTCTCTATATAGCAAGAATTAAAATTTAGGATAACATTAATGCAAAAGTTGAAAAGATTATAAATGCAGTTAAAGATTTCTAAAGTTTTGGCATTGTATAGGAATTCATAAAAATAATAATTTCTATAATAGTAAGTTAAGGAAACATTTTAACATGTAAATGATCACTAAACCATTGTAAAATGTACATAGGAGAAAATGGAACAATAAAGATAAAAATTATGATTCATTATTAACCAAAAAAAGCAGGAAAAGAGAAAAAAATATGGGTTACATATAAAATAAATCGTAATATAAATAAAAATGCCAATATATCATTAACTACACTAATGTAAGTGGACTAAATAGCCCAACTAAATCAAGTGGCAAAGTTTTAGTAGTCAAATGGCAGGCAGTGATACTGGAGGTTGGAATATAGTGATCCAAGTCTTACAGTGACAAACATATTTGTTAAAACTCTGCCTGAGCTTTTGTGGCAGGAAGACCATGCTACCAATTCTTTAACTTCAAGGAAAATGTTTGGAAGACAGAATGTTAAAAGTGTGTGGTTGTTGTGACCGGATGTATTATTAGAAGAAAGAAATGCGTTCAGACTAGGATTTGCTGATTTGAAATCATAAATAAAAACGGATCTAAGGAGTCCAGATATTTGAATACTGAAAGATTTAAAAATCCATCTGCTTTTAGACTCCAAACACTAGGAAATAAGATGGAGAAACCGTCTGAACTACATTGGTTTATTAAGGTGCAGATTTATAGCAAAGATCAGATTATATGGCTTTTTAGATCCAAGCTGGATGGCCTGAAGTTGGTTGCCAGTATGTTAGAGAGTCATGGGAGCAAGAGAGCAAAGAAATGTATCAGACTATAGAATGAATCTAAAAACTGATGTTTGCAACTAGCAGGAGGCAGATAGATGGGAAACATTACTCTATTTTTGAGGGAATTTTATTACCAAAGAAATATGAATAAAGTACCATGAAACTAGACTAAAAATGCCTTTTCCTGTTTAATGCATAAGATAACATTTGGACCCCACAATTTGAACCTGCAGGAATGTTTTCACACCTGGG
This sequence comes from Ovis aries, assembly GCF_016772045.2. NCBI lineage: Eukaryota > Metazoa > Chordata > Mammalia > Artiodactyla > Bovidae > Ovis > Ovis aries. Next base: position 70,088,447 of record NC_056059.1, on the reverse strand, counting down.
CAATCCCTGAAAGGGCATTCTTTCCGATGTCCATTTCAGATGCAGCCAAGTAGGCCATGGTGGACATGGAAGAATGTCCCATAGGGTGGAGCCATGAGTTATGGAGAAACATAGACTTCTGTCTAATGTCCTCTTAGCAAAATCAGGGTCTAATCAAGAAACCTGTTCTGTCTTCAGAATAGAGATTTTTCTAATACCTGTCCAGCAAAATTCCATCATTGCTATGGCATAATTATGCTGAGTATTCCCCATGCTTTCTATTTGTGAATGGAAGTTTCATTGTGGTTATTCTGTCTCCCTCCCCACTGTATAACGGTGTGTGTGTGTGTGTGTGAGAGAGAGAGAGATGAGTTCATAGGAGACTGAATCACAAGGACCACATTTGGTCATGATCGATAGACAATAAAGGGAGTCAGCTTCCTTTGGGGGTCCTGGACTTTGAAATGATTGGATGGGACTCTGGATTGCCTCCCTTGGAGAGAAAAAGTGAAATAGATATTCAATGACTAAAATGTTGGACAGTGACTGAGAATGGTATGTGTTCACCAAAACCTGTTTCCTCTACTTCCTGAGCCCACAGGCAGACAGACTTGTTGTCCATCTTCCCTTGTAGTTACATGGGGCCAAGTGCCCAAATTCTGTGGGTGGAAGTGCGTTATGCCACTTTCAGTCCTGGCCCATAGAAACTTCACAGGATCTCTTACATTCTGTCTTTATCCATAGGCTGACTAGACGGCAATGCCCCAGGGGACTTTGGGAGATGTATACTGATGGTGGATACTCAATCAACCTTTGTTCCTGAATAACTGCAGGGCACCTCCCTATATGCCCACCCTCAGCCACTGGCCTTTGTGAACTTCCACTGTATTAAGTCAAAGACATCTGGAGGTTATCTATTTTAGCAGCTACCAGTATTCCCTACAAGTCATCCCCTACATTCTTTGACTCTTTAACTTGTATTAATACCCCTATGGTTACAGAGAGCAAAGAATGAGCTTTGACAGCTGGGTAGCCAATAGTACAGAAAGAAGTAGATTACCTTGCTGGATTTGGACATACCAGAGAATGGAAAAGGGTAAAGCATATGGTCATGGCTCCAGACATCGAGTGGAGTTATTTTACAATCCTGTTTCTGAGCCACCCCCCATGACCTTAAAACTCTTTCCGCAATTCTGGTCACTGAAGGGGCAGCAGGGCCTGTGAGAGAGCCACCCCTTACTACCACTGAAAACCTTTATTCTGCTGTGGATGTGCTTACAACATGTCTCTCTTAGAGCAGTTTTCTGCAATGGGGTCAACATATTTTTCCCCAGAGCGCAAATCCTGGAAATGTCTGACTAACTCTAGCATCATGTCTTAAGGGGGTAAAATAGTTTTGCTATCTGGCCCCAGGAATGTAGGCCTGCTAATTTCAAGTAATTCATCTCATAGGGGTGTTTTTGTGTGTTAGCATGTTTTCCTTGGTCAACTATACAGTCATCTCATTGCAGCCAGAAGCAATTTGTTTCTCTGAAACCATCCAGCTTACATGTTTTGCTTTCCAACCAGGAAGGGCGTTGTGGGGAACAGTTCTGTCTGACACAGACTGATTCATGATTGCATTAGGGAAATAGTTTCTTGTCATCTTATTAGAATATGAATTTGGCTGCTGAGTTCAGTTTGCACAAGAACAGAAGAGAATAAGGTTGCTTTTGAGTCTGTGTGTGATTCTGTGTGCCTGTCTTTTATTATGCAATGAGACAAAAAAAATAAATAAAGTGGATTCTCAGAGCCCTAGAACATGCATGATTTGTCATGAAAACGGGAAGCAGGTTTCTGGGAAGCCATGCTTAGGCCCAATTCAAGAGTTTTGAATCTGATGATTTATTTAGAAAGTCTGATGGGAGGAAGCCTGGCCCTAACTGGCTGAGGCCGGCATAAAAGAGCTAACGGGAGGTTGTACTTGATTTTTGTCAATAAAAGGAAGCCTCCACTGCTTGCCTCACACCTTCTGAAAGTCTGAGGAAGATAATTTCAGAGACTGTGTCTTGGATTGTATTATACCATTCATCTGAGAGATTCCTCCCTGGGGAATGAGAATTTGAGATTCGGGGATCTGGTGATAGAATTTTACGATTTCGCATGGCAGCAAAGCTGAGCTGGATCCACTGACTGACCCTTTCCTTCATCATGTATTCATTAACAGTTGCCACAGTAGAGGTCCTAAGCTAGGACCTGGGGGTACAGTGGGGAGCAACACAAAGAGCTTTAGCCCCTTTGAAATTTACAGGCCAAAGAGGGAGACAGATCAGTGCAGAGACTCAATTATAGTGAAGCATAGGGAATGCTATGAAGTGGGTAGCAGAGCTGCGAAGGGATGCCAGAGAAGGGTCAGCCCATCCAGCTTTGTGTAAGGGCCAGAGAGGGCTTCTTGGAAGAAATGATGTCTAGACCATGACACATGAGATGAGGGGAAAGCAGCTAGGTAAAGGACTGGGGTCAGGGTCAGGGTCAGGGAAACTGGGTGATTGAATGGACTGGGCTGATGAGTTTTAAAAGAGGGAATCACAGAGACTGTATTGTGGGAATACAGGGCAAACAAATGACTAGATTCTAACATGGGAGGCAAGAAAAGTTGAAATCTGACTGAGGGCAGGAGTCAGATCTTGCTGAGCACTGTGGAATATTTTTAAAAAGCCTGCCCTGTATTTCAAGAGAGATGAAATATATATTCTTTTTCAGATTCTTTTCCATTGCAGGTTATCGCACACAAGGTATTGAAAATAGTTCCCTTTGCTACACAGTAGGTCCTTGTTTATTTCATATATAGTAGTGTTTATCTGTTAATCCCAAACTCCTAATTTCATGTGTGCATTTTTCATGTAAAACAGTATTATCAAGGGGACCTCAAGTTCTTAGGTTTTCAATCAGATAATATTGAAAAATGGGCTTCCAGGTTAAACAATTCCAGGTAGCATGAGAAGAAGTTAAATTTCTTTACTAAGAAATGGATATGTTAATGTGCCTTGTGACTCTGAGAAAGGAACATGATCTGCAACACTGTTTAAGATTCTCCTAGTGTGCCTGGCCACAGAAACCTTTTTAGCTTTGGGTGGATCATCATAAAGCATAGGGCTGATTGTAAGCCATTTAGAAAAAGACATGATGTCTCTGAGGCTGAGCACTGCCTCTGGGGCTCCCCAGCCCCACTCCAGCCTCCTCCCCTGGCCTGGGCTTTGTATGTGTCTCTGTGACCAGGGCACCCAGTGGCTAACACACTAATGGCTATTGGATTCCTCTCTCCAGGAGAGACAACTTGCTGGTTTGCTAAAGTCTCCAGGGATTCATTCCGAGAGTGAAGGAACAGGACTCAGAAATGCCGTTCCTTTGTTAAAACAAACACAGGCGCCCCTGCGTCAGCAAACCCCACGGAGAGTAACTTGCTCAATATTTGAAATAGAGTTTAAATGAGGATTTGGGGTCTTAAACCTGACATTGAGGAGAAAAAAAAAAATCTTTGTTAAGAAAGAGCGTATATGACACAAGTGCTGGGCAGATGAAAATCTTGGTTAATTCTGACGTCTCCAGATGTTTAATTGAAAATACGATACAGGAAACTCTCTCTTAAAAAAAACTCATCTTTCAGACAAATAAAACCTGTCATAAAAGGCAAGAAGCTCCAGGTGACATCTGCCTAAGGACATGATGTTTTGAAAAGAGCAAAAGTAGGAGAGAATTCCTAGGACAGACACATTTGTTGAAAATCTTAAAGGGCCACAACCCCGTATCCAGAGGAGTTTCTTGAAATGTACTTTCTCAACATATTCTTACCAATACATATAATTTTCACCAGCTCTTTGTCTTTGGATCTTGCAAGTATCATTAGAAGGGTCATTCACATTAACTGAACAGGTAAATTTATGATTTAAGAAAGATATTAACAGTAACAATACTCAAAGACTAGAAAGGCTCAACAGTTTACATAATATCACCCCCCCTCCCCCAATCTAGTATGAATCCTTGACCAGATTTTCAAAAACTGTAAGAGAACCAGTTAAATGCAGGCAAGTTAAAGTAGAAAGATAAAGGCTGAATCTTATCAGGAAGAGAACTCTCCCTCCACCACAGCCCGCCCCCCGCCCCCCCCCCGCCACCACCCCAGTCACGCCAACTGGGCTATCTGCCAAGTACTTTCCACAATAACTTTTATTAATTTCATAATCCTAAGAGGCTCATATTATTCCCAGTTTGCTAATGACTAAATTGAGTTCAGAGAACTTAGGAAACTCTCTCAAGTCCTCACAGTTGAGTGTTGAATTCATATTTTAACCCAGATTCTTCAATGAATGCATGACCTCTGTTCAATGTTTTTGCTTCCAAAGGCAAAGTTGTCCCCCTTAAACACATTTAAGTTGAAAGTCAAAAACAATAGATCTGGAACAAGTAAGGAAACTACTACTGCTTTTAAATCAAATAGAATCCACGGATGGGAAGAAGTGGCACTGGAAATGAAATAGTTTCTGCAAATCTATTCATTTTATTCAGCACACATTGATCTAACTCTGACTAGGCATAGGTTTAAGCACTTTGCAAATAAAGGTCCTCCTACTAGCCCTATGAAGTAGTGTGAAAAAGAAACAGAGAGGTTAAGTAATTTGCCCAAGGTTCCCCAGCTCATAAGTTGCAGAGCAGAGTCCAGACCCAGGAAGGCAGGCTCCCAAGTCTGTGCTTTCAGCCTCTCGGTTAGGCGCATCTTTGATGGACCACTCCAGGTCTCAAGAACAGCGGCATTAGAGTGCTGGGTCAGATGTTCGCCTTCACAGCGCGTCTCCTTGCCTAACATAAGTTGCGCTTTAGGCCAAAGCAGATTTTCAAAGCGTTCCTGACTCCTGCTTTGTCAGGGAACAGGAGGCCTGGATGTCTATATCTGATGAGGATCTCGTAACCCCGCACAACCTGCCTGTGCTTTTCTAAGGGGTGGTCTATTTTCCGCAGCCACGGTGAATTAAAACGCCACCGGTTTCCCATTTGGGTGGGCAGCGGGTGGGAGGTTTGTATTGCCCAGAGGGTCAGAAGCATCTTATTGGCACAGAGTAGTAAAGAGGATCACTTTGTGTTCTCTATGTTCTAGGAAAACCCAGATTAAGAGTAACCCTTGCCACTGCTAACACACACACACACACTCGCACACACAGCTGAGTCCGGATCCCTATGAACAAACATCTGTGCAGAGGCCTGACAGAGCAGTATTGTGCTTGGGCTAAGGGCTGGGAGCCGAGCCCTCCCAGCAATCGTTTTACCAGAGTTAAACCTACAACTGGCCCTATAAATAATTACCACATTGAAAAATAAGGGGGTGTAATCATACAAGCACTTTTGAAAAGCAGCTTGCTGATTGACAAAGTACTTCATGATGTTAAAACCTTCCCACTGAAGTCATTTTCCTCTATCTAGGTCAAGGCATAAACAAGCAATGTTTTTTTCCTCCCTGCTGAAAGACAAATTACACTAGCCATGAAGCAAAAGATAGCACAAGATATAAATACAATTCTCTTTAAATCGTGACATAGACACTCGCTTCAGCTCGCCATTTTCTTTTATGGAAAATAATGGTAAACACTTCCTTTGACTTCTAATTTCCGTTTGTCTTCTAACTTTAATAAAATTTCCGTTTGTTTCTTTTTCACATTTTCACTTCAGGAAGGTCTGAGACACAAGATTTAAATTGTCAAGTTTAATCGGTTTTTAAAAGACACATGAAATATTGGTAGAAAAAATTTTTTCAAATAGCCTATTTAATCTAGGCAGTACTATGTTAAATATGTCTCCTTTGACCAGAAACTAACTGGTAGCAGGTCTACACAGCTCTGCCAAAGACACTGGAAAATTTCACCTTCTGGGCTGAACATGCAAACCCATTCCATTTTCAGAAAGTCAACTGCTGGAATGCCCTGGGTGTCTGGAAAGAAGCGTGCTTGCCTGCGAGGTATGTTGACGTTTTGCTGAAGAAGAGAATGACCGCAATGCTGAGAATCATGACTGACCCTCAACATTTCCAGATGTGGAACCAAGTGTCAGCATAAATTTCCCCAGATTCGTTTCAGGTCCGGGCTTGGCTCCCAGTGCTGCCCGGAACACACAGGCAGAAGGCACCGAGTTAGGGACTCTCCTGCCCTGTGTCCACCCAGCATATATCTTATTTGTAAGCCAGCTCTACAGAGACAAAGCAGAGACACAATGTTGGCTATAGGTAAGATCTTCCAAACCTCCAATACCAGACTAAGAAATTCCAAGAAAGCAAGGAGCATAGGGACCCAAGAGAGAGTCCATCCTTCGCTTACGTATCTTAAGCTTTGTTTCAAGAAAAAGATATTTAACTCTCTTCCCTTGACACTTCTGTGCCTACACATTTCCATGTGTATATATGGCTATATAATCTTTACAATCATAATTTAAATTATTGATAATATTCCTTTGGGTAGCTATCTTGTAACTTAATCATTTTTCTGCTCTTGAAAACTGGGCACCTTCTGATCATTTAATGAAGTAAATAATCTTAATTAGTATTTCTATGGATATGATTACCCTCAAACCATTTTGTGATATTTCCTGTTTTCAGAGTGCTTCTTTCAATGGAATGTACATGGGTCATTGGTATACATATCCTTTTAGCTCTTTAGTCACACCATTGCTTGGAAATCCATTAACAAGCAAGTCAAAAAATAAATCTGAGAAAATGTCCGTTTAATGAAATCTGAAGGTAAATAAATCTGTTGCGAGATCTATGTAAGCCTTTAAAAATCAAAATAATTTTTAAAATGCAAAAATGGAAAAAATAGAAAAAAGTTCCCACAATCTTAACCATTCTCATTAATAATTATACAATCACATATACCAGAATGACACTGTTGTGTTATTTTTGTCCAGCCCTTTTGCATTTGCAGAGACAAAACAGCATAGCAAACATATATTAAAACATTAAATAAAATGCTTTCTCTGTGCCAGGAATTTTTGTGTAAGAGTTTTATGTGATAGTAACTTACTTAACCCTTGGGGGGAGAAACCTATGAGGAAGCCATTACTGTTTTTCCTAATTTACAAATGAGGAAATGAGCATCAGAGAGATTAAGTAAGCTATCCAAGGTCACAGCTGGTAGGTGACAGGGCTGGGACATGAACCTAGCCAGCTTAGCTCAGTGATCTTTGCTCTTAACCACTATACTTACTGACTTTCTAGAATGCACACATAAGTCTGTGTTTGGCTCTCTTCAGTAATGTTACATCAGGTATATACTCCCATATGTATATGTGGCTATATAGATTTTATAACAATTATTTTAACTCTTGCATAACACCACCATAAAACTTTCCATAATGATTCAATGCACTCACTACTGAAAATTGAGTTTCTCTAATTGTTCAAAGTTATTAGTGATCTATGATAAATTATTCCATGCACATGATTGTTCAAGCCATTTTCAGAATTTCATTGGCATAGATTCCCATCAATGGTACTTCTAGATCAAAGAGTAAACATTTAATGACTCGATACATATTTCAAGAATGATTTCCAAAAGAGTCATTCCAATTTACATCACCAACATTACCGTATGAGAACACTAGATTCTTTGAAACCTAGCCAGGATTGGATATTTGTAATAGTTGTATTTGTAAAATTTATTATTTTCAGATGTATGGCTTTGGCAAATGTTTGTAATCATGTACCCACTACCTCAGTCAAGATATAAAATATTTTCTTCACCCTCACCTCCAAAATTCTCTTTGTAGACAATCTCCTCCCCAGATCGCCAGCCCCTGGTTTTCTCTAATGGGTCTTCTGTTCCTACAGTTTTTCTTCTTCCAGAGTGTCATATATATCAATCATAAAGTATGTGTGGTTCCTTGTTGTGGTTTCTGTCATAGCATAACAATATTTGAGATTTTGCCATATTATTGCGTATATCAGTGACTGTTCCTTCTTCTAGCAGCATGGTATTCTTTTGTACGAATGCACCACCATTTGTTTATCCATTAGCCAGTTGGGCTGTTTCCTCTTTGGACAATTATGAATCAAGTGGCTATAAATATTTGCAAACAACTTTTTAAAAAAATCTTCTTTGAGGAATTTTTGTCCAAGTAATTTTCTTTACCAGTATCTTTGGTTTTTGTTATCTATTTATATCAGCTCTAGGTTGAAAATTTTTCTCTCTTTCAAACATTCAATATTTGTTTATCCTGGCCTTTAAAGTTATTTTTCACTTTTAGTTCTAAAATGTGGTAAAATCAATCAGTCTCTTCCCTTGTTAATTATTCTGTTACTTCTATGCTTAGAATCTTACTTTGTCATCTATACTTAGTAAATTACACCTATGTTTAGAATTTTGAAAAATATTACGTTTTCTTCATTGGTAGTTGGTTGGAATTTTTATGTTGAATTTCTATTCACTTGGAATTGATTTTGATTCATGGGATAATAACTTTAATGTTTAACTGTTCTATGATACTATTTGTGTTGATAAATATCCTACCACAGAAGTCCACAATGACAGTAGGTAAAGCCTGTGAAAAAGACATTTTCAACCCCTTGTGTTCTTACAGGCTTCAAAAAGATGGAATTAGTAAAAGACATATCCACTCTTGAGTAGCTTTTAGAGGAGTTAAAAATCAAATATGTATTTGTCAGGGTTTTCCAGAGAAAAGAACCAATAGGAGATGTGTGTGTGTGTGTGTGTGTGTGTGTGTGTGTGTGTGTGCTGTTTATTATAAGAAATTTGTCCACATAACTAGAAGGCTGTGAAGTCTTAAGGTCTGCTGTCTGAAAGTTAGAAACCCAGGAAAACTGGTGCCATAGTTGTAGCCTGGGTCCAAAGCCTTGAGAACCAGGTGTAAGCCCCAGTCCCGGAGCAGATGATCAGCACCTCAGCTCCAGAAGTCAGGCAGAGAGCACATCCTCTCTTCCTCCACCTTTTTGTTCTATTAGTTCTAGGCTTTTAAAGGATTGGTTGGTGCCCATCCACACTGGGGAGGGCCATCCACTTTACCTGGTATACTGATTCAAATATTAATCTCATCTGGAAAGCTCTCACAAATATACCCAGAAACAATATTTAACCAAATATCTGGGTGCTCCCAGGACCCAGTCAAGCTGACGTGTAAAATCAACCATCATAGATACCTAGTTAAGGTGGAAGGATAATTCAGGTTAAATATTTCTGTTCATGTCAGTAGCTACAGTTGCTGTAGTCCTAGAACGTATACGAATGGAAGGTATTTGACATCTTTGATTTCTTGTCAGATTAGGGCAATGGGAAGTGAGATAGTCCCACCATCAGAAAGGAAAGATCTAAGTGTGGGTGGGTGGAGGAGACTAGGAAGCTTTCAGAGAGGAGGTGGGTTACTTGAGGAGGAAAAAAAAGAGAGAGATTGAAGCTCTCAGGTGTCATTCAGTAATTTAATGTTGTCTGTGGAATCCATTGGCCATCAATCTTGATGAGTTGCCCTGGCCAAAGGGGTCAAGCTTAAGCTCCCCCACCAGAGCTCTTCATCTGGTCTCTGTGTAGGATGCTGAGCAGCCACGGTTGCTGTTCCTGCCTGCCCATCCACTCCCTCCTACTTGTGGCAGAAGAATCTAATCCTGGGGAGGCTGGATTATATCAGCATCTAACGTCTAAGGAGTAAGCCATGGCTATCAGACTCCCACAAGGAGTGTGATAATAGACTTAGGAAAATATGGGAATATACTCACCCTTACACGTTTGTAAAGGTGGTTGCCTCACTTTAATGGGCAGATAATTTGAGGCAAAAAATATCCAGACTTGGAATATAGAGACTTGCTATTTACTTGCTGTGTGACTTGGGCATGTTGCCTATCCTCTCTGAGTCTTGGTTTTTGCTGAGATAAAAAGGAATTCAGTTCTCTAGAAACAAGTTCTGTGAAATTTTCTGTCCAGGCCCTTGAGATTAGTAGCTGTGAGCCTGTTATTGGTTTACTTAGCTTTACAAACTCACAATAGATGTGTCCATTGCACTTAGGTAAGTTGATTCATTTTCTAAAGAAATAGAGCAATTCACCACTTAAGTGAAACTGCTGGTAGTTCCTCTGGTTAATCCAATGGATTTTCCCTTGATTATTAATTAATTAATATAGATAGGTTGTTGTTGTTTAGTCACTAAGTCATTTCCAATTCTTTGCAGCCCATGAAATGTAGCCCGCCAGGCTCCTCTGTCTATGGGATTTCCCAGGCAAGAATGCTGGAGTGGGTTGCCATTTCCTTCTCCAGGGGATCTTCCTGATTGAATCCACATCTTCTGTATGAGCAGGAGGATTCTTGACCACTGAGCCACTCACTCCCTTATTTAGGGGAGCCTAGATAGAGACATAAAAAGAAAGAAATATTTAGCCAGTAGCCTTATTTAAAATGAGAAACTATGTTGATCAGCTAGGCAATTCTCTTCCTCCCCTGAGTAATTCTCAAGAGGCACCACTAGACATGAGCCTCCCCTGGTGGGTCTCCCACATTTATTACCTTTGGGATAAATTTCTTGGCCAATTTCTAGGAAAACAGGAAAGGTGCCTCCAAAAGTCAGATTTGAGATTTGCATCTGTGCTTTACTTTAGCCCCCTTCAAAGCTATTGCCATGACAACCAGCATCACTCTGGATGTCTTGTCCAGAGTATACTGACATCTAATCCAGTGTGACAGAGCATAGGACCACAGCCTTCAAATTTGGTAATGACTGAGACTCAGTGAAAGGATGAGCCTCTGGACAACCTGGACTAGACAGTGAGGGACCAGAAAGGAAGACCACGGTAGCTTAGGTGTGTTGACTGTAGCTGGCAGATTTGTGAGCCTGCATGAAAACGCCTTTGAAGATGCCCCAGTGAGCTGAGGGGACTCTAAAGGGGGTGAGGTCTGTTGTCCTGAAAACAAATAAGTGGGAATTCTAATTTGGCTTTAATCTTAGTGCGATCACACGGGAGTTCACAAGTTGCTGAAGCCATAATGCAGCCTCTTCAGTTTCCTCCCAACTAACGGCCTCCAACTCTGACCCTGGGGTCAGGGTGCTCTTATGCCCCTTACATGTCATCATCACTCTGCTTCCACTCTCTGGACCAGAGTCAGCTTTTTCTCTCAGCATCTTAGGTCCCTTAAGAAAAATATTTCCTCAATCTGGGCTCCATGCCAGCAACTGGTCAAAACTGCCCTCCTCACAGCATTTTATCCAGTAATCTAGTTTATGCCTCCTGGCATCTGTCCCTGGAGGCATTTTCATTTTTAATGTAGTTTTAAAAATCAAGGTTATACTGCACAGCATTTAAAGAATCAAATGTATCTGCAAAGTTTCCCCCAAACACAGCAGCCTCTCCCCATCCATATACCATGCCTCCAAAGCCCTTTCAACTCCTTTGGCCTTTCTTGTGGTTCAAGTACAATTCTTGATTTTTCAGTGTTAAGCATCATCTATTGACTTTCAGGCTCTTCTCTGGTGGCTAAGAGGTTAAAGTGTCTGCCTCTAATGCGGGAGACCTGGGTTTGATCCCTGGGTCAGGAAGATCCGTTGGAGAAGGAAATGGCAACCCACTCCAGTATTCCTGCCTGGAGAATCCCATGGACGGAGAAGCCTGGTGGGCTACAGTCCATGGGGTCGCAAAGAGTCGGACATGACTGAGCGACTTAACTTTAACTATTGACTTCCAACTATGGAAGATGAGGATTTATCTTTCTTTCCCATCGCCATCTAACTCTGCCACACAGAGACTTTTTTGGCTCCATCTATTGTAATTTTGGTTAGATTGATGTGTAGTACTTGATGACTTTGTAAACTTCATACCTGAGTCATGTATGATTATTTTCCAGCATAAACATTTGTTGTCCTAAAGTTAATAACAGTTTTGGTTCTACATGTGCTTAGTTTCCTGAGCAGTTGTCATTACCATATTCCTAAACCGTCCCCCAATTGTATCACTCTTTCAATGTCTTTTCATATATTAGAGAGTCTATTAATTTTATATGCTGTGAAATGGTCCCTTCTGGAGTCTGCCCTGTGGGCCTCATCACAATTGTCATCTTGGGATTTCCCTTCCTCATTTTCCTGGATTTTTTCTTCACTTCTTTTCACTGGGTCTCCTATTTTCTGCATTCTATGTCTGTCTCTTCCTGGGTGTACTTTCTTGTTTTGGTGAACGATCTCTGAGAAAAAATGAAAAGGAGTTAGACTTTTGGGGATCTTGGAGTCTAAAAATCCAAAATCCTTTCATTTCCTTTTCCCCTCATTTATCTTGGGTAGGGCTTGCCAGGTGGCTCAATGGTAAAAAGTCCCCCTGCCAATGCAGGAAACTCAGGAACCACGGGTTTGATTCCTGGGTCTGGTAGATCCCCTGGAGGAGGAACTGGCAATCCTCTCCAGTATTCTTGCCTGGAATATTCCATGGTCAGAGGAGCCTGTTGGTTACAGTCCATGAGGTCATGAAGAGTTGGACACGCTGAACACACATGCACTTATGCACTTGACATCATTCTATGTTGGAAATCATTTTCCTTCAGAATTTTTAAGGAACCTCTCCCTTGTCTTTCAGCCTCCAAGTTTGAGAAAGCCAATGCCATTCTGCTTCTTGAGACTTTGTATAATCCTACTTTTTATCTCTGAAAGCTTTTAGAATCCTCTTTGTTTCCTATCACCTTCCGCTGGGTTTCCTGGAAACTGAGATTAAGACAGGAGTTAGAGTGCATGTGACTAATTGAGGGATTCCTCTCGGGAGAAGGTAAATGAGGGAAGGAGGACGGGTCTGGAGAAAAGAGCTAAGGACGTGGTTTTGGCTGGAAGCTAGCTTTGGCCAGTACCCAGCCCTGCTCTGGTGCACAATTTGAACCAACATTGGTTCCTTTTTCAGGGCAAGGCTCTAGACCTTTCTCTTCAGTCATTGGTGTGAACTCTCCTGTGCAGAAGCTGGAGTGGTGGACAGATCCTTCCAGGAGACACAGCTGCCCCAGAGGAAGGGGCTATGAGCCCCGAGAGGGAAGTAGTTTGATGTGCTGGGCAGGTACAGGCGATCTGGACAAAGAACCTGCAGCGTCTTCTAAACACATGCTCTGAAGCTTGCAGTGATTCTCTTTCACCCTGGAAACTCATATATTTCAGTTCTGAGAATTTTCCTCCAATCATTTTGTTGATAACATCATCTCTGGAACTCCTTTTATTCGGATATTGGAGATTCTGGAAAGGTTCTCTGACTTATTCTCTGTTCTCTCCTGTTTTCCTTCTGTTTTTCATTTTGTTCCTTCTTTTTCTCCCTTTCTTCTGAGTTTTAAAATCTCTTCTATCTTGTTTTTAATTTCTGAGACCTCTTCTTTGTTCTGAGTTTTCTTTATTTAGTCTCCCGCTTCTATTTCATGCTGCAATACCTTCTTTTCCTAAAGATAGTAATTATAGTTTTTTTTTTTTTTCATTTCAGTTTTTCTCTGCCTCCAAGTTATTTTCCTCTGTGTATTGGTTTTGTCCCTAATATTTTATAATGGAGAATTTCCCCTAATATGTCTGGCTTGGATATACACTCATATTTAAAAGTGGGACACTCTAAAGCTGATTGGAAATTCTTAGTCAGTGGGGTTATCAACTGTGAGCTTCCTGGTAGGGTGAGCCAGATGAGTCATTGTCTCAGTTCAGTTCAGTTCAGTTGCTCAGTTGTGTCCAACTCTTCATGAGCCCATGAACCACAGCATGCCAGGTCTCCCTGTCCATCACCAACTCCCAGAATCCACCCAAACCCATGTCCATTGAGTTGGTGATGTCATCCAAATCTCATCTTCTGTCATCCCCTTCTTTTCCTGCCTTCAATCTTTCCCAGCATCAGGGTCTTTTCAAATGAGTTAGCTCTTCACATCAGGTGGCCAAAGTATTAGACTTTCAGCTTCAACATCAGTCCTTCCAATGAACATCCAGGACTGGTCTCCTTTACAATGGATTGCTTGGATCTCCTTGCAGTCCAAGGGACTCTCGAGAGTCTTCTCCAACACCACAGTTCAAAAGCATCAATTATTAGGCACTCAGCTTTCTTCACAGTCCAACCCTCACATCCATACATGACTACTGGAAAAACCATAGCCTTGACTAGATGGACCTTTGTTGGCAAAGTAATGTTTCTACTTTTTAATATGCTGTCTAGGATGGTCATAACTTTCCTTCTTAGAGTAATTTCATGGCTGCAATCATCATCTGCAGTGCTTTTGGAGCCCAGAAAAATAAAGTCAGCCACTGTTTCTGCTGTTTCTCCGTTTGTTTCCCATGAAGTGATGGGACCAGATGCCATGATCTTCGTTTTCTGAATGTTGAGCTTTGAGCCAACTTTTTCATTCTCCTCTTTCACTTTCATCAAGAGGCTCTTTAGTTCTTCTTTACTTTCTGCCCTAAGGGTGGTGTCATCTGCATGTCTGAGGTTATTGATATTTCTCCTGGCAATCTTGATTCCAGCTTGTGCTTCCTCCAGCCCAGCATTTCTCATGATGTACTCTGCATATAAGTTAAATAAGCAGGGTGATAATATACAGCCTTGACATACTCCTTTTCCTATTTGGAACCAGTCTGTTGTTCCATGCCTAGCTCTAACCGTTGCTTCCTGACCTGCATACAGATTTCTCAAGAGGCAGGTTAGGTGGTCTGGTATTCCCAGCTCTTTCAGAATTTTCTACAGTTTATTGTGATCCACACAGTCAAAGGCTTTGGCATAGTCAATAAAGCAGAAGTAGATGTTTTTCTGGAACTCTCTTGCTTTTTTGATGATCCAGTGGATGTTGGCAATTTGATCTCTGGCTCCTCTGCCTTTTCTAAAACCAGCTTGAACATCAGGAAGTTCACAGTTCACGTATTGCTGAAGCCTGGCTTGCAGAATTTTAAGTATTAGTTTACTAGCGTGTGAGATGAGTACAATTGTGCAGTAGTTTGAGCATTCTTTGGCATTGCCTTTCTTTGAGATTGGAATGATAACTGATCTTTTCCAGTCCTGTGGCCACTGCTGAGTTTTCCAAATTTGCTGGCATATTGAGTGCAGCACTTTTATAGTGTCATGTTCCAGGATTTGAAATAGCTCAACTGGAATTCCATCACCTCCACTAGCTTTGTTCATAGTGATGCTTTCTAAGGCCCACTTGACTTCACATTCCAGGATGTCTGGCTCTAGATTAGTGATCACACCATTGTGATTATTTGGGTTGTGAAGATCTTTTTGTATAGTTCTTCTGTGTATTCTTGCCACCTCTTCTTAATATCTTCTGCTTCTGTTAGGTCCATACCATTTCTGTCCTTTATTGAGCCCATCTTTGCATGAAATGTTCCCTTGGTATCTCTCATTTTCTTGAAGAGATTTCTAGTCTTTCCCATTCTATTATTTTCCTCTATTTCTTTGCATTGATTGGTGAGGAAGGCTTTCTTATCTCTCCTTGCTATTCTTTGGAATTCTGCATTCAAATGAGTATACTTTCCTTTTCTCCTTTGCTTTTCACTTCCCTTCTTTTCACAGCTATTTGTAAGCCTTCCTCAGACAGCTATTTTGCTTTTTTGCATTTCTTTTTCTTGGGGATGGTCTTGATTCCTGTCTCCTGTATAATGTCATGAACCTCCATCCATAGTACTTCAGGCACTATGTCTATCAGATCTAGTCCCTTTAATCTATTTCTCACTTCCACTGTATAATTGTTAGGGATTTGACTTAGGTCATACCTGAATGGTCTAGTGGTTTTCTCCACCTTGAGTCTGTATTTGGCAATAAGGAGTTCATCATCCGAGCCACAGTCAGCTCCCGGTTTTGTTTTTGCTGATTATGTAGAGCTTCTCCATCTTCGGCTGCAAAGAACGTAACCAATCTGATTTCAGTGTCGACCATCTGGTGATGTCCATGTATGGAGTCTTCTCTTGTGTTGTTGGAAGTGGGTGTTTGATGTTACCAGTGTGTTCTCTCGGCAGAACTCTATTAGCCTTTGCCCTGCTTCATTCTGTACTCCAAGGCCTGTTACTCCAGCTATCGCTTGACTTATACTTTTGCATTCCAGTCCTCTATAATGAAAAGGACATCTTTTTTTGGGTGTTAGTTCTAGAAGGTCTTGTAGATCTTCATAGAACGGTTTAACTTCAGCTTCTTCATACTGGTGGAGGCATAGACTTGGATTACCGTGATATTGAATGGTTTGCCTTGGAAATGAACAGAGATCATTCTGTTGTTTTTGAGATTGCATCCAAGTACTGCATTTCAGACTCTTTTTTTGACTATGATGGCCACTCCATTTCTTCTAAGGGATTCCTGCACGCAGTAATAGATATGATGGTCATCTGAGTTAAATTCACCCATTCCAGCCCATTTAGTTCACTGATTGCTAGAATGTCGATGTTCACTCTTGCCATCTCCTGTTTGACCACTTCCAATGTGCCTTGATTCATGGACCTGACATTCCAGGTTCCTGTGCAATATTGCTCTTTACAGCATCGGGCCTGCTTCTATTACCAGTCACATCCACAGCTGGGTATTGTTTTTGCTTTGGCTCCATCCCTTTATTCTTTTTGGAGTTATTTCTCCACTGATCTCCAGTAGCATATTGGGCGCCTACCGACCTGGGGAGTTCATCTTTCAGTATCCTATCTTTTGCCTTTTCATACTGCTCATGGGGTTCTCAAGGCAAGAATATTGAAGCGGTTTGCCATTTCCTTCTCCAGTGGACCACATTCTGTCAGACCTCTCCACCATGGCACGGCCATCCAGTGTTGCCCATCCAGGGTACCCCACATGGCATGGCTTAGTTTCATTGAGTTAGACAAGGCTGTGGTCCATGTGATCAGATTGGCTAGTTGTCTGTGATTGTAGTTTCAGTCTGTCTGCTCTCTGATCCCCTCTTTCAGCGCCTACCATCATTTTCTAGGGAAACCTCATTATTTTTAGGCCTTTTCCTGTGAGTCGATCAGATTCCAGAGAGAAGGCTGTGTTAATGGAGGATATAAACCTGATTTCCAGTGCTTTGAGAGCCAAGTAAGGTGAGATTAATGTTTGAGTTTCAATATTAAGTAAATATTCATTTAATCATTCTGCTTTTTTTCTTTTTTAAAAATTAATTTATTTTAATTGGAGGCTAATTACTTTACAATATTGTAGTGGTTTTTGCCATACATTGACATGAATCAGCCATGGGTGTACATGTGTTCCCCAACCTGAACCTCCCTTCCACCTTCTTCCTCATCCTATCCCTCAGGGTCATCCCAGTGCACTGGCCCTGAGTGCCCTGTCTCACGCATTGAACCTGGACTGGCGATCTGTTTCACATATAGTAATATACATGTTTCAATGCTATTCTCTCAAATCATCACACCCTCGCCTTCTCCCACAGAGTCCAAAAGTCTTCTTTACATCTGTGTCTCTTTTGCTATCTTGCATATAGGGTTATTGTTTCCATCTTTCTAAATTCCATATATGTGCATTAATATACTGTATTGGCGTTTTTCTTTCTGACTTATTTTGCTCTATATAATAGGCTCCAGTTGCATCCACCTCATTAGAACTGATTAAAATGCATTCTTTTTAATACCTGAGTAATATTCCATTGTGTATATCTTACCCATTCATCTGTCAATGGACATCTAGGTTGCTTCCGTGTCCTAGCTATTGTAAACAGTGCTGTGATGAACATTGGGATACATGTGTCTCTTTCATTCTGGTTTCCTCGGTGTGTATGCCCAGCAGTGGGATTGCTGGGTTGTATGGCAGTTCCATTTCTGGTTTTAAAAGGAATCTACACATTGGTATTAGTTTGCATTCCCACCAACAGTGTAAGAGGGTTCCCTTTTCTCCACACCCTCTCCAGTGTTTATCATTTGTAGACTTTTTGATAGCAGCCATTCTGACCAGCATGATATGGTAACTCATTGTGGTTTTGATTTGCATTTCTCTGATAATGAGTGATGTTGAGCATCTTTTCATGTGTTTGTTAGCCATCTGTATGTCTTCTTTGGAGAAATGTCTGTTTAGTTCCTTGGCCCATTTTTTGGTTGGGTCATTAATTTTTCTGGAATTGAGCTGCATGAGCTGCTTGTATATTTTTGCTTCATTTGCTATTATTTTCTCCCATTCTGAAGGCTGTCTTTTCACCTTGCTTAGAGTTTCCTTTGTTGTACAGAAGCTTTTAAGTTTAATTAGGTCCCATTTGTTTATTTTTACTTTTATTTCCATTACTCTGGGAGGTGGGTCATAGAGGATCCTGCTGTGATTTATGTCAGTGTTTTGCCTATGTTTTCCTCTAGGTGTTTTATAGTTTCTGGTCTTACATTTAGATCTTTAATCCATTTTGAGTTTATTTTTGTGTGCGGTGTTAGAAAGTGTTCTAGTTTCATTCTTTTACAAGTGGTTGACCAGTTTTTCCAGAACCACTTGTTAAAGACATTGTATTTTCTCCATTGTATATTCTTGCCTCCTTTGTCAAAGATAAGGTGTCCATAGGTGCATGGATTTATCTCTGGGCTTTCTATTTGTTCCATTGATCTATATTTCTGTCTTTGTGCCAGTACCATACTGTCTTAATGATTGTAGCTTTGTAGTATAGCTTGAAGTCAGGCAGGTTGATTCCTCCAGTTCCACTCTTCTTTCTCAAGATTGACTTGGCTATTTGAGGGTTTTGTATTTCCCTACAAATTGTGAAATTATTTGCTTTCGTTCTCTGAAAAATATCATTGGTAGCTTGATAGAGATTGCACAGAATCTGTAGATTGCTTTGGGTAGTATACTCATTTTCTAATCCATGAACATGGTATATTTCTCCATCTATTTGTGTCATCTTTCTTTCATCAGTGTTTTATAGTTTTCTATATATAAGTCTTTTGTTTCTTTAGGTAGATTTATTCCTAAGTATTTTATTCTTTTCATCTCAATGGTGAATGGAATTGTTTCCTTAATTTCTCTTTCTGTTTTCTCATCGTTAGTGTATAGGAATGCAAGGGATTTCTGTGTGTTGATTTTATATCCTTCAACTTTACTGTATTTATTGATTAGTTCTAGTAATTTTCTGGTGGTGTCTTTAGGGTTTTCTATGTAGAGGATTAAGTCATCTGCAAACAGTGAGAGTTTTACTTCTTCTTTTCCAGTCTCGATTCCTTTTATTTCTTTTTCTTCTCTGATTGCTGTGGCTAAAACTTCCAAAACTATGTTGAATAGTAGTAGTGAGAGTGGGCATCCTTGTCTTGTTCCTGACTTTAGGGGAAGTGCTTTCAATTTTTTACCATTGAAAGCATTCTGCTTTTATTACACCATCTGCTTTTATTACGTCATCTCCACCCTCAGCTATGACTGGTGTCCTCCAGTCCATAAACCATGATTTATCTTTTCCAAAGACCAGTCCTCTTTCTTTTTCTCACTTTGGGTAGAGCTTGTCACTTGGCTCCATAAAAGGGAAGGGATATGAAGGGTCTAAGCTCCTCTTAAACAGATTTCCATTCAACACTGTTAGCCTCACCTCTTCCCCAAATTCTACAAGTGCCTCCGATTCCTCAGACTTTTGTGAGATCTTCACTATAAATTGTGTCTCCATTTCCCTCGCTTAAGATTTATCTTTCTTGAGATGATCAGTAACTATGCAGACATCTGCTTTCCAATTTCCAAAATTTTGTTGCTATTGTATCCTCTCTGGAATTCTTTATTTTTATGTGTTTATGCCTTTTTTTTTCATCCTTTTATTGTTATTTGAGAGAAATTTCAGGAGGGACTAGATATTAAGACATGCATTCAATCCAACATCTTCAGTTGAAAATTCCCCATAAAATCTTGTAATATTTCTGTCAAGGGAAAGAAATTTTCCCTGAAATTTCTCTCAGCTCCTTATTATTTATTTCAGTTGTGTTGAGCTTGCTTTCTTCATGGGTAAGGACTGTCCTCATAGTCCAAACCTCTTTCCTAGAATGTACTTCATCTCAGGTACATAATAATAATAATTTTCTGTTAAATGCTTATGCAACATTGTACACAATCCTCAAAGAGCTTATCTAGTTGAAGAAACACACACACAGTACAACAAAGGGCTGTTCCAATGTGTTAAAGAAACAATAATCTGTTCAGAGATTCTGTAGCAATAGATTTTTTAATAGCAGATTCAAAAGTCCACATTAACATTTCACTAATTCACATGCATAATCTAAATTACCTCAATTCACACACTTTACAAGAGATGGAGTTTTCATCATGTGCTTCTAAGTTGTGTTCCAATATGGAGGAGCTGACTAGAACTGTAGCATCAGAAACTGATAAGGTGGTAAAATACAAAGCTATTTCTACCTTCCCTTTCCTCACACCTGAAGGTCATGAAAAACACTAGTGCCTAGAATCAGGAGAAATAAATTTCATAAGCTGAGTACCGCAAAAACAATAGTTTAGCACACACCACTGGCATTCTTCCCAGTGGTCTTAACTTTCACCTCTACACACCCAAGGCTGCTTGCTGTGAACATTGACAACTCTTTCTGAAGACTTTCTTCCTGATTGCAGGATCAAGCTCTGTTTGTGCATAGGATAGGCTAGAAATACCAGAGTTAATATCCTTGGTAATCCTTGAATCAGTAGCAGATTCGAGATGTTATTGATGGGTAAATTCACCAGCTTCCTAAATACTTCAGTTGAGGTAACTCTAAGGCATGTTCTATACTTCCATCCAGCAGGACTGAATTTCAGTTGCCCACCCTGCTGACTGACTCTGAAATGTACCCTTCACTGGCTTCTTTCCCTTTCTTATCCCTTCTTCACTTCCTTAACAGTGCTTCCCATGGTCACCCCCAAAATAAATGACTGGCACTCAAAATTTTGGTTTAGTGGAACTCAGACCCAGATCAAGAGCTTCCCTAAAGACTATATATTTCAGAGAGGTCATATTCTTATTTTGAACTAGAACTAGAAGTAGAATGAACCCAAAAGATATATCAGGAGACTGTCACTCCAGATACACATAACATTAGAGAAAATCAACAGCCAGCCAATGCTTACAAGGCTAAATCTTGGAGCTGGAAAGAGTTCAAATAGTAATTCAGTACAACTTCCACTCAAGACGAGAGCTGTCTTCTAAAGATCCCTGATCAGTGATCACCTCAAGTCTTTATTCAAATACTGCAAAACAACAGAAAACCTAAAGAAACTCAGCCTTTCATAAATAGGTTCCCACTTTGAGTTGACCTTGGTGGACCCTAATGAAGAAGATAACAAAAGATGTCCACAATACATGGATGGCTTTGAGAACAATTTAGACTGTTATCTACAAGAAAACCAGTGAAAACAGACTTTATACATATTACCAAGCCATTAAACTAAGTTATATCTTTGGCAATGAATTTCCAAAAGATCTCCTTCTCTAGCTTCTAACCCATCCCTATTTTCCTTGGATTGAAAATTTCCTTCCCCTCTCTCTTTTTCTATCCTTCTCTCTTTGAACAAGTATGTTCTTGACAGCCACCCAGTGGACCCTGTTGACACTCAGTAGATAGTAAACAGTTTTAGCAGCACATGTCCATTCCTAGTCACATAAACCTCATTAGAGACTGCTTATCACAAAGTCTCACCCCCTGGGTAAACAAAGAAAAGCTAAGAAGTAGTGTGAATATATAAATTATTGCCAAAACCAGGAGCAGCTTAGACAAAGCATAGCAGCAAACCCAGCCTTCCATAGAGTTTGTTAGAACACTGTGTGGCTTGCCATAATTCTCCTCCTTTCCCCCAACACGGAAACACTCTCAGAGCCACTGAATATTTTCGAGGGATATTAACATGCAAACTTCTGAAACAGAAGGCAACCAACCAATCTAGGATATAATAGAATCCAGTCACAAAACTTTAGGAGCTGAGGACAATTGACTTCAGCAGCTGGATGGATGTGAATGCACAGGGCAACATGATGGAAAGAGCTGTATTCTGGAATGTGTTAAGGTGTAGATTTCAATCACCAGTATATGAGCTGAGGCACACAGTTAGGCTCTATTAACCTCCATTTGCTTCAGTAAAGTGGGAATGATACTGATATTTGAAAGATTCTTTGGGGAGTAAACAAATGAAATATGTTTAGTAAAATATCAAATTATACGGCAAAGTATCCAGATTACTTATTACCTTTCCTTGCTGCTGTGCTGCATTTGGTGACAGCAATGCCCTATTGCTATTCGAATGATCCAATCTGAACCAGGCAGCCTTAGTCAATCCAAAGCAATTATCAATTTTCATTAAAAATCATTATTACCATTGTAAGACTATGACTTACAGATCACTTCCAGCATGTTAGGGACTGTTAAGCTCTTTTCATGATCATCTCATAGAATTCTTAACATAGACCTATGAGATGAGCTATTTTTCCTGTTTTATAGCTGAGGAAACTGTGGTTCAGGGAAGTTGAATTCGTTTTATGAAAACTACAACAGACATGTGGTAGTACCAGGGTTAAAACTCAAGTCTGTCTGACTTTAAAACCTGTGCTCTGAACCATCAGTAGCTACAACCATGGTGGCTGGATTTGGTGAGAGTGGGAGCCATGGTGGCTGGATTTGGTGAGAGTGGGAGCCATGGCATTCGCAAAGGAGAGGGAGCGGGGGTGGGGGTGCAGGGGAAGGCATTGGCCAGGGCAACTGGCCGGCCACACTTTACACTGTGCTGGGGCTAAGTGAAGAGTTTTGCCAGGGAACTAAGTGGGAGCCTAATGTATCAAGTTGTTAGATGTGTTTTATCAAGGCAAAAAGCTCTTACCATGAAACATCTAGCTGCAAACAACCAAAGACTCAGCTTCAAATGGCCTATGCAGAATGGAATTTAATCTCAGTAAATACAAAGTCCAGGGGTGGAGTGGCTCGAGGGTCAATTTGGCCATTTGACTGCATCATCAAGGATCCAGGTCTTTAACATCCTGCTGTTCTGCCATTCCCAGAATGTCTACAGCCCTCTCTCTATTCTCTGACAAGTTGTATGATGCTTGCCATAGTTCTGATGCATCACAGAAAATCCACACTCAGCAAGTAGGGGTGTTTCTTTCCACGTGTCTGCTGCTGCTAACTTGCTTCAGTTGTGTCCAACTGTGCAACCCTACGGACTGCAGCCTGCCAGGCTCCTCTGTCCATGGGATTCTCCAGGCAAGAATACGGGAGCGGGCTGCCATGCCCTACTCCAGGGGATCTTTCCAACCCAGGAATCAAACCCAGGTCTCTCCCGTCTACCTGCATTGGCAGCAAGGTTCTTTACCACTAGCGCCAACTGGGAAGCCCTTCCATGTGTCTGTCTCTTCTTATTATGCAGAAAAATCTTTCCAGAAGTCCTGAAAGGACCACCTCAGCTTCCACTTGTCAGATTTGTCTTATGTGGTTGCACCCAAACCAGTACATGGCAAAAAGTTACTATAATTAAAAATTATTATAATGTTCATCTTCTGGGACCAGGATGATGTGTTCCATTGAGAACATGGGAGGGGGGCACCTAGACAAAATCAAGGCTCTACCGACAGGGAAGAAGTGTGTGTGTGTGTGTGTGTGTGTGTGTGTGTGTGTGCGTGTGGGTATGGGTGTGATGCATGCGTGTGCAAGTATGAGCTCTAGAAGAGGCAAACAACAGGGTCTGCCACAGCAGTCTGCATGCAGTGTCTCTCCTGAAAGTGAGAAACCTTTCCTGGAATTACATCAAGGAAAGTTAGTCTGCACTAAACCTTCTCAGCCAGAGGTCTCTGTTTTCTCCCTGAGCATTGTCATTTTATTATTTGTTGAACAGGCCTACTTCCTGCCTGGTCTGTATCTGACCTGCCTCCGACATCACTCTTCCATGACTTTGTAGCCTTTCTCACCACTTTCCATGGTTGGTCCTAGAGCCCTTATTCCCCAGATCTTTATTTCCCTAGGTTTTTAAAAAAATCTTCCTTCTATTTTTTTTTTTTTAAAAGAAACATCCACTGACACCATGGATCCCAGTTTAGGAACTGCAAAGTCAACAATTAATTCAGCAGTAAATGATTATCGAAAGGAAAGACAGAACCATAAAGACTATCTTGGGGAAAGAGCATTTCCTCCTAAATATTCCCGTACTTTTAGTTCCTACTCCCCAAAGCTGCTCTCTGTGTCCCATTAGAGAAACAGATGCCACCACACCACTTACCCAGCATGCATCCAGCCTCGTGGCACCCCCGTTTGCTTCCTTAGCAGGCACTGAACACGATGGTGTCCATCCTTTCTCATGCAGATGGTGGCGGGGGTGGGAAGTTTGACCTAATATTGAACAGAGCTGCAGCTAGTCCTGAAATGAGCAGTGGCCAGGAGCCCAGCATTAAAGACATAAATAAGCTGCAGGTTTTTAGAAACTTGCCAGCAACCCTCTGAAACAGGAAGAGGATACTTAGAGCTGTTCTGCTAACTCTCAGTCGTGAGCCTGCCGTTAAGGTCTGAGGCTCCCTGGCTGCTGAAACCACCAGCCTTGGAGCTGACTCCGAGGGCACCAGGCTGAGAGGACACCTGAGGTCCCAGGGACCGCTGATGGGGGAATCGCTAGATAATCCCTCCATTTGCAGGAGCAGAGAGGGGTTGTAAATGTCATTCCTTTTCTGGGAGGTGTGGTATCTGACTCCATTAGACTTCCAGGAGAGTTCAAAACAAACAAACAGAAAAGGCAAGGGCTTAGGATAATGGAATAGGGTCAGTGCCGCCACTGGAGTGTCATTAGGGAACTGAACCACGCACCCTATGGTCTGGGACCCCAGCTTGACTGGCATTGAGAACTATGCTGCTCACATACAGATGGGCTGGAACAAGTCTTTGAAACTCTGCTGCAATCAAACGAGGCTTTTGGGGGGATGTTTCTCAAGTCTGAAAGCCATTAGTTTTGTATGAAAAGCCATCATGGATGAACACAGTAGTTAAAACAGATCCTTTGTATGAAAACAAGTGATAAACAATCGAATGTAACTGATGGTCTATTTAGTCAAGCAGTGGTTGATAACATAGAATTCCTATCCAGTAGGTGAGTGGGATCATTTCTTAGAGTTCATGGTGCTTAGAGTCAAACCTAGGAGATAGAACTCTAAATTTCATCATTCAATAGGAAATATTGATATTTAACAAGCACTATGTGCTCAAAGACACAAAAGATGTCTCCTATTCTTCAGAGCTTAAAATCATTACAGACATATGAAGTTAAATAATGATTTAAATAATACGATGAGAGTACATGAGGAGTCTTAGGCGCTTTCTGAGAAATTAGTGTATATGTGTTAAAACATGTATATGCTTAGCCTCTCAGTCTTGTCTGACTCTTTGCAACCCTATAGACTGCAGCCTGCCAGGATCCTCTCTCTATGGAATTCTTCAGGCACAAGTACTAGAGCAGTTTGCCATTTCCTGCTCCAGGGGATCTTCCTGATCCAGGGATCGAACTCCCTTCTCTTGCATCTGCTGCTTTGGCTGGCAGATTCTTTACCACTGTACCACCTGGGAAACCCTAAGACATTCATCAGTTCAGTCGCTCAGTCGTGTCCGACTCTTTGCGACCCCATGAATAGCAGCACGCCAGGCCTCCCTGTCCATCACCATCTCCCGGAGTTCACTCAGACTCACGTCCATCGAGTCCGTGATGCCATCCAGCCATCTCATCCTCTGTCATCCCCTTCTCCTCCTGCCCCCAATCCCTCCCAGCATCAAAGTCTTTTCCAATGAGTCAACTCTTTGCATGAGGTGGCCAAAGTACTGGAGTTTCAGCTTTAGCATCATTCCTTCCAAAGAAATCCCAGGGCTGATCTCCTTCAGAATGGACTGGTTGGGTCTCCTTGCAGTCCAAGGGACTATCAAGAGTCTTCTCCAACACCACAGTTCAAAAGCATCAATTCTTCGGTGCTCAGCCTTCTTCACAGTCCAACTCTCACATCTATACATGACCACAGGAAAAACCATAGCCTTGACTAGACGGACCTTAGTCAGCAAAGTAATGTCTCTGCTTTTGAATATGCTCTCTAGGTTGGTCATAACTTTTCTTCCAAGGAGTAAGCGTCTTTTAATTTCATGGCTGCAGTCACCATCTGCAGTGATTTTGGAGCCCAAAAAAATAAAGTCTGACACTGTTTCTACTGTTTCCCCATCTATTTCCCATGAAGTGATGGGACCAGATGCCATGATCTTCGTTTTCTGAATGTTGCGCTTTAAGCCAACTTTTTCACTCTCCTCTTTCACTTTCATCAAGAGGCTTTTGAGTTCCTCTTCACTTTCTGCCATAAGGGTGGTGTCATCTGCATATCTGAGGTTATTGATATTTCTCCCGGCAATCTTGATTCCAGCTTGTGTTTCTTCAGTCCAGCGTTTCTCATGATGTACTCTATATATAAGTTAAATAAGCAGGGTGACAATATACAGCCTTGATGTACTCCTTTTCCTATTTGAAACCAGTCTGTTGTTCCATGTCCAGTTCTAACTGCTGCTTCCTGACCTGCATGCAGATTTCTCAAGAGGCAGGTCAGGTGGTCTGGTATTCCCATTTCTCTCAGAATTTTCCACAGTTTATTGTGATCCACACAGTCAAAGGCTTTGGCATAGTCAATGAAGCAGAAAGAGATGTTTTTCTGGAAGTCTCTTGCTTTTTCCACGATCCAGCGGATGTTGGCAATTTGATCTCTGGTTCCTCTGCCTTTTCTAAAACCAGCTTGAACATCAGGGAGTTCACAGTTCATGTATTGCTGAAGCCTGGCTTGGAGAATTTTGAGTATTACTTTACTAGTGTGTGAGATGAGTGCAATTGTGCGGTAGTTTGAGCATTCTTTGGCATTGACATTCATAGGTGGGTTCAATTATGATGAGGTGGAGTGGCCTGTGAAGGCTTCTGAGAAAAGGTGGGACTTGAGGTGGGGCTTAAAAAGGAAGGATCTGGATAAATGAAGGGAAAGAGAAAGGAGGGGCTTTAAGAAAACTGCAAGCAATAGTCATATGTGAAGTGTTTATACTGAAGTTTTCATACACCCACATGTCCATCCACTTATCATCACCAGCCTGAAAACCATTGTTATTATGGTCTTCTTTTTGTTGCTGTTCTACAAGTGAATTGTTTTCCTTTTTAACTGCCTTATTGAGATACAACTGAAATGCAACAAACTGTACTCATTGAAAGTATATAATTTGATATGTTTGTTTTTGACATATGTAATACAACTCCACAATCAACACAGTGAACCTATCCATCACCTCTGCTAAAAAGTTGTAAACTTGTTTCAAATTGGAAAGCCCAATATATGGCTTCAGGACACTCATTCTACTCAGATTCCAAAAGCCAGTTCTCTCATCTCTGACATGAGGGCTTCTTTCTTCCTCTCCCACCAAAGTACACAGGTTTCATCTTTTAATGATAATTGAAGGGATTACCCTTCATTGAGGGCATTTGGCAACCTGGAATTGTGCTTATTTCTTTATTATTCCTAAGGAGAACCCATGAGAAAGGTATTAATGTTATACCCATTTTGGAGGCAGAGAAAACAAACCTTAGGAGGGCAGTCACTTGCCCAGGTCTGATAGACTTATAGTCAGTAGATGGCAAAGCCGCTGTTGGATCTCAAGGTTGCCTTTCCTTCAGGCATATCCTCATACATATGTATTCTTAGACCTTTATAAACCTTTTCTAAGACAAAGGATCCTGCCAGCCTGGCACATAGGGAAGGAGGATACGGAGGACTGAGTTTCTAAATCATTGAATCCTGACCATGGATACACAGTAAAATCAGGTTGGCTCATTCAGCTTTCAAAAGTATCAGTTTCCATTACCTCAAGGGTGCACGTGGGTTTGCTTTTCTCCATATCCTTGCCAACATTTGTTGTCTTTGTCTTTCTGATTACAGTCATCTTAACAGATGTGAGATGATATCTCATTGTGGTTTTGCTGGCATTTCCCTGATAATTAATCTACACTCCCACGTTCAAATCAGCATTATTCACAATAGCAAAGATGTGGAAACATGGAAACAGGATAGATATCAATGGGAAAGTGAAAGTCTCTCAGTTCAGTTCAGTTGCTCAGTCGCGTCCGACTCTTTGTGACCCCAGGAATAGCAGCACGCCAGGCTCCCTGTCCATCAACAACTCCCGGAGTTCACTCAGACTCACGTCCATCGAGTCCGTGATGCCATCCAGCCATCTCATCCTCTGTCGTCCCCTTTTCCTCCTGCCCCCAATCGCTCCCAGCATCAGAGTCTTTTCCAATGACTCAATTCTTCGCATGAGGTGGCCAAAGTACTGGAGTTTCAGCTTTAGCATCATTCCTTCCAAAGAATCCCAGGGCTGATCTCCTTCAGAATGGAGTGGTTGGATCTCCTTGCAGTCCAAGGGACTCTCAAGAGTCTTCTCCAACATCACAGTTCAAAAGCATCAATTCTTCGGTGCTCAGCCTTCTTCACAGTCCAACTCTCACATCCATACATGACCACAGGAAAAACCATAGCCTTGACTAGACGGGCCTTAGTTGGCAAAGTAATGTCTCTGCTTTTGAATATGCTCTCTAGGTTGGTCATAACTTTTCTTCCAAGGAGTAAGCGTCTTTTAATTTCATGGCTGCAGTCACCATCTGCAGTGATTTTGGAGCCCAAAAAAATAAAGTCTGACACTGTTTCCACTGTTTCCCCATCTATTTCCCATGGAGTGATGGGACCGGATGCCATGATCTTCGTTTCCTGAATGTTGAGCTTTAAGCCAACTTTTTCAGTCTCCTCTTTCACTTTCATCAAGAGGCTTTTGAGTTCCTCTTCACTTTCTGCCATAAGGGTGGTGTCATCTGCATATCTGAGGTTATTGATATTTCTCCCGGCCATCTTGATTCCGGCTTGTGTTTCTTCCAGCCCAGTGTTTCTCATGATGTACTCTGCATATAAGTTAAATAAGCAGGGTGACAATATACAGCCTTGTCGTACTCCTTTTCCTATTTGGAACCAGTCTGTTGTTCCATGTCCAGTTATAACTGTTGCTTCCTGAACTGCATACAAATTTCTCAAGAGGCAGGTCAGGTGGTCTGGTATTCCCATTTCTTTCAGAATGTTCCACAGTTTATTGTGATCCACACAGTCAAAGGCTTTGGCATAGACAATAAAGCAGAAGTAGATGTTTTTCTGGAAGTCTCTTGCTTTTTCCATGATCCAGCGGATGTTGGCAATTTGATCTCTGGTTCCTCTACCTTTTCTAAAACCAGCTTGAACATCAGGGAGTTCACGGTTCATGTATTGCTGAAGCCTGGCTTGGAGAATTTTGAGCATTAGTTTACTAGCGTGTGAGATGAGTGCAACTGTGCAGTAGTTTGATCATTCTTTGGCATTGCCTTTCTTTGGAATTGGAATGAAAACTGACCTTTTCCAGTCCTGTGGCCGCTGCTTTTTTCCAAATTTGCTGGCATATTGAGTGCAGCACTTTCACGGCATCATCTTTCAGGATTTGAAACAACTCAACTGGAATTCCATCACCTCCACTAGCTTTGTTCGTAGTGATGCTTTCTAAGGCCCACTTGACTTCACATTCCAGGATGTCTTGCTTTAGATGAGTGATCACACCATCGTGATTATCTTGGTTGTGAAGATCTTTTTGTACAGTTCTTCCATGTATTCTTGCCACCTCTTCTTCATATCTTCTGCTTCTGTTAGGTCCATACCATTTCTGTCCTTTATTGAGCCCATCTTTGCATGAAATGTTCCCTTGGTATCTCTAATTTTCTTGAAGAGATCTCTAGTCTTTCCCATTCTGTTCTTTCCCTCTATTTCTTTGCATTGATCTCTGAAGAAGGCTTTCTTATCTCTTCTTGCTATTCTTTGGAACTCTGCATTCAGATGCTTATATCTTTCCTGTTCTCCTTTGCTTTTCATTTCTCTTCTTTTCACAGCTATTTGTAAGGCCTCCCCAGACAGCCATTTTGCTTTTTTGCATTTCTTTTCCATGGGGATGGTCTTGATCCCTGTCTCCTGTACAGTGTCATGAACCTCATTCCATAGTTCATCAGGCACTCTATCTATCAGATCTAGACCCTTAAATCTATTTCTCACTTCCACTGTATTGTCATAAGGGATTTGATTTAGGTCATGCCAGAATGGTCTAGCCGTTTTCCCTACTTTTTTCAATTTAAGTCTGAATTTGGCAATAAGGAGTTCATGATCTGAGCCACAGTCAGCTCCTGGTCTTGTTTTTGCTGACTGTATAGAGCTTCTCCACCTTTGCCTGCAAAGAATATAATCAATCTGATTTCGGTGTTGACCATCTGGTGATGTCCATGTGTAGAGTCTTCTCTTGTGTTGTTGGAAAAGGGCATTTGCTATGACCAGTGCATATTCATGGCAAAACTCTATTAGCCTTTGCCCTGCTTCATTCTGCATTCCAAGGCCAAATTTGCCTGTTACTCCAGGTGTTTCTTGACTTCCTACTTTTGCATTCCAGTCCCCTATAATGAAAAGGACATCTTTTTTGTGTGTTAGTTCTAGAAGGTCTTGTAGGTCTTCATAGAACCGTTCAACTTCAGCTTCTTCAGCGTTACTGGTTGGGGCATAGACTTAAATACTGTGATATTGAATGGTTTGCCTTGGAAATGAACACAGATCATTCTGTGGTTTTTGAGACTGCATCCAAGTACTGCATTTTGGACTCTTTTGTTGACCATGATGGCTACTCCATTTCTCCTGTGGGATTCCTGCCCACAGTAGTAGATATAATGGTAATCTGAGTTAAATTCACCCATTCAGTCCATTTTAGTTCACTGATTCCTAGAATGTTGACGTTCACCCTTGCCATCTCCTGTTTGACCACTTCCAATTTGCCTTGATTCATGGACCTGACATTCCAGGTTCCTAGGCAATATTGCTCTTTATAGCATCAGACCTTGCTCTATCACCAGTCACATCCACAGCTGGGTATTGTTTTTGCTTTGGCCCCATCCCTTCATTCTTTCTGGAGTTATTTCTCCACTGATCTCCAGTAGCATATTGGGCACCTACTGATCTGGGGAGGTCCTCTTTCAGTATCCTATCATTTTGCCTTTTCATAGTGTTCATGGGGTTCCCAAGGCAAGAATACTGAAGTGGTTTGCCATTCCCTTCTCCAGTGGACCACTTTCTGTCAGACCTTTCCACCATGACCCGCCCATCTTGGGTTGCCCTCGGGCATGGCTTAGTTTCATTGAGTTAGACAAGGCAAATACCGCACAATTGCACTCATCTCACACACTAGTAAAGTAATACTCAAAATTCTCCAAGCCAGGCTTCAGCAATACATGAACCGTGAACTCCCTGATGTTCAAGCTGGTTTTAGAAAAGGCAGAGGAACCAAAGATCAAATTGCCAACATCCGCTGGATCATGGAAAAAGCAAGAGACTTCCAGAAAAACATCTCTTTCTGCTTTATTGACTATGCCAAAGCCTTTGACTGTGTAGATCACAATAAACTGTGGAACATTCTGAAAGAAATGGGAATACAGACCACCTGACCTGCCTCTTGAGAAATCTGCATGCAGGTCAGGAAGCAACAGTTAGAACTGGACATGGAATAACAGACTGGTTCCAAATAGGAAAAGGAGTACGACAAGGCTGTATATTGTCACCCTGCTTATTTAACTTATATGCAGAGTACATCATGAGAAATGCTGGACTGGAAGAAACACAAGCTGGAATCAAGATTGCCAGGAGAAATATCAATAACCTCAGATATGCAGATGACACCACCCTTATGGCAGAAAGTGAAGAGGAACTCAAAAGCCTCTTGATGAAAGTGAAAGAGGAGACTGAAAAAGTTGGCTTAAAGCTCAACATTCAGGAAACGAAGATCATGGCATCCGGTCCCATCACTCCATGGGAAATAGATGGGGAAACAGTGGAAACAGTGTCAGACTTCATTTTGGGGGGCTCCAAAATCACTGCAGATGGTGACTGCAGCCATGAAATTAAAAGACGCTTACTCCTTGGAAGAAAAGTTATGACCAACCTAGAGAGCATATTCAAAAGCAGAGACATTACTTTGCCGACTAAGGTCTGTCTAGTCAAGGCTATGGTTTTTCCTGTGGTCATGTATGGATGTGAGAGTTGGACTGTGAAGAAGGCTGAGCACCGAAGAATTGATGCTTTTGAACTGTGATGTTGGAGAAGACTCTTGATAGTCCCTTGGACTGCAAGGAGACCCAACCAGTCCATTCTGAAGGAGATTAGCCCTGGGTGTTCTTTGGAAGGACTGATGCTAAAGCTGAAGCTCCAGTACTTTGGCCACCTCATGCGAAGAATTGACTCATTGGAAAAGACTTTGATGCTGGGAGGGATTTGGGGCAGGAGGAGAAGGGGACGACCGAGGATGAGATGGCTGGATGGCATCACGGACTCGATGGACGTGAGTCTGAGTGAACTCCGGGAGATGGTGATGGACAGGGAGGCCTGGCGTGCTGCTATTCATGGGGTCGCAAAGAGTCGGACACGACTGAGCGACTGAACTGAACTGAACTGAGACAAGGCTGTGGTCCTACTGTGATTAAATTGACTAGTTTTCTGTGAGTGTGGTTTCAGTGTGTCTGCCCTCTGATGCCCTCTTGCGACACCTACCATCTTACTTGGGTTTCTCTTACCTTGGGCGTGGGGTATCTCTTCACGGTTGCTCCAGCAAAGCGCAGCCACTGCTCCTTACTTTGGATGAGGGGTATCTCCTCACCGCCGCCTTTCCTGACCTTCAACGTGGGATCGCTCCTCTAGGCCCTCCTGCGCCCGCGCAGCCACCACTCCTTGGACGTGGTGTTGCTCCTCCACCGCCCCTGGCCTCGGACGCGGGGTGGCTCCTCCTGGCTGTTCCTGTGCCATCGCAGCCTGGCACTCTCGGCCGCTGCCCCTGACCTCGGACGTGGGGTAGCTCCTGTCGGCTGTGCTTAGTGCACCGGTCGCAGCCGCCTGTGCTCAGTGCGCCGGTTGCAGTCGGATCCAATTCTTTGTGACCCCATTGGACTTCTCCAGGCCAGAATACAGGGGTGGGTAGCCTTCTCCTTCTTCAGGGAATCTTCCCAGCCCAGGGATTGAACCCAGTTCTCCCACATTGCAGGTGATTCTTTAGTAGCTGAGCCACAAGGGAAGCCCAAGAATACTGGAGTGGGTAGACTATCCCTTCTCTAGTGCATCTTCCTGACTCAGGAATCGAACCAGGGTCTCCTCCATTACAGGCGCATTCTTTACCAACTGAGCTATCAGGGAAGCTCTAAATGTCAATAGATGAATGGATAAATATATTTGCTTTATATATATATTTATAACATAATTACTCAGCTTTAAAAAAAAAAAAAGGAGGGAATCTTGCTATTTGCAACCACATGGAGGAACCTGGAGGACATTATGCTAAATGAAATAAGCCAGATACAGAAGGCAAATACTGCTGATTCTCTTTATTGGTGAAATCTAAAATAGTCAAACTCATAGAAGCAAAGAGTTGACTGGTGGTTACTAGAGACTGGGAATTGTCAATTGTACCTCAATCAAGCTGGAAGAAAGAAGTTAGATTATAACTTCTCCCCTTCTGTTTCCTATAAAAGAACTTCAGTGGTCCTGAGTGGGAGTAGGATGACGTTTCTTCCATCTGCTGCTGTCCCTGCAAACCCACCCCATTGCTCATCCTTCGCAGAAACTCAGCCAGGATCTTTCCTAACTGCCAGAAGCAGACCATCTCAGAAAGAAGAACAAAGATGAATGTCTAGCTCTCTAGATCACCCCTGTTGGCCTCCAACACACCGGGGAAGGGGGACCCAGCTCTGCTTGCTGCTGTATAAATGTCCTGTCAGGCTGTTTATATGCTTAATGCATTTTCTTGGCTTCCCCCCCCCCCCCCCCGTTTAGGAATCTTCGAAGGGACGAAAGCCAGATTGCAGGAACACACCAATGTTTATCATGAATGACTTTCCAGGGATCACCATAACAGCAAGAGGCAGGTCCTTTCCTACAGAAGCCAAGGCTTTGCTGCCTCAAGTCTGGGCCCGACTTTGGCTCCTGCACCAGCTCTCTTTGAACAAGGAAGGGGTTTCTGGTTCACAGGAGATGGCTGACTCCTCCTCTCACTCAGAAACCTGTGTGAAGTTGCAGCTCATAATGTGAAATGCTTGTGCTGTGTAAATGGGTCTTTGATTATGTGCTTTTACATTACAATATTTCACCCTCCTAGCTCTTCTAGACAATGTTTCATCGAGCCTCCGAACACTGATCTTGCCCCTGCTCCTTCTTCCCAGCGATGTCTCACTCTTGGGCTTAGGGACTTCTTTGCTGCAGGTATTGATACTCAAGGAGGGTGTTTAAAAGTATGTATTTGGAAAAAAAAAAAGTATGTATTTGGAAAACACTGTATCGGAAGGATCCTTCTTTCTTCCCTTTCATTTACTTATTTATTTTTATTGACAATTGATGTACAATATTATATAGATCGTGCTGTGCTGTGCTTAGTTGCTCAGTCATGTCTGACTCTTTGTGACTCCATGGATTGCAGACCGCAAGGCTCCTTTGTCCATGGGGATGCTCCAGGCAAAAATACTGGAGTGGGTTGCCATGCCCTCCTCCAGGGATTATATAGGTAACAAGTGTACTATTGTACATAGTGGTTCACAATTTTTTAAGTCTATACTCCATTTATAGCAATTATGAAATATTGGTTATATTCCCCACTATATATCCTTAATCCCCTTACCCCTATATCTCCCCTCCTCCCTTCCTTCTTCCCATTGGTGATCATTTGTTTGTTTTCTATATCTGTGAGTCTGCTTCTTCTTTGTTATATTGCACTAGTTTTTAAATATTTTTTAGATTCCATACATAAGTGATATCATACAGTATTTGTCTTCCTTTGTCTGGTTTATTTCACTTGAACATAATGCCCTTCAAATCCTTCCATGTTGCTGCAAATGACAAAATTTCATTCTTTTTGTGGACGAGTAGTTTTCCATTTTGTGTGTGTGTGTGTGTGTGTGTGTGTGTGTGTGTGTGTATCACATATTCCTTATCCACTCATCTGTTGATAGACACTTAGATTGCCTCCATATCTTGGCTATTGTAAATAATGCTGCAGTGAACATTGCGGTACATATATCTTTTCAAATTAGTGTTTAATCTACCCAGTAGTAGAATGGTTGGGTTATATGGTAGTTCTGTTTTCAGTGTTTTGTGAAACTACCATACTGTTTTCACAGTGGCTGCATTAGTTTACATTCCCACCAACAGTGTATGAAGGTTCCCTTTTCTTCACTCTTTGCCAGTGTTTGTTATTTGAGTTCTTTTCGATGATGGCCATTCTGACACCACCCTTATGGCAGAAAGTGAAGAGGAACTCAAAAGCCTCTTGATGAAAGTGAAAGAGGAGAGTGAAAAAGTTGGCTTAAAGCTCAACATTCAGAAAACGAAGATCATGGCATCCGGTCCCATCGCTTCATAGGAAATAGATGGGGAAACAGCGGAAACAGTGTCAGACGTTATTTTTCTGGGCTCCAAAAGCACTGCAGATGGTGACTGCAGCCATGAAATTAAAAAGACGCTTACTCCTTGGAAGAAAAGTTATGACCAACCTAGATAGCATATTCAAAAGCAGAGATATTACTTTGCCAACAAAGGTCTGTCTAGTTAAGGCTATGGTTTTTCCAGTAGTCATGTATGGATGTGAGAGTTAGACTGTGAAGAAAGCTGAGTGCCAAAGAATTGATGCTTTTGAACTGTGGTGTTGGAGAAGACTCTTGAGAGTCCCTTGGACTGCAAGGAGATCCAACCAGTCCATCCTAAAGGAGACCAGTCCTGGGATTTCTTTGGAAGGACTGATGCTAAAGCTGAAGCTCCAGTACTTTGGGCACCTCATGTGAAGAGTTGACTCTTTGGAAAAGACTTTGATACTAGGAGGGATTCAGGGCAGGAGGAGAAGGGGACAACAGAGTATGAGATGGCTGGATGGCATCACTGACTTGATGGACATGAGTCTGAGGGAACTCCTGGAGTGATGGACAGGGAGGCCTGGTGTGCTGCGATTCATGGGGTCGCAAAGAGTCGGACACGAATGAGCAACTGAACTGAACTGAACTGAACTGATTCTGACAGGTGTGAGGTGGTATCTCATTGTGATTTCGATTTGCATTTCCCAGATGATAAGCTATGTTGAGTATCTTCATGTGCCTGTTGAGAAGGCCCCTTTTGTTAAGGAAAGCACTGTATGTACAAAGATAACTAGAAGATGAGAAAATATGACAAGTTATTAAGAGAGTCAATGTAATATGGGTGTTCAAAGGAGGAAATGCTAGATACCTAGTTGGGGAGCAGTAGCAGAGGTGTATTAATTAAGCATATTTCAGACATCATATTATTTCACCTTCACAGAAATCCCGCTAGATCAGGAAACTAAGGCTTAGAGATATGAAGTAATTTAATTCAGGTCACACAGTAAGCAAGCTGTAGAACAGGGATTTGAACTCTGAAAGCCTGGTTCTTACCTGCACTGTCATACTGCGGAAGTAGCAGTGGAGCTGGCCCATGGAAAGTGAATGAGGTCATGCTTAGTAGGGTTGGGAGAGGGCATTCTTGGTTTGGAGGACAGAAGAATAGTGAAAGACACGTAGTAAGAATATTGTTAAAAGCATCCCTAGGGAAATCCATCCATCCATCCATCTATCCACCTATTCATCTATCCATCCATCTATCCAGTAAATATTTTTTGTGAATCCACTGTGTACCAGGCACTGTGGAGGCTAATAGAAGTTATAAGGGTATGAACAAAGATCCATGTCCTCATGAAGCTTACATTCTAGAATGAAAAGACAGATAATAGAAATAAAGTATGTTAGAAGTCATAGAAATAGAAAAAATACGGCCTGGTGAGGGAGAGTTTGGCATGCAGGGTGAGGTGGAGTCAGTAACAGTTTACAACAAGGTGGTGAGAGGCCGGCCCGCCCCTCACTGCTCCCTCTGACTCTCCCTTCTTCTCCTTTCATCTATTTGTTTATCCATCTATCACACCAGACTCAGAAACCCTGAAATTCCTGAGGTGGCATCTTAGGACAAGTTCTTCTTGCCACACTGACAACTCCAAGCTGCTGGAAGAATCTTCAAACCAGCCTGGGAGGTGTTGCAAGCTCAGATGGCTGTGATCCGGGCCCAGGGCTGAGAGTGGTCGCTGATATTTCCTGCTCTCCAGGCCAAGCGGCGCTTGCTGCCTTCCTGTTTACCACACCCTGCTCAGCCTCCTTCCACACCGGAGGGTCAGCTGCTAGGACAAGGTTGGGTGCAAGCCCTCCGTGGGTCATGCAGCCAATAGTTTTGCTGCCCAGTGACCCTTCCTCAGAGGAGGCATCAACGGAATGCAGAGTGTGACTAAGGGAGGGGCGTGCAGAATTCCGCTGGAGAAATACAACCCGTCCGCAGCACCCTGGCCTGGATTCTGCAGTAAACAGGCAGAGAGCAGCGTGCTGAGGGGATGTGTGGAGAGAGACACTGTCTCAAGCAGAGACTGCCTCTTAGGGAGTCACTGGGGAACTCAAAGTGAACCAGAGCAAAGCTGCTGCAGGGAAGGACATGGAGGGAACTCAGAGTGGGGGTCTTTTTAACTAACAACTCGGTGACGAGGGTGTGGAGTAACTTGGTTTTGGTCTAGACAAGCAGCATGTGAGTCACAGTAGGCAAAAGCAAGAGAAGATGACCTCCTTAGTCCTTTGACACCTTGTGTGCCCCCACCCAAATAGTGTATCACCCTCCCCCCTCCACCATACCAAACAAAAACATCTCCTTTTCTGACCTCCGACTCAGTAGCGGATCAAATCACAGACATGTATCAACACAGCATCCTTGTTGGCACCATTCTTTCCCAGTGGGCCCTGGTGACTACCCTAGTGTTTTCCAGCAAGATTTCATTATTTTCTCAGGGAAGGGGTGTAGGAGAGGGGCAAGGATGTCATGGGCCAGTTGAGATAATGTTAAGGTTGAAAACCAAGTGTTAAAAATTCACAGAAAACCCAGAAAGGGCCTTTTGTAGTCAGATATTATTTAATTTCAATGACCTGAAGACCTCTCAAACTGGTTTAAATGAAAAAAAAAAAAAAAAAAGGAGGGGGTGAGGTGAGGATATATCTTTGGAAGGGTAAGAAGGCATGTCACACACCTGAGATGGGGGAGAGCCAGGCTTAGACAGCACCTGATTCAGAAAGCCATGAGCTGAACGCACTCTGAAGGCCTCTCCCTGCACATCCGCCTCTCCCTCCGCTCTCTGCAGCTGGTTTCCTCTCTTTCCATGTCTGTGCAGACCCAGTTCTAGCATCACACAATGCCTGGGGGTCCAGGGCACTGACCAGGGTCTCTGGATTCCATTTCTAAATGCCTGTGGGGCAGAGTTGGCCCATCTTAGTTCAGCTGTTTAACCTTTCTTTAATTGGATGGAGCCAGGGAGGACTGAAGTTATTTATTACAAAAATGGTCACAGAAATTCCCAGAAAGGAGAAGCAGGGCAGAGGTGGAGGAAGGGGGAAATTTTCTGAGAAAAGGGTTTAGTTGGGCACTTGTTCCAGGAAGTGTCTATTGCAGGATCTTTACTAGAATGAAGCAAATTCAATACTATCACCTAGAATGCAGGTATGGCTACTGTGATGCACACCCTGTTTTAAAGAAGGTGAGTTTTTATTTAACCTCCCCTAATGATTAGGACATGACTGAGTGACTGAACTGAACTGAACTGAACTGAGTGATTATAGCAAGGAGATCCAACCAGTCCATTCTAAAGGAGATCAGTCCTGGGTGTTCTTTGGAAGAACTGATGCTAAAGCTGAAACTCCAGTACTTTGGCCACCGCATGTGAAGAGTTGACTCATTGGAAAAGACTCTGATGCTGGGAGGGATTGGGGACAGGAGGAAAAGGGGACGACAGAGGATAAGATGGCTGGATGGCATCACAGCCTCGATGGACGTGAGTGTGAGTGAACTCTGGGAGTTGGTGATGGACAGGGAGGCCTGGAGTGCTGCAATTGATGGGGTTGCAAAGAGTTGGACACGACTGAATGACTTAACTGAATGATTATAGCAGAGAAGGCAATGGCAACCCACTCCAGTACTCTTGCCTGGAAAATCCCATGCGCGGAGGAGCCTGGGAGGATGCATTCCATGAGGTCGCTAAGAGTCGGACACGACTGAGCAATTTCACTTTCACTTTTCACTTTCATGCATTGGAGAAGGAAATGGCAACCCACTCCAGTGTTCTTGCCTGGAGAATCCCAGGGACGGGGGAGCCTGGTGGGCTGCTGTCAATGGGGTTGCACAGACTTGGACATGACTGAAGTGACTTAGCAGCAGCAGCAGCAGCAGCAGCAGCAATGATTATAGCAGAAACAGACCAACAAGGAGAGGGCAGCTTCATGGTGTCAGGACCTAAGGGAGGCAGCCTCTGAAAACTCTTCCAGGGACCCTCTCCTCCTCATCCTTCATGCCCTGTGGAAACACTTCCACTCAAATGTAGGCTGGACCTGGAGACTTCCTTCTATTAATAGCACACGGCAGAGGTAATGGGAGGTGGCCGCTGAGCGTAGGGTACAGAAGAAGTGTCTTCCATTTTGTTGGCTCTTTCTGTTTCCCTTTCACCCTCAGGGAAGCCGCTGCCATGCTGTGAGCTGCCCCACAGAGAGGCCCACAGGGAGAGGAACTGATGTCCTGGGTTAACTGCCAGCTGGGACCTGATGGCTGCCAACAACCACAGGAGTGAGCATGGACATGGGTCCCACCTCAGTGAATCTCTGAGATCCAGCAGCCCTGGCCAGCACTGTGTTTGCAGACTTGAGAGAGACTCTAAGCCAGGAGATCCAGATTTCTGACACAGAGGGAGACCATAAATGTTTGTTACTTAAGCAACTATATTTTAGAATGGCTTATTATAGAGAAACAATAATCTAATACAGGGTACCAGATTTCTTCCATCCCGTTTCTCTGCCATCCTGCCCATCTACATGGTACAAGATGACTCACCAGCAGGGAGGAGGAAGAAACACAGCAGGGCTCGCTTCTTATTTTTCAGAGCTTAATTCAGAAGTTGCACACATCACTTCTGCTCACACCCCATTGGCCATAATTTTGCTGCTACCAAGAAGGGTGCAAGGGGTGGCCTTGTGCCCAAGGGAAAATCAAGGATTATATTACAGTGAAAGAACAGGAGAAGGGACGCTGGAGGACAATTAGCAGGCTCTGCCACAAACACCCACACCCATGTTTGCTTGCTTTGTGTGCATGATGAGACTCCAGCGTATGTTTCTGGTCCACAGAAGCTGGGATACACATACACAGAGCATCAGGAAGACTCCAAGGAGGTGGTAAAGAGAAGCCGCCTCCATAGTCCTAGCACAGAGCCTGCAGGGCAGGTGACAAATGCATGTTCATTGGAGGAATTCTTGCACCAGAAACCGAGGCTCCGTCTGTTATTTCTTCAAGGTCATGCTCAGCAGCAGAGTCATTACATAAGCCAGGGCTTCGGTCTCCCAGCCCAGCTCTCTCTCGCTCCGCTCCTAAAGGACAATTTTAAAGAATTGTTTTTGAGTTAGGACTACACCTGCAGTATGAATACGAAGAGAGGGTGGCACACAGCAGAAGGCTTCACTTGCAGTCCTGGATGTGACTTTTCCCGCCAGACCAAAACGGTTTGGTTTCCAGCACCTGGTGAACGGCTGTGCCTGCTCTTCATATCTCCGTGAGCTCACCCAGTGCTGCATCACCGCTGGGTGTTCAAAACATTTTAATTCAACTGATGCCAGGTGAGAGGAGAAGGGGTTTGCCTTCCCTGTGCTCTCCTGCCGAGAAATGAATATATAAGGGATGATCTATCTGTGAATTTAGTTAAAATAGGTTGGGATTTTCCTTTTAACAAAGGCATCACACTCACAAAGTCTTTTTTTCTTCGAAGTTTATGGCAAGATAGAATACTGGCACACAAGCAGTACCCGATAAATGTTTGTTAAGTGAAATTACAGACTTAATTCCTTTCTAATAATTACTGAGTCATAGAGGAGACTACTGTCCCCCAAGTACTCCCTGTATCCATTCTCCCACTTTTTATTTAGTAACAGAACTCCTGCGTTTCACTGGGCGTGTTGGTCACCAGTCACAGACTGTATTATTATCCAGCCTTCCTTGTGGCCTTGTGACCATTTTGTGGCCTTTTGATCCATTTGGGCCATGGGAATGTGAAAGGCAATGACGTGAGCAGCATGGGGTGGGTGGGGGGACATCCCTAACCCCTGAGAAATGGTGGCAGTGCCGTTGGAGTAGCATTCTTAGACTCAGCAATGGAAGTCACTTGTTGATAACGGGAAAGATATCAAGCCTGGTGTGTGGATGAGCTCGTGGCTGGAAATGCCTGCACCCAAGATCACCTGCTTCACTCTGGACTTTTATACAGGGATGAGTATATTTTCATTTTCTATACTTGGGGTCATTACTTTCTACTATAATACGTTACTAAGTTCACTAAGTAATATATACTAATATTACTATTGTATACTACTAGTGTTACTATCGTGTACTAATGTACTATTAGTAACTGATGTTGGTAACTAACATATACTAATCTTAGCATTACTCTTAGTAATGTGTTCTAATATTGCTAAGTTTGAGACATTCTTTAATC
Source organism: Ovis aries (assembly GCF_016772045.2). Lineage (NCBI taxonomy): Eukaryota > Metazoa > Chordata > Mammalia > Artiodactyla > Bovidae > Ovis > Ovis aries. The sequence goes on along the minus strand of NC_056059.1, from coordinate 70,046,873 downwards.
AATATGTTTTCCTTTCTTCTAAGACAGTGTGTGCACTCAAGCGTGTTTCATCTAATGTATCGACTAGTTTAAGAGCTGGATGCTAACATTTCTCTAAGTTGATCCCTGAGTGCCAAGGTGAAGGATAGATCGGCTACTCTGGTACTGTTCCATGGATAATAACATTGATTTTACCAAATGACACACATCTGTCTGCCTTGTCAAAAGAGAGATTAGGGTGCTATGACTACACAAAATATCTACTCTGTGAAGGATAGGGTCTTTTAAGAGAAAGCGACCTCATTACATTTTATGAGTCAAGAGTGTAAGAAATTCCATGTAGGTGATGAAAATGCTTATTGTTTAAAAGACTACTCATATGTCCTGATGGTTCCAAGCACATTATGAGTGTTCACAAAATATCCAGTAAAAACCATGAAATAATTGATCCCCTGTTACAGAGATAACTGATCCCCATTACACTTGGCCCTGCATTTCTGGGGCTGCACACTGAAGTTTCAGCCTGGGTACCTATTCGTAGGTACCAGCCTCTTCGCATCATCTTCTGTATACTTGTTATGTGTTGACTTTTCAATGACAAATTCTTGGCATATGGCCATGCTCTCTCTCCAAGGGTCCAAGACATATCCTTGGCATTTGCTTCAGCCTTTGCTGACCTGAATTTTTCCTACAAATCTCCCATCACTCCTTTTATAATACTGTAGCATCTTTCAATCACATAGTATCAATCTGTCTTTTTTGGACATCCTTATACTCACAAATATATGTATATAAAGAGAGATGTGTGTATGTGTTTAATATATGAAGATGTATAGATGAATGAATTGAACATCAAAAATTCTACCTAGAAAGCAGCATCTTTCCTTTTTTACCATTTCTCATCAGATACTCTGAAGACTTGAATTATTCTTCACTACCCATTGGGTAAAGTCTCAGGCAATCCAATAGCTTTTTTGGTCAATTTCGAATGTTAAATGTCCAGGCTTATCCATTAAACTCTGTACTCTCATCCAATGAGAATGTTTCCTCCTTTAGCTCTGACCTGCCTCAGGCAAGGACACTGCAGTGGACATGGATACAGTAATGTTTTCTCCTCCCTTCCTCGCTAGACCTCCTTCTTTTCCAGGTTTTGTTTAGCTCTGAGGGTCAGGATAGCACGGGATAGGAGAGGCTGGGTGAATTAGAGGACGAGGGCCAAGCTGTCACTGCGTCTATCATTAGGACCCTCTGTGTGCTGCATGCTCCAGAGCTTGTGCCTCCCGGGTTTCTTGCATCCTCAGCACTGGAGATTTCACATTTCACACCTGAGATTCCTTTGAAGCAATGTCTGCTTTGACTGGCTGCAGTTACTCCCTGCCCCCACCTCTCTGGCTTCTGGGTGGTTCTCTGTTGGGGTCACCTCATCCCGCCTGCAGCTCCCTTCCTCAGGCCCACATTTGGCTTGGGAAACATGAATGGATCCTCTTCTTCCCTCTCCCAAACCCAGCAAACACTGACCTTTCTCAGGCAAGCTGCTACTCCACCCCACACCTGCTTTTAGAGTTTTAGATGAAAATACCAGTCTACAAATATCAGGGAACATAGGTTGTGGGGTGCTTAAAGGACCCCATCGTAGAGTCCCCACCAGCCTTTTCACTTTGTGCTGAACAAGAGGAGGGCTGGGTTCACATGCTCTCTCCACGTTCCCTGCTGAGAACTGTCCATCTGATTCTTTTCTTACTTGGCTCCTCACTGCAGGTGTCCCCATAACCCAGCCAAGTCCCCAAGGGCTGTCTTCTTAAACCCTTCTGGGTTGAGGAGGGCATTAGGTGGAATGTTGGCAGCAGCCTTGTGCCCAGCTGTGTGGTGCCAGGGGCACAGCCTGCAGGTGTGCAGGAGTGGCCCCCCAACTGCTCACTGAGCCGGGCCAGCTGTTAGCACAACCACCAGCAGACAAGCAGTGTGCCAGGCCCTGGGAGTCCTGCATGGCAGGGCAAGGCTCACCCAGAGCTGTGGCTCTAGCCTTGGGGTAGTACAAACACAGCCCAGTAAGGAGGCCCCACTAGGCACCAACTGCACCCCCCCAGGCTTTTTTCTGATTTATGGTTCACCAGATTCCCACCAAATTGAACACATGTGCCATTGTTGATTTAGCCACCATTTTTTGGTCAAGTTTAGTTTTGTTTTAACCTACAGCACCTTGATTATTTCATCAATAGATACTAACATCTTCTCTGGGTTGTCGCTGAGGTCTAAGCCAGGTGAACTTCTGTGGCTTTTATCTATTTATAATTTTTCATTTTTGTTGTAGTATAGTTGACATAATGTGTTAGTTTCAGGTGTACAGCAAAGTGAACCTCTGTGCCTCCTTTTAGATCTGGTTTCTGTTGGTGGCTGAGGTCAGGGCTGGGATGGTGGGGGAACTCAAGGCACATTTCTCTCTGTAGCCAAAATCCATTTCAGCTCACACTGAAGAGGAGGTAGGATTGGGGTTAAGGGCCCAGACTCTGGAGCCAGACTGCCTGAGTTAGATTTCTGGCTCCATCAGTTATCAGTTGTATAAGCTGGAACAAACAAGACCAATGGGTGCATGCATGCTGAGTTGTTTCAGTCGTGTCCGACTCTTGCCATCCTATAGACTGTAGCCCACCAGGCTCCCCTTTCCATGGGACTCTCCAGGCAAGAATTCTGGGGTGGGTTGCCATGCCCTCCTCCAGGGGATCTTCTAACTCAGGGATCCAACTCACATCTCTTACATCTGTTGCACTGGCAGGTGGGTTCTTTATCATTGTGCTGCCTGGGAAGTGCATTCCCATTTCCTATTCTGTTTAGTTAGGATAGTAATCCATGATGTCTTCAGAACAGGGCCTGGCACACAGGAAGGTCTCAATAAATGTCAGCTGTCATTATAAGCAGAGAAGGCTTGCATACTTTAGTAACTACTTCCCTTGCATCCTGCTGTAAGTTCTGCATCAGCTTGCTTGGTCAACGGTACCCAAAACTCAGCGAATGGCTGTGTGGTGCATGTCAGTCTGATACAGATGCTGACCTTGATCACATTACATCCCAGCTATGTCCCATAAAGACCTAGCAGTATGATTTCAGTGGTCCCCATTGTCCCAGCTCAGGCTGCTGTAACAAAACACCAAACCTGTATGACTTAGAAAGATAATCATCCATGTAAAAGAAGTTAGAACAGTACCTGGCAAATAGAAGTGTTGAGTAAACTTGGTTATAAGCATTGTGGTCATTCTTAAAATGCTAATTGTTGAAAGCGAGTGGTGTGATGGTTTACTATTACTGGTTTCTGCCTTCACGGTCTCTGATTTAACAGATCTGGGGTGGTGCCTGGAATTTGCATTTCTAACCAGTTACTGCTGCTGCTGGTCTGGGGACCACACTTTGAGAACCACTTTCTTATTTCTTTCAGGGGAAATCAGGAGTACACTGAATGGGCACTTTCACCTTGACCTTAAGCACTGGGCTGAGCTTTTTAAAGACAATGATGAGTAGATGAGACTTTGAGCTCTGCGTGGGGACAGCAGAAGCTCTCACACTGTAGGAAAAGAAGTGCCAGCTCCTAAACTTAGGGGGCAGGCGAGAGGGAGCCCCCACTATACCCCTCCTCCCACTGACAGCCACATGTTCCCAGGCAGGAACGTTTGACCAGTTTTGCCTGGACTTCAAAGGAGGGTCTGGTCACCAAATGTCTGCACGTGCTGAGCAGTTGCTGCGGGGGCTGGGGTCCCTGGAGTGGGCCAGTCTTACCTTGGCAGAGGCTGGCTCGAGCATTTCTAGGCTGCGCTGAGTCCCACGTGTGGTAGCAAAGACGCTGTGTTCCTCTTGGGCAACCTTCACAGCTGTGATCGCTCAGACCCACGGGCGAGGCAGAGTTGTATTCGAAGCACTTTGGGGGGCTCACAGACAAATATTTTTGGAATGATTGTGGTAAGAAGCCCAGCTGGGGAGGGTACTGGGATTGCAGAACGGTTCCTAGTCACTGCTGTGTCTGCTCTTATCTTTCAGCCCCGGAGCTGGGCTGGACAGGAGGAAGCAGCTGATTTTCTCTGTGGAGCTGGCCCTCACGTGACTTAACCACTCTCCCTGATGGGTGGCTTGGAGGTGGTTGAGACGGTGACTGCTGAAAGAATGTCTGGGAGTCGTCTTATGATTTCCCCCAGGATTGGACCTCTGGCTGGTGCTTCCTTTAACACAGGTAGACTTCAGCTATAGTGATTACCCTCCAGGTGACACAGGGGCAGCTTCCTGCCTGTGTGACACCTACAGCGTCACCATGACCCCCACCCCCACCCCCACTCAGAAGAGTCCACACCAGGTGCTTAATATTCTGTGGTCACTATTGTGAAATTCTGAGTAAATTTTGAAAGGGTCCTGAATTTCCATTTTGCTCTGAGCCCTGCAAATTATATAGAGGTCCTGGGTGGCAGTGTCAACCAGAAAGTAAGAACAGAGACATGAGGAAGGAAATGGATTTCCACTGGAGCTCCTGAATCAAGTGAGCTTTCAGCTTTGCCCTCCTGAAATCCTGGGAACCACCAGTGAGGAAGGTCACTCACTCCAAGTCATTCCACTGAGCTCCAGGGGCTCAGAAACTTCTGTGTTGAAATCTTGTTGGGAGTAAATATTAGGGTAGTGGTTAGAATCAGGGAGAATTTTTCACTTTTCGTGCATGCATGCTGTCTCTTCAGTGGTGCCCGACTTTTTGCAACCCCATGAAGTGTAGCCCACTAGGCTCCTCTGTCCATGTGATTTCCCAGGCAAGAATACTGGAGTGAGTAGCCATTTCCTTCTCCAGGCAATCTTCCTGACCCAGGGATTGAACCCACATGTCTTAAATCTCCTGCATTGGCATTGGGAGGCAGGTTCTTTACCATTAGTACCAAGGTCTTATTCTTTAACCAGTGTGCCTTGAACGAAATCTGGCAAGATTAAGTCGATTCAGATGGAATTCCATTTGACAGATTCCTCCCATGATGAAGCAAGAAGACAGACCACAGTCCAGGCTCACAACCTGTCTGCTAATCATCTCTAGTGAAAGGAACACATCCCTTTTCTAATAATATCAAAGAGAGTCTAGAAATTGAATTGTATTGGTCTAGCTTTATGGGTCGGAGAAGGCAATGGCAACCCACTCCAGTGTTCTTGCCTGGAGAATCCCAGGGATGGGGGAGCCTGATGGGCTGCCATCTATGGGGTCGCACAGAGTCGGACACGACTGAAGCGACTTAGCAGCAGCAGCAGCAGCAGCAGCAGCAGCAGCAGCTTTATGGGTCACGTGCCCATCCTTGAACCAATCACTATAGCCAAAGGGAATGAAAGGCTCTGATTGGCTAGGTCTGACTTCTATGTCTATATAGTGTCAGAGGGGTGGTCTCAGTGCCTTCATCCCAGATTTTGTCCTGCAGTGGGATCATAGCTTTTCTAGAGCACTGACCTGACCTCATACCTCCCACAATTTCCCCCAGCACTGGGCCTAGGGCAGGTGCCTTTAGTGTTTGTTGTTTACGATGATGGTCCTGACAGTGAACACAGTTCCCCCTCATCTCTCCTGGATTCCCAAGAAGCTAGAGCCCCTTGTCACCCAGAAAGATCCCTCCTACTGAAATTACCACTTACTCTCCAAATTGCTTTCCTCAGTTCAGGCAGAGTCAACCCAAAACAATTCAACCAAACCCCCAAAGATATTTACAGCCCTTCACTGTATTGGTTACCTCTGTTACTATACAATGCTGTGTAGGAAAACGCCCCAAACTCAGTGGCTTAAAACAGCAATCACTTGTTCTCATGGGTCTATCACTGAGCTTGGTTGATTAAGTTTGTTGTGTCTGGGAGGCTTTGCTTCAAGCTGTAGGTCCAGCCGGACTTCTCTGGGAAGCTCTGCTCCAAATGTGTTACTTCGGGCTTGGATGAAAGGTGGCTTAGCTCTACTCAGGGAAAATGCCTTTCAGGGATTTGGCAAAAACGGCAGAGGGCAAGTGGAGATACTGAAGTTCTCCAAAGGCCCAGATTGAGAACTGTGTATGTTACATATGTCCACATTCCTTTGAGCAAGCCAAGATATATGGGCAAACTCAAAGTCAAGAGGTGGGCAAATATTCCCTGCCAGTATAAGGTGAAGAATTGGGGCTGATAATTCAATTTACTCTAATAATCCTATTGCCTAAAATATTCCATCTGTACTCTAGCCATAACCTGGGGCCATTTTTTCTTGTGCATATGGCATCAACATGATGTCAACTAACCAGGGAGTGAGCAGATAGCAAGTAGAATTAAGTGGAAACATACACCCCATGGTCTAAAATCCCCAGATTCTTACCATGTAAGCCAATTTATTAAAATTTTCCTAGCGAGTATGTGAAAATGTTGATATCCTATTCCCTGATGGCATGACAGAGAGGTCTGGGCTCCAAGATTCTGCATTTTTATAAGCACCTCAGGTGAGACAAGGCCAATATTTTTCTTTTTCTAAAGTTTTATCTATTTATTTATTTTTGTCTGCTCTGCTCTGGGTCGTCGGTGGTGCGCCTGGGCTTTCTCCAGTTGCAGTGAGCAGGGGCTGCTCTCTCGTGGTGTGTGAGCTTCTCACTGTGGTGACTTCTCTTGCGGCGCATAGGCTCTAGGGTGAGCAGGTTCAGCAATCGTGGTGCACAGACGTAGTTGCCCCGGGGCATGTGGAATCTTCCTGGACCAGGGATCAAAACCTGTCTCCTGCATTGATAGGTGGATTCTTTACCACTGGATCATCAGGGAAGTCCATGTCTGAGGTAAATTGTCTTAATCCTTAACCACGCTATTAGGTTAATAGCGCTATTGCTACTAGGATGTTAGCAAATTTGAGTAGATCTGCTGAAATTCTTTGTGATGGGTATTTAGTAAACTTCTATACAAATGAACTCTTTTTTAAATCTCTCCCATTCTCTTAATTTCTTGGTATGTCACTACCAGTTTGACTGGCAGCTTCTGGGTTCTAGATACTCATCTAGATACTCATCTGGGTTCAGCACATCTATCTTAGTGCTATCTTTGGAATCTGAAAACAAGCTTCTTGTGTTTGTGCATAACTATAAAAAGTATCTTAATCAGCAAACTCCAGCTTTTATGACTTCACTCAGATTTTTTTCTGGCAGTCACACCTCTCTCTTTCAACAAGGGGAGGCATCCAAAGTCACCATGATTGTTGTGAACAGCCATGTATCCCAGCCTGAACCAAATCTCATTCTGCAATTTTGCTGGTAGGAAAAAAAAAAAAAAAATGTCTGGAGCTGCTAGAGCTCATCTTGACCACCACAAAACTAAAACCTGCTGAAGAGTGAAGTCAGTACAAAGGAAAGCAGAGCAAAGGATTTCAGCAACAACTCTGAGCACCTGAATCCAACTGTGCCTGAAGGTGTTCCTCCTGGACTTTTCCATTATATAAGCCAATGCGTGGTCTGTGTCGTTTGAGCTAGTTGAGTTCGGTTTGTTTCACTTGCTACTGAAAGGGTCCTAAAGGATATATCATAATCTGGTATTGAGGCCAATACGACCAAAGCAACGGAACTAGTCAGAACTTAGCAAAGCCCAAAATTCACTTAGCTAGTCATACACAGAGACAAGTTTATTCTGATAAATCAGACCAGACTTGGGACCAAACCTTATCAGTAGTTACTGAGTTACTTTAAACCAAAATAGATTGAAAAATGAATACAGCTATTAAATATATCTGTGTATTCTTAGCAAGGTCTAATTGCATTTTAAAAAACTACTCCATGGCAAAGGCATAAACTTATTTTATTAGTACTTTGCTTTATTGCATTTTCACAAACTGTGTGTGTTTAAAACAAGTTGAAGATTTGTGGCAACCCTGCGTTTTTAGATGATGGTTAGCATTTTTTTAGCAATAAAATATCTTTAATAATTTTATGTACATCATATTTTTAGACACAATGCTATTGCCCACAGTATAGTATAAACACAACTTTTATATGCACTGGGAAATGAAAAAAATCGTGTGACATATTTTATTGCAATAGTCTCCTATTGTGGTGGTCCAGAATCGAACCCTCAGTACCTCTGAGGTGTGCCTGTGTTTACAGCTGCTACAAGAGTCACAGTTTCTCTTTCCCAACTCCCATTAGTAACATTCAGTGGCTTCTTCCCAGGTATTGCATAGAAGGATCTCTCTGAAATCTTTTTTTTTTTTTCCTCTGCTTGGCTGTGCTAAAAGGACAGAAGCCTCACTCTGGACAGCAGGAAATAATGCATCACTTTGAACAAGTTGTCTTTTTATTATAAATATGATGATATGGCTAGGTGGGACGGCTTCAAAGAGGCAGGATGTTACCTTAAACATTTACAATGCTGTGGTTAAAACAGTCTCCTTAAATTACCGTTTCAGCCCACGGAGCTTGCATAAATATTTGGCTGTTGGTGACAGGCCTAATAAATCTGTTTAGGATGTCGCAGCAATATTTACTTACAAAGTAAAAGCATAAGCCCGCCTTGGCCAATAATTTTAAGACGAGATGCTACTTTTTAGCACCTTGCGTAAATATTTGCAAGACCTATAAATCCAAGATAACCTTGCCTCTTCTCTAAAGCTATTTACTATTAATACTTCCTATCATGGTCCAGCCAAATGCCACTTTTAAATGTCTTTTGATTCACTTCACAAAACTTGACATTTACTTGAAATATATTAGAAAACATCAACTGATTCTTGGGCAATGGAGGAATTTCTAATTGCCTAAAGTTCTTTAAAAAAATTAGTTTAATTGGAGTATAATTGATTTACAAGGTTGTGTTAGTTTCTGGTATACAGCAAAATATATTGGATATATATATATATATCTCCACTCTTTTTTCAGATTCTATTCCCATATAAGTCATTGGGAGTACTGAATAGAGTTTCTGTGCTATACAAGGGTTCTTATTATCTATTTTATGTATGAAGTGAAGTCTCTCAGTCGTGTCTGACTCTTTGCGACCCCACGGACTGTAGCCTACCAGGCTCCTCTGTCGATGGGATTTTCCAGGCAATAGTACTGGAGTGGGGTGCCATTTCCTTCTCCAGTTTTATGTATAGCAGTGTGTGTATATCAGCCCCAATCTTCCAGTTTATTCCTGCTCCTCCTCCTCCTTGGTAACAATAAGTTGTTTTCTGTATCTGTGGCTCTACTTCTGTTTTATAAATAGGTTCATTTGTTCCATTTTTTTTGATTCCACACGTAAGTGATATTATATGATATTTATTTTTCTCTCTCTGACGACTGCAAGGAGATCCAACCAGTCCATTCTGAAGGAGATCAGCCCTGGGATTTCTTTGGAAGGAATGATGCTAAAGCTGAAACTCCAGTACTTTGGGCACCTCATGCGAAGAGTTGACTTATTGGAAAAGACTCTGATGCTGGGAGGGATTGAGGGCAGGAGGAGAAGGGGACGACCGAGGATGAGATGGCTGGATGGCATCACGGACTCGATGGACGTGAGTCTGAGTGAACTCTGGGAGTTGGTTGATGGACAGGGAGGCCTGGCGTGCTGCGATTCGCGGGGTCGCAAAGAGTCGGACACGACTAAGCGACTGAACTGAACTGACTTGACTTGGTACGGCAGTCTCTATGTCCATCCTTGTTGTAGCAAGTGGCATTATTTTATTCTTTTTTATAGCTGAGTAATATTGCATTGTATATATGTACCACGTCTTTATCCATCCCTCCCTTGATGGACGTTTAGGTTGCTTCCATGTCCTGGCTATTGTAAACAGTGCTGCAGTGAACACTGGGGTACACATATCTTTTCAAGTTATGGTTTTCTCCAGATATATGCCCAGGAGTGGGGTATCTGGATCATATGGTAACTCTAGTTTCAGTTTTTAAAGAAATATCCATACTGTTCTCCATAATGGCTATACCAATTTACATTCCCACCAACAGTGTAGGTGAGTTCCTTTTTTCCCACATCCTTTCCAGCATTTGTAGATTTCTTGAAGACAGCCATTTCAATTGGTGTAAGGCGATACCTTTTTGTAGTTTTGATTTGCTCTTGTCTAATAATTAGTTATGTTGAGCATCTTTTCATGTGTCTCTCGGCCATCTGCATGTCTCCTTTGGAGAGATGTCTATTTAGTCCTCTAATGGCCTAAAGTTCTGCATGATACTTCCAGGCTAGGGGAAGGGCCAAACTTCCTTTGCCTCTAAAGCTTGTGAATCAAAATATGCACATTTAGGGGAAACATCTTATTATGTCTCATCAGAAACCGAAGGACACTCTTTATTTGATTTTCCACATTATACGGACTGTAGAAAACTTGAAACAAAAGTAGAAAGGATGGTGGCTGGTTGGGCAACTGTTTACTCTGGAAAAACTGAGATGTAACCTCAGTGTTTTGGGCAAGGCTTTTACACAAACTGGAAAGGATTCTGGTCTTTCTCAAATAGAATGAAACACCATCTGAATTCTCTCTTGGTCTTTTCAAGAGTTGAGTTTCTTCCTGATTTTAAGAGATGGCTCCCCAGGGGAAAGACACCAACAGTGAGTGGCAAACATCTCTTTATGGAGGTCAAGCAACAAAATCAACTCTTGATTGCCCAACGCATCCCTGTGCTGGGTTTTTTTCTCCCCCCCCCCCATAGTTGAGTTTTTTCAAAAACTTTAAGAGGTATTTCCTGTTTACTACATGGTAGAAAAACAGGCTGTGGACAACTCACCCCAAGCCCAGATACCAGAGAATTCCAAAGTGCTTGTCATTTGCGTATTAGTTACATTATCAGATTTGACTTCCAGTGAGTGTTAACTAAGCAAGTGGTCACCATTTACAGGAAAACAGAATGACTGATTTAGAAAAGAAAACAATTTTTTTCCAGTATCATGTAAAAATTACTTTTTTCCCCAAACTCATAATGAGGCCTCCTGGTCTGAATATTTCTGAGGAAGGAGAACAAAAGAAGTTTGCTTTGGTATTTACATTATCTAGGGGTGGAAGAAAAGGCTACAACCAAGACTTTGATGTTTCTGAGGAGGACGGGAGATGATTTGATATTTATCCCTTCTTAGTATGTGAATTTATACCAGATGGTCCATTTAAAATAGTTCCCATTGTAAACCAGTTTGCATTAAGCAGGGCCGACCAGAAAGCTCTCATTTCCTCTCTGGCGATAGCTGGTGTGAGACCAGCCTCCTAGGAGTGGCAGGACTGCCACATTTGCGTCTGCTGCCAGGCTGCAGGAACTTGCCTGCCCTGCCACCCACTAATGCCAGATGGTCCAGAGTAACTCCAGGAAGAGAAGTCCTAGCCAGTGACTGCCGTCGAGGTCAGAGCCTCTCTCCTCTCTCTGGGGATGGTGGATGCGAACAGTACTTTATTGATGTGTTTCATTTATTCCTGGGAGGATTGTGGAAGGTGTCACAGAGATTCAAGGAGTAGATGAGTCAGGCTGGGCTAGGTGTTATAACAAGCATCCTCAGGATACAGCGCTAGGATTTGGAGACACAAAGTAAAGAGAACAAAGTCCTGGTTCTCACAGAGCTTCCATTTCAGTGCCGCTTTCAGGGTTACACTGAACCTCTAAAGTGAATAATCCTTTCCATCAAAGATCAGTTCTGGACTCTTTCTACATCAGTGTCACTCTCTGTAAGGAATGGGCCTGGATGAGTGGATGCTATTTACATATAGAAACAAAGGGAAAGAGAAGCAGAGAATTCAGGTAATTCTGTTTCCTGCCCACTAGAAGAAATACCTTCCAGTTCCTCTCACTTGAGTCTCCTTGAAACATCTCAGCCTCTCCTGTGGTTTTCAATTCTTGCTGCACATTAACGTCACTGTGTGTGTGTGTGTGTATGCACACTCAGGCAGATCCAACCCTTTGTGACCCCATGAACTGTAGCCCTCCAGGCTCCTCTGTCCATGGAATTTTCCAGGCAAGAATACTGGAATGGGTTGCCATTTCTTCCTCCTGGGAATCTTCCAGACCAGGGATTGAATTGATGTCTCTTGTGTCTCCTGCATTGGCAGGCAGATTCTTCACCACTGCGCCACCTGGGAAGCCCTATTAAAGTCACTCTTCCCCCTCAAGCACCATCCACCACCACCTCATCAAAACCTACTACTCTGGGAACTTCCCTGGTGGTCCTGTGCTGTCCTGTGCTAAGTGGTTCAGTTGTACCTGACTCTTTGCAACCCATGGACGGTAGCCCACCAGTCTTCTCTGTCCCTGGAATTTCCCAGGCAAGAATACTGGAGTGGGTTGCCATTTCCTTCTCCAGGGGATCTTCCCAACCCAGGGATCGAACCCGTGTCTCTTATGTCTTCTGCACTGGCAAGTGGACTCTTTACCACTAGTGCCACACGGGAAGCGCTGTGGGAGGTAGGGTATACAGTAACTCTGTATTTTCCACAGATCTTTTTTATGAGCCTAAAACTGCTCTGAAAAATAAGGTTTGTGGATTTTCCAAAAGTCAACCATTTTTTTTTCTTCCTGGAAAAAAATCAATGATTCATAATTCAAATTCATAATTTATCATGGAGACTGCCTCTCAAGCAAGTTTTGCCATCTCCTCTTTTCCCTCTTGAGGATAAAAATCAAGGTTGATATTCAGGCCACTAGATAAATAATATTTCTGGATTAAAGTATGATCCTAAGAAGTTATTTAACTAGCATTTCTTCTGAAATGTTAGTCCTGGACAACTGAGAATGCTGCCCTTTTGATAGTGCTCATTGGAAAGGAGAGGCTAATTTCACAGCCCATCTTTTAAGGACAGCCCATGGAGGGAAGAAAAGTGCCTGGCATGAGTGTTACAAAGAAGGCCGTGTTCCTCTACAGGGCATTTCCCCAAGCAGCTGGGCAGAGTCCTTCAGGCTTATTCTATGGTGAAAAACTCAAGTGTTTGGCATCCAAAAGTGATGTCATACTCACCTAACTTTTGGTAAATGTGGGTTTAGTTAGATTGGTTGCATTTCAAGACTAAGGGGAAAACTGGAGGATAAAGTTGTTTCCTTCTGATCACACCCTGGTATGCACAGACAGAAATCAAATAGAAAAATCAGCTGTCATCAAGTAGTGAAAATATTGGGATAAAAAATAGACTGTGAGGCATTACAAAGATATTCTACAAGGCTGAATTAGCTGCAGTCAGCCACTGGGGGTCTGATGAATGCCTACAAGCATTTCTCTCTTCTGCTCTCTTCCAAGTATTCCTGCCCTCACTGAGGTTAACTCGGGATCAAAGAATCTTTGAATCCACTCGAATGTTCAAGAACAGCCTGCCCTTGCATGGCCTGAGTGACCCCCATAGCCCCAGCACACTCAGGCACTCGTGTGTACCAACTCAGAGACACCCTAGACTGAGAATTTTCACAACCACACACACATACACTATATATATATATATATATATATATATATATATATATATATATATATATATATATGTTTCCTCATCTTATTCTTTAAAGTTTGAAGGCTTTAAACTTTTCGGATATGTTTCAGAGATAGAATCTTCATAATATAGGTACAGGTAGCAAGTAATTTAATAGTAAACCACTTAATAATTTATTGATGGGAAATATTAAACGAATGGGTTTCCCTGGAGGCTCATATGGTAAAGAATTTTCCTGCAATGTGGGAGCCCCAAGTTTGATCCCGGGGTTAGGAAGATGCCCTGGAGAAGAGGCATCCTTCTCAAAATTCTCCAAGCCAGGCTTCAACAGTACATGAACCATGAACTTCCAGATGTTCAAGCTGGATTTAGAAAAGGCAGAAAAACCAGAGATCAAATTGCCAACATCCACTGGATCATCCAAAAAAGCAAGAGAGTTCCAGAAAAACATCTACTTCTGCTTTATTGATTGCACCAAAGTCTTTGACTGTGTGGATCACAACAAACTGTGGAAAATTCTTCAAGAGATAGGAATACTAGACCACCTTACCTGCCTCCTGAGAAATCTGTATGTAACTCAAGAAGCAGCAGTTAGAACTGGACATGGAACAACAGACTGGTTCCAAATTGGGAAAGGAACGTGTCAAGGCTATATATTGTCACCCTGCTTATTTATCTTATATGCAGAGTACATCATGCGAAATACCAGGCTCGATGAAGCACAGGCTGGGATCAAGATTGCCGGGAGAAATATCAATAGCCTCAGATGTACAGATGACACCGCCCTTATGGCAGAAAGTGAAGAAGATCTAAAGAGCCTCTTGATGAAAGTGAAAGAGGAGAGTGAAAAAGCTGGCTTAAAACTCAACATTCAGAAAAAACTAAGAACATGGCATCTGGTCCCATCACTTCATGGCAAATAGATGGGGAGATAATGGAAACAGTGACAGACTTTATTTTCTTGGGCTCCAAAATCACTGCAGATGGTGACTGTAGCCATGAAATTAAAAGACGCTTGCTCCTTGGAAGAAAAGCTATGACCAACCTAGACAGCATATTAAAAAGCATTTTACTTTGCCAACGAAGGGCCATCTAGTCAAAGCTATGGTTTTTCCAGTAGTCATTTATGGATGTGAGAGTTGGACTGTAGAGAAAGCTGAGCACTGAAGAATTAATGCTGTTGAACTGTGGTGTTGGAGAAGACCCTTGAGAGTCCCTTGGACTGCAAGGAGATCCAACCAGTCCATCCTAAAGGAGATCAGTCCTGAATATTCATTGGAAGGACTGATGCTGAAGCTGAAACTCCAATACTTTGGCCACCTGATGCGAAGAACTGACTCATTTGAAAAGACCTTGATGTTGGGAAAGATTGAAGGCAGGAGAATGGGATGACAGAGGATGAGATGGTTGAGTGGCATCACCGACTTGATGGGCAAGAGTTTGAACAAGCTCTGGGAGTTGGTGATGGACAGGGAAGCCTGGCGTGCTGCGTGCTGCAATCCTGAGGCTGAAACTCCAGTACTTTGGCCGCCTCATGCGAAGAGTCAACTCACTGAAGACTTTGATGCTGGGAGGGATTGGGGGCAGGAGGAGAAGGGGACGACCGAGGATGAGATGGCTGGATGGCATCACTGACTTGATGGACACGAGTCTGAGTGAACTCTGGGAGTTGGTGATGGACAAGGAGGCCTGGCGTGCTGCGATTCATGGGGTCGCAAAGAGTCGGACACGACTGAGTGACTGAACTGAACTGAACTGAAGCAACTGAACTGAAGTGAACCCACTCCAATATTCCTGCCTGGAGAATCCCATGGAGAGGAATAAATGAATAATACTGTTCATTTTAGGAAGCCTTATCAGTGCCAGCCATGGTGCTTGGTGTTGGGACAAATCAGAGATGAAACAGATCCAGATCACCGTGCAGAGACTTGAGGCCCGGCCGGTAATGGGGTGTGTTCCCAAGTACCAACAATGTGAGGCAGGCAGTGGTAAATGCCAGGAAAGAATCTCAAATGACAAACAGCAGGAGCGCAGGGCAGTGGGCCTTACTCCCAGCTGAGCGAATGGAGGAGGTGGTATTAGTGATATTAGATGTTGGTCTGGGAGGCCAGGATTGGGTCTGCAGACAGGGAGCATCCTAGATGCCATTTTATCAAACACTCCAGGACAGGAGAGCCTGCTTTCAAGAGCAGGAGGGGAAGAGGGGCTGGGGTTGGTGGAGGGGAGGAAAATCAGGACTATCCAAAGGCATTTTGCCCTGAGCAGGCACCACAGACATGGAGATGACAGGGGCACATCCAGGAGGAGTTGTGGGGGGACATAGGAAGGAGATGGGAAGAGTGGGGAATAGGTGGTCTCTGGCCAGAAGAAGAATTTTGTTTTTTCCTTTTATTTTCTTTCAAGTTAGAAGTGTTCAGATTTCTGGCCATGTGTGCAGGATGAGGCGAAGAAATGGGAAGGGAAGGGATTAGAAACACAAGGAGAGGTGGGGAAGGGTGTGAGGAATGATCAAACATTTGGACAAGAATGCTCACAGCAGCTGTATGTGAAAGAGCCCCAAACTGGAAAACCTAATGCTCATCTATGGGGGATGGTTAGAGAGATTGCAGCATATATTCTGACAATGGAATGCTACCCAGCAAAGGGAAAAATAAAACACTGGCATTTTATGAGCAACATAGATTAATCTCACAGATACGGTGCTGAGTTTGAGAAGCACAAAGGTGAAAGAGTACAGATGCCAAAGAGTTCCTATTGTGTGACTGCGTTTATACAGAGCTCAGAATTAGGCGTAACTAGTCTACGGTGGCAGAGAAGACAATGGCACCCCACTCCAGTACTCTTGCCTGGAAAATCCCATGGGTGGTGGAGCCTGGAAGGCTGCAGTCCATGGGGTCGCGAAGAGTCGGACACGACTGAGTGATTTCACTTTTCACTTTCATGTATTGGAGAAGGAAATGGCAACCCACTCCAGTGTTCTTGCCTAGAGAATCCCAGGGACAGGGGAGCCTGGTGGGCTGCTGTCTATGGGGTCGCACAGAGTTGGACACTACTGAAGCAACTTAGCAGCAGCAGCAGTCTGTGGTGGACAGAGATAGGATGGTGGTTACCCTTGAGGTGGATAATAGCTGGAAGGGGCCACAAAGGAGCCAGTGAGTGTGAGGCTGAAAATGTTCCTTATCTTGACTCGGTGGGGGTATACATGTGTGTGCCTGTGGACAATTATGGTGAGCTATAAGTAAGACTTGTGCATTTGACAGAGTTTATTCCTCAATAGGGAAAGAGAGACAAGAAATTGGGGGCAAAGAGGTGAATGAGATAAAGCTAGGAGACTGGGAGGGTGTAAGGACAGGGATTGTAAGGTAGAGTGAAGTCCGATTGCTCTGTTGCATCTAACTTCTTCATCCATCTAGGTATGAGCAGGTAGTGCCTCACCTGGAGTGGTGGGGATGATGGAGATGGAAAGACAGGGACAGCTTCTGCAAGGGCGTGGTCTGCAAGAAGTGGCAACTGAGTACAGGACTTGGAGGGCATCTGAAGAAGAGGAGGGAGTCTCAGGTGCTCCCAAGGCCTAGAACCTAGATGTGTGCCCTACATCACTGTGTCTGGTAGAAAGGCATTGACCCACCTACTGGGCACTTATCCCAGTGATGGAACATGACCATACATCTAATTCATGGGCTCCATCCTGTCCAGTATCAACCTTGATTTAGCTGGTTCTAGCTGAGTCATCAGGAGCCTTCAGAGGATAAACAAACATGTCAGGGAATACGGTTAGTTTAGTTTAGCAGCAGCTCTCATCTTGTCCTGGGTAAGACTGAGTAGGGGTGGGGCTTGGAGTTGTCCCCCAAAGCTATTAAATGCAGTCGCTTGCAATGCAGCTGATGCTGGTGTGAATTAAGGGGGCCTGAGTACGGCTTCATAATGGACATACAACAGAGAGCCTGTGCCTGCCAATACTGACTGGGGAAGCCAGCTCAGAAGCCCTGGGCAGAAAGCAAAGGGAAGGAGAAGCAGCGAACCCACCATGCGTGCAAAGCTTCCCTTCCCCTGGGCAGCATCAGAAAAAGCAGGGAAGCACAGTGTGCTTGGCCCTGCTCCGCCAGTGGTCTCACGTCCTTCCTAAAGCACCTGGAGTTCCACACGGATGGAGTCCTTTCTTTAGGCCACAGTGAGATTCAGAAATCCCATCCACCTGGGCAAGTTTGGGAAACTGGGCCACCAGGGATGCTGAGAACTGGGGCAGAGATGTTGCCCAGCTGGCATCTCCTGGACCCTGACCCTCCCTTCTCCTCCTGGATGAAGATGTGGTTTTACTGGTGTTAAGTCCAGGTCAGATCCAGGAGAGCTTGATGCTTGTGAGTGCTGAGTGCTCAGTTGCTCTGTTGTGTCCGACACTTTGCATCCGCATGGACTGTAGCCTGCCAGGCTCCTCTGTCCATGGGATTTCCCAGGCAAGAATACTAGAGCAGGTTGCTATTTCCTTCTCCAGGCTGATGCTTGTGATCAGCACCACAAATGCAAGTTCATTGGTTGTTAGTGTAAGTTCTTCCCGGGGAGGGGTGAGCCTAAGGCTAATAGTGGCTAAGCAAGGCTTGAGCCCTTTCATGAACCCTGGCAGAGCCCCATCTGCAGTGCTGCCTGTAAGAGAACTCGGGAGCAAAGGAGAAACCTCGTCCAGACAGGCCGCACCTGCTCCTGCCTGGGGTGACCATTTCCCTGCCCTATTGCTCTGTATCCTGCCTAATAAACAGGACTGTCCCACGAACATGTGCACGCAACACGCGAGAGTGTGGGAGAGCCCTTCAGGGAGCGTGTAACCCGCTGAACCAGTGTTGTCACCGTGATTGCATCACAGGCTGTGGAAAGAGGTGGGCACAAAGGGGTGCGGGGGACTCAGGGAACCTAAAAAGCAGGAGATCGCATTGACCTTCCGAAAATGCATGGCTTAAAATACGTACCGCCTGATGTGGGCCCCAAAGACAACTCCAGGCCAAGGGGGTGGTACTGAAGAGAGGTCCAGAGAACTGATTGGGGGGGGGGGTGAGGAGAGAGAAAGGAATGCAGGAGGGGAGGAGACAGGCGAGGAGAGCTGTCAGCAAGGGCAGTCAGAGAAGGAGGACAGCGTGATAAAAGGACGCTGGATCGGGGGTCTTAGAGGAAGCAGCTTAAACTTAGGATGAGAGAGAAGGGAAAGTATTCTCCCCCAAGAGAGTTGGTAGGTACAAAGGCATGGGGTGGGGACAAGTGGACAGTGTTCAGGCAAAGAAGGAGCAGAACTTTGTGCGCTGGGAGTCAGCTGTGTCTGGCGGAGTCCACCTGCCGCTTCACGTGTTAGCCCAGCAGCAGGCAGCAGGGTACGTCACGTGTTTTATACTCTCACACACCTCTCTATGTATGATTCACATGTAATTCTGTGCATGAGTAGAGGAGGCTGTGGGCTCAGTAGAAGGTGGGAGGATTAAGAGGATGGTTTTAAGGGAATAGAAACATAACACAGCATGAACTCAATGGACATGAGTCTGAGCAAACTCCGGGAGATGGTGAAGCACAGCGAAGGACAGCCTGGTGTGCTGAAGTCCGTGGGGCTGCAAAGAGCTGGACACAACTGAGCGACTGAACAGCACACAACAGAGATGACTGCAAAGCCAGTATTGCACATCTCGTTAATGTAGCAACAGGTAAGAAAAGGCAGCTCTCAGCGGTGCTCCCACAGTCACTGGGCTACAGGGGTGACCTCAGTCCCCTCCTTCAGCTCCTCAAAGTCTCAGAGCAGCCCCATGGTCATGGAGGCTGGGCTGTGCGACAGGCATATCTGGTTCAAGCTTGGCTCTGCCACTCACCAGCCATGGGACCGCTGGCAAATTACTTGCTCTTCCTGGGCCTCAGTTTTCTCATCTGTAAGTGGGAATACCATAATATAATCAATCTCAGAGGGTTGTCATAAGTTTTATTGAATCTGGAGGAACCAAGTCCAGTGTCAGAGAGCCCTCAGCCAATGTTAGCTTCTTTTATTATCAAACATTACAAGTTAGAGGAGGTGACAGTGTTCTCTGCCTCTGCTGCATGAGTGCTAAGATGTGTGGCTTACGAGGCCCCTGTGGTAGAGAGTAGTTGCCCACCACCCAATATCTAGTCTCCCCTTCTTCCTTAGTAATTGACCGTTTATTTTGTTCAACATAGATTAAATACACACACACACACACACCTATTTCACTTGCTTCCCTTGCACCTATGCCCATCCTGTTCTGACCAAAGAGATGTAAGCACTAGGTGTACCCTCTATGAAGCTCTTTAAATGAGTTGACTGAGGAAACACACACCACTTTGCCCTTCCTAATCTTCCTTTTTCTTCCTGCCTAAAATGTAGATGTGATGGCTGAAGCTTCAGCAGCCTGGTTGGACCATGTAGTGACCCAAGGATGGAAACCTTAAACTAAGGCTGGACAGAGAGACAAGGAGCAGAAGGGTCCCAGACAATGATGTGTGTATGTTTGTGTGTGTGTGTGTGTGTGTGTGTTAGTCACTCAGTTGTGTCTGACTCTTTGTGACCCCATGTTCTGTAGCCCACCAGACTCCTCTGTCCATTGGATTCTCCAGGCAAAAATACTGGAGTAGGTTGCCATTTCCTTCTCCCCCAGACAATGATAGAGCAGCATGATAGTTTTAAGCTGCCTATCTCTTAACTCTTATTGCATGATAAACATAGCTCATACACGATAAGCTTTATAAACACCTATACTGTTTGAGTACTGTATGTATGATACTCACCACTAATGACATTTCCCCATGACTAAAAAATAGGATTAGGGGCTGGAGCTGGCTGGAAGCTGAGATCCCTGGGTAGGCAACTGGTTTCTTCCATGCCCTTGCCTCTCTCTCTTTCTCTCTCTTACACTAGTACACACTTGCAGTGGGCTGAATGTCCGTGTCCCAGTCTCCAGAAACTGTGACTGTTACCTTATTCAGAAAAAGAGGTCTCTGCAGATGTAGTTAAGTTACAGTTCTTAAGATGAGGTGATAATCCTGGATTATCTGTACAGGACCTCAGTCCAGTGGCAAGTGTCCTTATAAGAGACATACAGAAGAGAAGACAGTCACATTGCGTCCTCACATTCCGAGGACGCAATGTGACTACCAAGGCAGAGGTTGGGGTGATGCAGCCAGGAGTCAAGGAAAACTGTTAGCCACCAAAAGCTGGAAGAGGCAAAATAGATTGCTTCCTGGAGCCTCCAGAGGTAGTGTGGCCCTGCCAATGCCTTGATTTGGGGCCTCTGTGGTTCTCTCCAGAACCACAAGAGAATACATTTCTGTTGTTTTAACCAATCCAGTTCATGGTAATTTGTTATGGCAGCCACAAGAAACTCATACATACCCACTGGCACACGGCACCCAGGCTTATATCATGTAGAGTGGGAGCCTTGAGCCCTTTGTGGTTCTTCAATAAATTCAATAAATGGGTATTGGAAACATGAAAGCCTGGCTGCTCTCCCCTCCTCAGGAAGGAAGGAGCAGGTCTACAGCTCTGACATTCCCCACATACTGTCCTGCACAGACTCTGTAAACAGCTGTATTCCAGTGGCAGCTGCAACCCAATGGTACACAGAAGAGGAAAACCGTTTGTACCATCTGGAGGACACAGCCTGATCCTTGTTGCTCTGAAACATCTCTGAGTTTAGAAATCTAAACACATATTCCAGTTTGTCAAGCTTCCTGAAGGACTGGGATCTGTTACATGGTTGCATAATATAGTTAAGTGACTGCACTGCCCTGGCCTCCCGCCACCCCCACGTCAGGACCGAGGTTAGGAGAGGAAGTAGGCTGGAGAAGATGGGCCAGAGGATGGGAACCAGAAGGGCAGGAAGCATGGGCAAGCACACTCAAGATTCTAGAACCTTCCAATGGGCTGTGGAAGGAAAAGCTGTTGTACTACCCGCTACTTTTGTCAGAACTGGAAAGCAACATAGGCTGGTGGTGATGTGCTCGGTGACAGTCTTGAATTAGAGACGAGGTTCTTCCTCTAACCTGCTGTGTATCCTGGACCAATTTGATTTGTAAGATTTGTCTTACCTGTCCATAAACTGGGGCTAGTAACTACATTTCCCTGTTGGAGTTGGTTGTGAGGATTAAGGGAGATAAAATGCATGGAAAGTGCTTTGGGCAGTACTTGATGCTAGATAAGAATGTGTTAACAGAAACACCAAGTGTTTCAGAATCCATGATAATCAAAAATGCTAGGCTTCTCCCAGTCACAGAAGTTCATCAGCAAGGCATTCATTTCCTGTGGGTAAGGTGTTCAATCACAATTTTTCAAGGACTTCCCTTTGTATTTTTGTTGTTGTTTGTTTTTATTTACTTATGTATTTTTATGGCCGCACTGTACAACAAATGGGATCTTAACTCCCTGACCAAGGATCGAATCCTCACCCCGTGCAGTGGAAGTGCGGAGTCTTAACCGCTGGACAGTCAAGGAAGTCCCTCTTTTTTTGTTGCTAAAAAGTGCTGGCCCAAGCCTCATATCACAGAATTCCTCCACCCCTCATTCATGCCTGAAATTCCATTGCTAAAGGCTTTATTCCTATCGAATCCAGAGAGGTCAGCAAACTATTAAAAGCTAGAGAGTAAATATGCTAGGCTCTGTGGGTTACATGTGGTCTCTGTCACATAGTCCTCCTTTTTTATTTTTAACTTGAGAGGACCTCAGAGTCTGGATTTGGCCCAAGGGCCGTGATTTGCCAAATCCTGCTAGATGAAGATTTAAAGAGCCTCGAAGTTTTCTGATGAGGTTAGTCATTAGATAAAGAAAGAGGTTTTCTGTCTTCTCTCCCTTTAGCAGGAGAGGAGGAGATGGCAATGGTGGCCCCCAAGGGGAAGGACTCACTGACGGGATTAACTGACTAAAGGACATAAAGCAGACCTTGAAGACAGAGCAGACGCCTGATTTTGCCCGAGGCAGGCCTGTTTCAGAGTTTGCAGCCATCAGTGAACAACAGGTGAGAACCAGACTAACATCTGTGCTTCAGTATGGCTCACATCCCACACTAAAAAGTGCTGTCATTTTCCAGCAATCTAACCTAGTAAACGCGCAGAAGTTAAAATGCCAAAACCTGATTTCGTGAGTAATCCACTCCTGTTGATAGGTTCTCCTCATCCTGTGACCTTTCATTCGAAGCAGCAGGAGACAGGGCTACGATTTTAACTCTGACAGCAACAAAGAAACCCCCTGGATGATAGAATGAGATCACAGATGCAATCTGCAGGGCCAGAAGACTCCCATCTGCGCTTGGTGGAAAACTGGCTTGTGAAGATGCAGACCACTGGGCCAGGATCTGATGGATATGGCTGCACAGAAAAGAAGGATGCTGAAGATTAAGTAAATTGAGCCTGGATGGAATGTAAACTAGTCTTTGATCAAAAGAGAAAGTAGGATAGATCAAGTTTTTCTTTATCCAAAAATGACCAAAAAAATTTATAAACATGCTCAACAAGGTTTGGAATGACAGTTCTTAATGGTTTCTGCTGAGGTGGATATTTCAAGGGATCTTTGCTTCCTACTCAAAGTTTATTCTTTCCCTGAGTTTCTATGTATACCCAATGTATTAGTATGATTCTCTGGGGAAAAAGAACCAATGATACATATTGGTTTTGTCTGGTTCTGTTTTATACATACATACATACATACATATATATGAGAGAGCTGGGTTGATTGTAAGGAATTAGCTTATACAATTGTGGGGGCTGGCAAGTCTAAAATCTATAAGGTAGACCATAGGCTGGAAACACCAGGAAGACTTCATATTGCATCTGAAGCTCAAACAGAATGTACAGGTAGAATTCATCCTTGGGAAACATTAGCATTTCTCTCTTAAGGCCTTCAGCTGATTGGATGAGGCTCATACACATTATGGAAGATAATCTACTTTACTGATTTAAATGTTAATCTCATCTAAAAAATATATTCACAACAACATCTACATTGGTGTTTGACCAAATAGCTGGATACCATGGCCTCCGTTCAGTTCAGTTCAGTCACTCAGTCATGTCCGACTCTTTGCGACCCCATGAATTGCAGCACACCAGGCCTCCCTGTTCATCACCATCTCCTGGAGTTCACTCAGACTCACACCCATCGAGTCAGCGATGCTATCCAGCCATCTCATCCTCTGTCATCCCCTTCTCCTCCTGCCCCTAATCCCTCCCAGCATCAGAGTCTTTTCCAATGAGTCAACTTTTTGCAGGAGGTGGCCAAAGTATTGGAGTTTCAGCTTTAGCATCATTCCTTCCAAAGAAATCCCAGGGTTGATCTCCTTCAGAATGGACTGGTTGGATCTCCTTGCAGTCCAAGGGACTCTCAAGAGTCTTCTCCAACACCACAGTTCAAAAGCATCAGTTCTTCGGTGCTCAGCCTTCCTCACAGTCCAACTCTCACATCCATACATGACTACTGGAAAAACCATAGCCTTGACTAGACAGACCTTAGTCGGCAAAGTAATGTCTCTGCTTTTGAATATACTATCTAGGTTGGTCATAACTTTTCTTCCAAGGAGTAAGCGTCTTTTCATTTCATGGCTGCAGTCATTCACCATCTGCAGTGATTTTGGAGCCCCCAAAATAAAGTCTGACACTGTTTCCACTGTTTCCCGTCTATTTCCCATGGAGTGATGGGACCAGATGCCATGATCTTCATTTTCTGAATTCTGAGCTTTAAGCCAGCTTTTTCACTCTCCTCTTTCACTTTCATCAAGAGGCTTTTGAGTTCCTCTTCACTTTCTGCCATAAGGGTGGTGTCATCTGCATATCTGAGGTTATTGATATTTCTCCCAGCAATCTTGATTCCAGCTTGTGTTTCTTCCAGCCCAGTGTTTCTCATGATGTACTCTGCTTATAAGTTAAATAAGCAGGGTGACAGTATACAGCCTTGACGTACTTCTTTCCCTATTTGGAACCAGTGTGTTATTCCATGTCCAGTTCTAACTGTTGCTTCCTGACCTGCATACAGATTTCTCAAGAGGCAGGTTAGGTGGTCTGGTATTCCCATCTCTTTCAGAATGTTCCACAGCTTATTGTGATCCACACAGTCAAAGACTTTGGCATAGTCAATAAAGCAGAAAGAGAAGTTTTTCTGGAACTCTCTTGCTTTTTCCATGATCCAGCAGATATTGGTAATTTGATCTGTGGTTCCTCTGCCTTTTCTAAAACTAGCTTTAACATCAGGAAGTTCACGGTTTATGTATTGCTAAAGTCTGGCTTGGAGAATTTTGAGCATTACTTTACTAGCGTGTGAGATGAGTGCCATTGTGCAGTAGTTTGAGCATTCTTTGGCATTGCCTTTCTTTGGGATTGGAATGAAAACTGACCTTTTCCAGTCCTGTGGCCACTGCCGAGTTTTCCAAATTTGCTGACCTATTGAGTGCAGCACTTTCACAGCATCATCTTTCAGGATTTGAAATAACTCAACTGGAATTCCATCACCTCCATTAGCTTTGTTCATAGTGATGCTTTCTAAGGCCCACTTGACTTCACATTCCAGGATGTCTGGCTCTAGATGAGTGATCACACCATCGTGATTATCCAGGTCATGAAGATCTTTTTTGCATAGTTCCTCTGCATATTCTTGCCACCTCTTCTTAATATCTTCTGCTTCTGTTAGGTCCATACCATTTCTGTCCTTTATCGAGCCCATCCTTGCATGAAATGTTCCCTTGGTATCTCTCATTTTCTTGAAGAGATCTCTAGTCTTTCCCATTCTGTTCTTTTCCTCTGTTTCTTTGCATTGATCACTGAAGAAGGCTTTCTTATCTCTTCTTGCTATTCTTTGGAACTCTGCATTGAAATGCTTATATCTTTCCTTTTCTCCTTTGCTTTTCGCCTCTCTTCTTTTCACAGCTATTTGTAAGGCCTCCCCAGACAGCCATTTTGCTTTTTTGCATTTCTTTTCCATGGGGATGGTCTTGATCCCTGTCTCCTGTACAATGTCGCGAACCTCATTCCATAGTTCATCAGGCACTCTATCTATCAGATCGAGGCCCTTAAATCTATTTCTCACTTCCACTGTATAATCATAAGGGATTTGATTTAGGTCATACCTGAACCATAACCTAGCCAAGATGAAAACATAGAATTAACCATTATACCCTGAAATAGTAGAATGGGTTTGCAATTCCACCCCCACCTTTTTTTTTTTTTTGAGAGAAAAGCTTTCTCAGAAACCTCCCTGGAAGTCCTCATTTGCTTCACTGGATAGGCCTCTCATGTGACCACCTTGAACTGCAAGGGAGGCTGGAAACACTGCTGCTCCAAACAGAACTAGGTTTCTGTTAGCAAGAAAAAAGGAGATGAGACTATTCAAGTGGGTAACTTACAGTATCTGCCACAAGGATAGTATACAATTACTTTTATCTGGATTTTAAAAGATATATTTTTTAAAAAATTAATTTTTATTAGAGTATAGTTGATTTACAATGTTGTATTAGATTCTGTTGTATAGCAAAGTGAATCAGTTTTACATATACATATATCCTGGGGCTGTCCCAGGTGGCACAGCGGTAAAGGATATGCTTGCCAGTGTAGGAGATGTAAGAGCTGCAGTTTCAGTCCCTGGGTCAGGAAGACCCCCTGGAGAAAGGGGTGGCTACTCACTGCAGTATTCTTGTCTAAAAAATTCCGGGGACAGAGAAGCATGATGGGCTACAGTCCATGGGGTCACAAAGAGTCAGACACACCTGAGCACAGTCACATATGCACACACTCTCAGACACACATATCTACTCTTCTGTAAGATACTATTTCCATTTAGGTCACTACAGAGTATTGAATAGAGTTCCCTGTGCTGTACAGAGCGTTCTTGCTAGTTATCTGTCTTCTATATAGTAGTGTGTATACATATCAATCCCAATATACATCTGTGACTCTAGCTCTGTCTTGTAAATAGGTTCATTTGTAATTTTTAGATTTCACATACAAGTGAAATCATATGATATTTCTCTTTGACTTCAGTTAGTATAAGAAGTATTTTTAAAGTTTCACATTTTGCCATTTGTCTAATAAATATTATGTCTTCTATAGGATAAGTCTGTGATACCACAGTGAATACCACAGTGTACTTGCTCTTAAGAAAATTAAATCTATAGTGGTTTCCAAGAATAAGCCACTATTATGAGAGAAATGTGATAGAGGAGGGTACCCAATTAATTCTTTAGAAAGAAGTGGGTGGGAAACTGGGACAGTTTCAAAGAGGAGGGGACAGGAGAATACAGTCTTAAAGGATGAGTAAGAGTTGGCTTTGGGGATGAGGAGGCAAAGGAGGAGAATAAGCAAAGGCCTGTGGTGGGAAGGCAGGTTGTGTGAATCAGTCAGGGTCTCTGCAGGAGAGCAGACACCTCTTCAAGTACTTATAATGGAGGAAATTTAAGGCAAGGGACTGGCTGTATGGTAGAGAGAGATGCTGAGAGCTAAGCATGGGATGATGAGTCCATGCAGAAAATGGCATCAGCAAGAAGCCATTATCACCTCAGATGGTAAAGAGTCTGACTGCAATGCATGAGACCCAGGTCCAATCCCTTGGTTGGGAAGATCCCCTGGAGAAGGGAATGGCAACCCACTCCAGTATTCTTGCCTGGGGAATCCCATGGACAGAGGAGCCTGGCGGGCTACAGTCCATGGCATCGCAAAGAGTTGGATACGACTGAGCAACTAATGCTAAACTAGAGGGGAAAAGAAGGGACCAGAAGCTGAAATCACACTGGGCCTATTTGGTAAGGGCCAGAACTACGGAAGACACATAGTTACTGCTATGGAAGCCACCAAGGCAGCAAGGAGAGAGATACCCTTTCCCTTCTTGCCATCCTCCCTAGTTCACCAGGGCCTCCCTCTGGCCTAACCCAGCCAGC
Organism: Ovis aries; assembly: GCF_016772045.2. Lineage (NCBI taxonomy): Eukaryota > Metazoa > Chordata > Mammalia > Artiodactyla > Bovidae > Ovis > Ovis aries. The sequence goes on along the minus strand of NC_056059.1, from coordinate 70,019,630 downwards.
TGGCCATCTGAAACAATGCGGCCTGCAAGTGTCAGCCATGGTGGATAAAAACAGAGCAAGGGGAGGGTGAGCTTGGATTCCCAGGTGAAGCAAGGGACCAGAGATGCATCTTTGGGAATCTACAAGTTTCACTAACATGCAATAGTGATAGTTGACATTTATAAGCATTTACCAAATGCTAGGAAGCGCGCTAAGTGTTTTATATGTGTAAACCTATTTACTTGGTATAGGTTAGGTACATAAAGAGGATTGGCAGGAGTTGATGCTGCAATATGGAATTAACAGCAAGGGTCACACCACTAAGGGCTTATATACCATATCAAGATTTTTAAATTTAGTCCTGAAGGCACTGGGGAATCAATGAAGCTTCGAAGCAGAGGAATGATATGATTCGGTTTGTATTTTCGAAAGATCATTTCATGACCATGTCTAAGTTCTGACCATCAATAATTCATCAAAGTAAATAATGGAGATGTGACTAAAGAGACTTGGGAGTGTGACCAGTTTCTCTTTCTGCTTTCTCTGTTCATCTGCTTGAAGCAGACAGCATCACTTCTGAACACTTGTGTCATCTGTTGACATGCTGGAAGTTTGTTTACTTTAGCTCAGCAAAACTGGAGCAGTAGACCTTTTAAAAGCAAAATATTTATTACTAATCTATACAATAGCTATGACAGTTAATGTATTAGTGTATTACTCACTTCATTAACACACTTCCGGAGGAATCTACATCCTAGTAATGTTCTAGAGATAGTCTTTCTCTATCTACTAGTCCCTTAAAGTATATGTGGTACTTATGATTTGGATTTCAACTTTTAAAATAAATCAGTGTCATTTGTCATTGGGTGTGGAGGTGGCAGTTGGAGACAGAACTTCAGATTAGCTTGAAGTGTTGACACAATGTTATCACAGAGCCAAGACTTATGGCCCTAGAAGAGACATTTAGAGTTTTTTTCTTCCAACAACCTCTTTTGGATGAAAAAAGTGAGCCCACACAAATAAAACCACTAGCCCAAGCATTTTAAAGCGGTTAGTGGAGCTAGGGCTACAACCCAGACTCTCAGATCAATTCTTTCCACACTTGGCTTTATTGCTAAGGCATCTAGAGGTAATAAGAAGTTGCCATGTTCAGAAATACTGCTCAGGTGACCACTTTCATCTCACATGGACTTGAGCAAAAAAATAAATAAATAAAACGGTTTATTGGCTCAGGAAACAGTTTAGGGGATATTTCAGTTTCAGGCATGGGTCAGTCTCACAGGCTTGCTCTTGTAGTTAGGACTCAACCACTTTCTTTTCCTTTTTAAAAAAACTTTTTATTTTGTATTGGGGTTCAGTTCAGTTCAGTTCAGTCACTCAGTTGTGTCTGACTCTTTGTGACCCCATGAATCACAGCACGCCAGGCCTCCCTGTCCATCACCAACTCCCGGAGTTCACTCAAACTCATGTCCATCGAGTCAGTGATGCCATCCAGCCATCTCATCCTCGGTCGTCCCCTTCTCCTCCTGCCCTCAATCCCTCCCAGCACCAGAGTCTTTTCCAATGAGTCAGCTCTTTGCATGAGGTGGCCAAAGTACTGGAGCTTCAGCTTTAGCATCATTCCTTCCAAAGAAATCCCAGGGCTGATCTCCTTCAGAATGGACTGGTTGGATCTCCCTGCAGTCCAAGGGACTCTCAAGAGTCTTCTCCAACACCACAGTTCAAAAGCATCAATTCTTTGGTGCTCAGCCTTCTTCACAGTCCAACTCTCACATCCATACGTGACCACTGGAAAAACCATAGCCTTGACTAGATGGACCTTTGTTGGCCAAGTAATGTCTCTGCTTTTGAATATGCTATCTAGGTTGGTCATAACTTTTCTTCCAAGGAGTAAGCGTCTTTTAATTTCATGGCTGCAGTCACCATCTGCAGTGATTTTGGAGCCCCCCAAAATGAAGTCTGACACTGTTTCTACTATTTCCCCATCTATTTGCCATAAAGTGATGGGACTGAATGCCATGATCTTCGTTTTCTGAATGTTGAGCTTTAAGCCAACTTTTTCACTCTCGTCTTTCACTTTCATCCAGAGGCTTTTTAGTTCCTCTTCACTTTCTGCCATAAGGGTAGTGTGATCTGCATATCTGAGATTATTGATATTTCTCCCAGCAATTCTAGGGCCAGTTAATGAGGTTATGATAGTTTCGGGTGAGCTGCGAAGGGACTCAGCTATACACATTCGTGTATCCATTCTCCCCCACACGTCCCTCCCATCCAGGCTGCCATGTAACACTGAGCAGAGTTCCAGGTGCTATACAGTAGGTTTTGTTGGTTATCTATTTTAAATATAGCAGTATGTACATGTCCATCCCAAACTTCCTAACTATCCCTTCCCCCCTTTCTTCTCCCCAGTAACCATAAGTTTGTTCTTTAAATCTGTGAATCTGTTTCTGTTTTGTAAGTAAATTCATTTGTATCATTTATTTTTAGATTCCACATATAAGGAATGTCATCCGATATTTCTCCTTCTCTGTCTGACTGACTTCACTCAGTATGACAGTCTTTAGGTCCATCCATGTTCCTGCTAATGGCATTATTTCATTCTTTTTAATAGACCGAGCCACTTTCATCTGAGTAGGTTTCATTCACATAGGCTCTTCCCATGATGAGTCAAGGAGACCAAAATCCAGGCCTACCGCCTGTCTGCTCAGCATCCCTAGTGAAAAGGACTTGTCTCTTTCCTAATAAAATCAGTGAAAGTGTTGGAACTAAATTTTATTGGTCTAGCTTGGGTCCTGTGCCCATCCTTGAACCAATCACTCTAGCCAAGGGGAATGAAACGCTCTGATTGGCTAGGTCTGACTCCTATGTCTACACAGTGTCAGGGGCTGGTCTCAGCACCTCTGTCCTCAAATTGTGTGTTTGGAGAATGAGGGCAGTTAAATTCCCTGGAGAAGATTCAAGTTTCATCAACCCAAGAAGAGAAAATGGGTGCTAGACAGGCACAAAACTGAGATGGACTCTAGACTCTTATGTCAAATAACAGAGTGGATTTCTAGGTATTATTGGTTAGGGTTATCCTGACCCTACCCCATGGATTGATCACTTTTGAGAAACATTCCTTTAACCAAGAGACTCTTGCCTTGGGCTTCCTTTAGAGGCAGTCAGTCCAACAAATTTAGCAAACTTAGTGTTTAACACAGTAAGGTGCTCAGGGGTGAAAAAGAAACTTGAGGTAAGGTGAGTGTGTCTGCTCAGAACTCCCTCCAAAGAAACAAGGTTCCAAATGAATCTGAGCATTCAAGTGAAGAAGCAGCACGCCTTTGGGCATCATTGTCTATTGGGGGGGCTTTACTGGAATTTTCATGTTCTGTGACAAATCAGCAAAAGCTAACCAACTCTGGTAAGCAAAAATATATAAAACTTTATTCCACTGTAATTTAAGTCTCACTGAGTCTCTTCATTGCCTCTGTTTCTTTTGTCTAAAAAATGCATAAAACATAGCTATGGAGGTTTGCTGAAGCATTGTCTAAAAGCCTCCACATTTCCTCAGAGAGCAAAATGGAGAACTTTGTAAGCATGATTCCAAGGCAGAAACCTTCTTTTTTCCTAATTAAAAAATTTTAAGTATATCAGTTCAGTTCAGTCACTCAGTCGTGTCCGACTCTTTGTGACCCCATGGACTGTAGCGTGCCAGGTTTTCCTGTCCATCACCAACTCCCAGAGCTTGCTCAGACTCACGTGCATCAAATTGGTGATGCCATCCAACCATCTCATCCTCTGTCATCCCCTTCTCCTCCTGCCTTCAATCTTTCCCAGCATCAGAGTCTTTTCAAATAAGTCAGTTGCATCAAGTGGCCAAAGTATAGCCTCAGCACCAGTCCTTCCAATGAATATTCAGGAATGATTTCCATTTAGGATTGACTGGTTGGATCTCCTTGCAGTCCAAGGGACTCTCAAGAGTCTTCTCCAACACCACAGTTCAAAAGCATCAATTCTTTGGTGCTCAGCTTTCTTTATAGTCCAACTGTAACATCCATACATGACTACTGGAAAAACCATATAGCAAAACACTATTAAAAAGTTAAAGGACAAAAGATAAACTTTAAAGAAATATGTAACATATTAAAAGCTGATAAAGAATATCTTTTACATGTAAAGGGTTCTTTTGAAGAAAAAGATGAAAAATGTACCACAATAGAAAAATAAGGTAAGGGAATGCATAGCTAGTTAATTAAAAAATGGACAATACATATATGAAAAATAATTTATTTTACTAGTAATTAAAGAAATGCAAATTAAAACAACAGTTAGATGCCACTGTTACACAATCAAATTAGCAGAAGAAAAGAGTGATGCTACTTGGAGTTAGCACAAGAAGAGTATATGGGAGTGAAGATTGATGAAACTTGACATGGAAAGTGGGTGTTGGGAAAGTCGCAGTTTAGTATCAACCATTCTAAGAAGCCTCACAATATGCACAATATTGACTTGACATCTCTAGGAATGTATCCTAAGGAAATGAGGAATTTGCACAAAGATTTAGGTTGTTTATAAGGATAAAATACTGGATATAACCAGGCTGTCCAATACAGGGGATTAATTAAACATATTATGACATGTTCATTGTAAGTGGAAGAAATGAGAAAATTATTTTTTTTAAAAGTTTAATGTTATCTTCCATTTGGTTTTCTGCAGAAAGCTTTGGAAGAATATTTAAGAAAATGTAACAGTGGTTTTCTTCTTTTTGGCCCATTTGTACTTTCTCATTTATCTTAAGTGAACAGAAATGAAAATTGTAATATTAAAAAAGAAGCAAGGATAAGCAAGCCTGGCTGATACCAGGGGCTTCTGATCTTTATGCCTTGACAAGCGATACCAAGGCTTAGCGAAGTCTTGCTCACAATGCAAACATGGAGAAGGGGCTTTTTACATATGCCAGGGCGTTTTCTTTTTACTTTAGAAATACAATGTTTCTTGGATTCTGGCTGCCACTGCACACAGATATACATCAGCTGTTCCAAGAGAAAAAGGGAAGTGGAAAGAAAGACAAAGGGAATTCAAGTCAGCCCAATTTGTCCCCAGGTCCTATCTTGTGTATTTTTAAGTCTACTAGTTTATATCTCTTTCTGGATTCTAAAACCCCTCGATAAGATTCCCTTTGGGTATCTCTATGCTTTTCAGGGAAAGAGATTCAGAGCTAGCCAGACCCTTTCATCTCTAGCTGATAAAGCTGCGTGTTTATTTAGATTCAGTCATATTGAATCCATCTCAGCATTTACACATTAAGCCTCCCACCCCCTGAACAATAGATGCTCCCTTATCCCCTCCCATAGGCCTGGACTTCCAAGGAATTTGAGAGATGTGAATCAGAGCTCTGAGAGGGAATGATAGGCTTATTTCTAAGGTCCAGGAGTATACAGAACTGACATGTTTTCCAGTGCTCCCATCCTTCCCAATCCCTCACTTTAACCTCATGTCCTTTGATTTCATTTGGTTTTGTTTCGCTTTTCAACATAGACGCTTCATGGCTCTGATCGTGCCTCATCTGGATGGAATTGCAGGGTTACCCTCTCCCACCTGATGGATAATTTCCTGCACAGCACGTTGCAAGACAATCTGGTGAACACTCCTTCCTCCAGCCCAGCCAAAACATTTCATAATTCTTTAGCCCTTCACTAGGGGATCCAGAAGCTGCCGTGACTCAGAAGAGGAAGAGCGTTTCCATTGGTCTTATCTTTTTTTCCTTTTAGTTTAATTTCTAAATATATATCTTGAGCTTTATCTGAACCTGTTGGGTCTCGTGGGTTGAATTTGGCTTCAGAAATCAGGGGACAGCATCCTTGCGAACGTCCCCTTCACTGCCGTCTTTCTAAGTGATTCCAAAAAGGTCACTGAGAGTCGATACACTTTCTTTCCCATCTGTTTACAATAAGACCTCAGAGAACCCCATCGGGTTGGATGAGCCTAGTTTATGGAGTGCTTAGAAATCCCTGAAGGACACTTGTGCTCCAAAAGCCTTTTTCATCATTAGCAGACATGCAGCTAGGAAAGCAGAGAGTCTCCATGACGGGGTAATTAGTTCCTCTTAAAGTTCTGAAAGTCAGCTTTGCGATGGAGGTGTCTGTCACTCCACTCACAGTTTCTCTGCCGAGTTTCCCTATGTGTATTAAAAATCTTTGCTTGTAAACTGTGTTTGTCTTTACCTTAGAAAAGTGAGACAAATTTTAGAGGAAGGGGAAAGGAATTCTGGGGGTGACTTTTATCTTATTCTTAATTGTAGTAATGATTTCACAGGTGTGTACATACGCCAAATCTTATCGAAGTTGACACTTTAAATGTGTATAGTTTATTACGTCAATTATGCCTCAATAAAGCTGTTAAAACAAGGACAAAACAAAACACTGTAACATTCTCTGCTTCCACTGCCAAGAGTCTGCTGTACTACCCTCCACTGTTACCAATAAATAGATGTTTAAGTGGAAAAAACAAACAAAAGGCCATAAAGAAATAGTGTTGACCTAGGCAAAACTTTCTAAAGTATTAAAATTTTATTCAATTATTATTTTGCCTACTTTCAGAATCTAAGAGTATTTAAAGCAAGATTTTGTTTTGGGGAAAAGAAATTTGAGAGTAACTTGCCATCAGAAAGAAGGTAAAGTGATAAAGTTCCACCAGAAATTATGAAAGACAAAGCCATATCCTGGAGATACCTGGGAATCCACTCTCAATCTTCAACACTTTTAGCCTTTCTCAGGCATCACCTTAATTGTTATCATATGGTTAACTTCTCTCCAGTTCTCATGGCCTATGATTTAGGCAGTGATTATTGGTCATTTTTAAGGCTAAAATTTCCAACAGGCCTCTATGGATTGGAACAGGAAGCATATAAGCAGGGAAAGGGAAGAGTTGATGATCACTTAAATGGTGAAAAATTGCCTTTTTTTTTTGTTCACTACCAAAAAGGACACTGAATTTGCTCCTCTACTTAGATCAAATGTTAAAACTGCTTGTGGATGGGGAACAACCAAAGGGGTTCTTGCCGTGACTGAATATTCAGGAGTTACATGGGATAACACTCACTGGAAGGGAATCAACAGCAGGGCTTTCTCTCCCACTAGGTCTTGGTTCTTTTTCCATGGTCAGGACCCAGGGATGGGCCCGGAAATTACGAAGCAAGAACATTTCCCATCTGACGATGGCCAACTTTGACTTTCTGCAATATACTGTGGTCTATGTAACTTCCCTGGTGGCTCAGACAGTAAAGAATCTGCCTGCAATGCAGGAGCTCTGGGTTTGATCCCTGGGTCAGGAAGATCCCTTGGAGAAGGGAACAGCAATCCACTCCAGTATTCTTGCCTGGAGAATTCCATGGACAGAGGAGCCTGGTGGGCTGCAGTCCATGGGTCGCAAAGAGTAGGACATGACTGAGTGACTCACACACATGCTCTATATGGGGCTTCCCAGCTGGCGCTAGTGGTAAAGAAGCCACCCATCAATGCAGGAGACATAAGAGACGTGGATTCAATCTCCTGGAAGAGGGCATGGCAACCCAGTCCCGTACCTAGAAAATCTCATAGACAGAGGAGCCTGGCGGGTTACAGCCCATGGGGTCACAAAGAGTCAGACACGACTGAAGTGACTTAGCACACACACATGTGCTCTGTATGTGTTGTTTTTACCTAAACCTCAGGTTGTTTTTTTTTTTTTTAAGGTGGTAAGATATTTTGATTAGGTTATTCTTTAAAAAAATTTTTCTTTTTTCTTTATTTATGTTTGACTCTGCTGGGTCTTTGTTGCTGAGCGGGTTTTTCTCTAGTTGTGGCGAGCAATGGCTACTCTCTAGTTGCGGGGCGAATGCTTCTCATTGTGGCGGCTTCTCTTGTTGCTGAGCACGGGCTCTAGGGTGTGCGGGCTTCAGCAGTTACTGCTCCCGGGCTCGCGAGCACAGGTTCAGTAGTTGTGGCACACGGGCTTAGTTGCTGCTCAGCATGTGGTATCTTCTAGGATCAGGGATGGAACGGTGTCTCCTGCACTGGCTGGCAGATGCTTTACCACTGAACCACCAAGGAAGCCCCTGCACCTCACACTTTGAAATAGGCGTCGCTTTCCCATTTTCCAGAGAGGAATCTGAAGCACAGACGTATGAAGCTACTTGAGCAAGGTTACACAACATGAATATTAATACTAATACTAAAAGAATAACACAGCATTTATGAGGAGCCAGGCAGGCTCTACACCAATGCCTTTACATATATTAACATGTTTATATTACTATGAGGTATGGAATACAGTTATTCTCACTCAGTTCAGTTCAGTTGTTGCTCAGTCGTGTCCGACTCTTTGCGACCCCATGAATCACAGCACTCCAGGCCTCCCTGTCCATCACCAACTCCCAGAGTTCACCCAGACTCGCATCCATAGAGTCTGTATGCCATCCAGCCATGTCATCCTCAGTCATCTCCTTCTCCTCCTGCCCCCAATCCCTCCCAGCATCAGAGTCTTTTGCAATGAGTTATCTCTTCACACGAGATGGCCAAAGTACTGGAGTTTCAGCTGTAGCATCAGTCCTTCCAAAGAAATCCCAGGGTTGATCTCCTTCAGAATGGACTGGTTGGATCTCCTTGCAGTCCAAGGGACTCTCAAGAGTCTTCTGCAACACCACAGTTCAAAAGCATCAATTCTTTGGTGCTCAGCCTTCTTCACAGTCCAACTCTCACATCCATACATGACTACTGGAAAAACCATAGCCTTGACTAGATGGACCTTTGTTAGCCAAGTAATGTCTCTGCTTTTGAATATGCTCTCTAGGTTGGTCATAACTTTTCTTCCAAGGAGTAAGCGTCTTTTAATTTCATGGCTGCAGTCACCATCTGCAGTGATTTTGGAGCCCCAAAAAATAAAGTCTGACACTGTTTCCACTGTTTCCCGTCTATTTCCCATGGAGTGATGGGACCAGATGCCATGATCTTCGTTTCCTGAATGTTGCGCTTTAAGCCAACTTTTTCACTCTCCTCTTTCACTTTCATCAAGAGGCTTTTGAGTTCCTCTTCACTTTCTGCCATAAGGGTGGTATCATCTGCATATCTGAGATTATTGATATTTCTCCCAGCAATCTTGATTCTAGCTTGTGCTTCCTCCAGTCCAGTGTTTCTCATGATCTACTCTGCATATAAGTTAAATTAGCAGGGTGACAATATACAGCCTTGACACACTCCTTTTCCTATTTGGAACCAGTCTGTTGTTCCATGTCCAGTTCTAACTGTTGCTTCCTGACCTGCATACAGATTTCTCAAAAGGCAGGTCAGGTGGTCTGGTATTCCCATCTCTTTCAGAATTTTCCACAGTTTATTGTGATCCACACAGTCAAAGGCTTTGGCATAGTCAATAAAGCAGAAAGAGATGTTTTTCTGGAACTCTCTTGCTTTTTCGATGATTCAGCAGATGTTGGCAATTTGATCTCTGGTTCCTCTGCCTTTTCTAAAACCAGCTTGAACATCAGGGAGTTCACGGTTCCCGTATTGCTGAAGCCTGGCTTGGAGAATTTTGAGCATTACTTTACTAGCGTGTGAGATGAGTGCAATTGTGCAGTAGTTTGAGCATTCTTTTGCATTGCCTTTCTTTGGAATTGGAATGAAAACTGACTTTTTCCAGTCCTGTGGCCACTGCTGAGTTTTCCAAATTTGCTGGCATATTGAGTGCAGCACTTTCACAGCATCATCTTTCAGGATTTGAAACAGCTCAGCTGGAATGCCATCACCTCCACAGACGTTGTTCTCAGTGATGCTTTCTAAGGCCCACTTGTATTCACTTTCAAAGATGTCTGGCTCTAGATTAGTGATCACATCATCATGATTATCTTGGTGCTGAAGATCTTTTTTGTACAGTTCTTCCATGTATTCTTGCCACCTCTTGTTAATATCTTCTGCTTCTGTTAGGTCCAGACCATTTCTGTCCTTTATCGAGCCCATCCTTACATGAAATGTTCCCTTGGTATCTCTAATTTTCTTGAAGAGATCTCTAGTCTATCCCATTCTGTTCTTTTCCTCTATTTCTTTGCATTGATCGCTGAAGAAAGCTTTCTTATCTCTTCTTGTTATTTGGAACTCTGCATTCAGATGCTTATCAGTTCAATCGCTCAGTCGTGTCCGACTCTTTGTGACCCCATGAGTCGCAGCACGCCGGGCCTCCTTGTCCATCACCAACTCCTGGAGTTCACCCAGACTCGCATCAATAGAGTCCGTGATGCCATCCAGCCATCTCATCCTCTGTCATCCCCTTCTCCTCCTGCCCCCAATCCCTCCTAGCATCAGAGTCTTTTCCAGTGAGTCAACTCTTTGCATGAGGTGGCCAAAGTACTGGAGTTTCAGCTTTAGCATCATTTCCTCCAAAGATTTCCCAGGGTTGAACTCCTTCAGAATGGACTGGTTGGATCTCCTTGCAGTCCAAGGGACTCTCAGTATTCTTTTCCAACATCACAGTACAAAAGCATCAATTCTTCGGCGCTCAGCCCTCTTCACAACCAACTCTCACATCCATACATGACCACAGGAAAAACCATCTTTCCTTTTCTCCTTTGCTTTTCACCTCTCTTCTTTTCACAGCTATTTGTAAGGCCTCCCCAGACAGCCATTTTGCTTTTTTGCATTTCTTTTCCATGGGGTTGGTCTTGATCCCTGTCTCCTGTACAATGTCACGAACCTCATTCCATAGTTCATCAGGCACTCTATCTGTCAGATCGAGGCCCTTAAATCTATTTCTCAATTCCACTGTATAATCATAAGGGATTTGATTTAGGTCATACCTGAACGGTCTAGCAGTTTTCCCTACTTTTTTCAATTTCAGTCTGAATTTGGCAATAAGGAGTTCATTATCTGAGCCACAGTCAAATCCTGGTCTTGTTTTTGTTGACTGTATAGAGCTTCTCCATCTTTGGCTGCAAAGAATATAATCAATCTGATTTCGGTGTTGACCATCTGGTGATGTCCATGTGTAGAGTCTTCTCCTGTGTTGTTGGAAGAGGGTGTTTGCTATGATCAGTGCATTTTCTTGGCAAACCTCTATTAGTCTTTGCCCTGCTTCATTCCGCAGTCCAAGGCCAAATTTGTCTGTTACTCCAGGTGTTTCTTGACTTCCTACTTTTGCATTCTAGTCCCCTATAATGAAAAGGATATCTTTTTTGGATGTTAGTTCTAAAAGGTCTTGTAGGTCTTCATAAAACTGTTCAACTTCAGCTTCTTCAGCATTACTGGTTGGGACATAGACTTGGATAACTGATATTGAATGGTTTGCCTTGGAGACGAACAGAGATCATTCTGTGGTTTTTGAGATTGCATCCAAGTACTGCATTTTGGACTCTTTTGTTGACCATGATGGCTACTCCATTTCTTCTGAGGGATTCCTGCCTGCAGTAGTATATATAATGGTCATCTGAGTTAAATTCACCCATTCAAGTCCATTTTAGTTCGCTGATTCCTAGAATGTGACGTTCACCCTTGCCATCTCTTGTTTGACCACTTCCAATTTGCCTTGATTCATGGACCTGACATTCCCGGTTCCTATGCAATATTGCTCTTTACAGCATTGGATCTTGCTTCTATCACCAGTCACATCCACAGCGGGGTATTGTTTTTGCTTTGGCTCCATCCCTTCATTCTTTCTGGAGTTATTTCTCCACTGATCTCCAGTAGCATATTGGGCACCTACTGACCTGGGGAGTTCCTCTTTTGGTAGTCTATAATTTTGCCTTTTCATACTGTTCATGGGGTTTTCAAGGCAAGAATACTGAAGTGGCTTGCCAGTCCCTTCTCCAGTGGACCGCATTCTGTCAGACCTCTCCACCATGACCCGTCTGTCTTGGGGTGCCCCGCAGGCATGGCATAGTTTCATTGAGTCAGACAAGGCTGTGGTCCTAGTCTGATTAGATTGACTAGTTTTCTGTGAGTATGGTTTCAGTGTGTGCCTTCTGATGCCCTCTTGCAACACCTACCATCTTACTCGGGTTTCTCTTACCTTGGGCATGGGGTATCTCTTCATGGCTGCTCCAGCAAAGCACAGCCACTGCTCCTTACCTTGGACGATGGGTATCTCCTTACCACCGCCCTTCCTGACCTTCAATGTGGGATAGCTCCTCTAAGCCCTCCTGCGCCTGTGCAGCCACCGCTCCTCGGGATGCTTCTCCCAGCTGCTGGCCCTGGCCTCGGGCGTGGGTGTCTCCTCTCAGCTCCCGCCCTTGGCCTCGGGCTCGAGGTGGCTTTTCCCGGCCGCCCCTGACCTCAGACGCAGGGTAGCTCCTCTCGGCCGCCACCCTGACCTCGGACGCGGGGTGTCTCCTCCTGGCCGCAGGTGGCTGCGAGAGCCAGCGCACTAAGCGCTGCCGAGAGGAGCTACCTCACGTCCGAGGTCAGGGGCAGTGGCCTAGAGTGCCAGGCTGTGATGGCGCAGGAATGGCCGAGAGGAGCTACCCTGCATCCGAGGTCAGTTATTCTCACTAAAGTCAAGAAAATATGAAGGGGATAGTTGCTCTTCCACTCACACATTTGATCATCGAGTCTGTTCTGCACTGAATAAAAAATTGTGTGCCTTTCTAGTCTATTGGAGGTGCTCTGTGGGTGTTTGTGTGTGTGTTTGTATGTGACTTTTTTGTGTGTATTATTGGGCAAGTAGGTTATGGAACATAATAAATTATTTTTATAGCCCAAACCCCCTATTTAGCTAAAATGATTACGGTTACATTGGAGTTGACCTTTACTGCAGTTTCTGCTCTCCAGGGCCACAGAACTGGCCATATGATACTAGCCACTTTCTATCCACAGCTTTCAACTGCCTCTGGGCAGCAGGCCCACTCCCTCTCCTGTGGGTTCTTCTTCCCAGAGAAGGGTAGTTAATGACAGCACTCAGCCCTTGACCACAGAAATGACCGTGTACTCTCTAGCTGGCTAACTTCAAACCTGTTCGTGGCCACAGCAACTGGCCCAGCAAAAAGCATTTGACCAAGTAAGAACCAGTTAGAGTTTTTTCTTGAGTTGTTTATATATGTGCTCAGAGAGTAAACCTCTCTGTTTCTTCTGGAAATTTTCATTAAGAGTAACTATGCTTGAAGCTGCATGAGGCCACCCTCCTCCTCATGGAGGAGGTTCAACCATGATGGGAGGAAATGAGGCCCAAATACCCTGAAAATCAGAGAGCAGAAAGACACAGAGATGGAGCGAGGCAGCAGATCACATCATTTGAGACTTAAAGGATCCTCAGGCCCTCTTGATTTCTGAATTTCCTAATTGAAAGGTAAGGGCAAGGTTGGATGTGTCGGGACATGTCCCGGTAGAGAGCCGCAGACAAGCCCAGGAGGCGGGCCGACAACCAACCATCCAGTCAGGAAGCCGACATGGAGCCCTTAGACACAGCTGAAACCCGCGCTTTCTTCCTTATATGGGAACCCGGCCCTAGCTATAAAACCTTTCCTCACCCCTCCTACCTCGCAGACTCCCTTTGTCTCCTTGCTCACCCGCCCCCGGGAGTTCTGCCCGAGAGCGACCGCCCAATAAAGGCCTTCACCAACGGTCCATAGAGGTGGCTCTTTCTTTCCGCGGCATTTCTTACATCTGGTGCCCAACGTGGGGCTCGAGGTGAGGGCTTCCGGCACTCGCCGTTGAGGCCCCCTCGAGCTTCACCGCCGCGGTAGCCCCCCGGACCCAGGCGGCTGACCAACCCCCCAGACGGCAGGATACGGGGTAAGTCCCTTCGGCTTTGGAGCCCGCCCTCCCTGGCGACCACTTCCTAGGACCCGGTAACCAGTGACCATGTACTGGGTCCTCCCGGTCACCAGCTCGTGAGGGAGACGTCCCAAACGGCTGTGTAGACCTCCGGCTTTGGCCTCCGGCTTCGGCCTTCCTTGGTCCCCAGCTCGGGAGGGAGATGTCCCGAACGGCTGTACGGACCCTCCCGCTTCAGCCTTCCTCAGTCCCTCAGTACGGGAGGAAGACGTTCCAAACGGCTGTGCGGATCCCCGGCTTCCCTTGGCACCCGAAGACGTTTGGGCAGCGAGGGTTAGTCTCCGTTTGGTGATCGCCATGGGATCGACGGCCTCCAAACCCAATCCCCAATATCCCACCTCCTTAGAGTGCCTGCTGGCTAACCTGTGGACCCTAAAACTAAAGGGAGATATCCGCTCCAAGCAGCTCACTTTTCTGTGTTCACAAGCCTGGCCTCAGTATCCCCTAGATAATGGCTCACAGTGGCCAGCCACAGGGACATTTGACTTTGACGTCGTCCATGATTTGGATAATTACTGCCGGAGAACGGGAAAATGGTCTGAGGTCCCCTATGTTCAGGCCTTTTGGGCTTTGAGCTCTCGCCCCACCCTGTGCACCACGTGCACTCCCCGCCAAATCCTGCTTATCCTGGCTCCCCCTATTCCACCCTCCCGGGCCAAACCAGCTCCTCCCGTCTCTGAGTCCTCTGCTTTCTCTGTTCCCCCGGAAGACCTGGTGGCCCCTCCTCCCTATACCTCTCCCACGGCCCTTACCCCTTCCACTCCGGTTTCGGCTCCCTCCCCTTCCACTCCGGACTCTCCAACCTCCGCTCCCGCCCCCGAGACTCCACCACCGGTCCCGGATCCTCCGGCCCTTAGCCCTATCTTGTATCCTCCTCTTCCCCTCGTCACTCCCTCCCCTTCCCCGGTTAGCTCCCACACTCACTCCCACAGCAACCCTCCGGGAGCCTCCCTTCCCCCTCCCCCAGCCCCGCTACTCCCTCTCCGACAAGTAGCTGGAGCTGAGGGTCTAGCCCAAGTCCATGTCCCCTTCTCCTCCAAGACTTAGCACAGATTGAGGCCAAACTGGGTTCCTTCTCCTCCAACCCCGCTCAGTACATTAAGCAGTTTACTGGTCTGACCCGTGCCTACGCCTTGACATGGCAGGACATATATGTCATCCTGGGGTCTACCACCACCCCCGAGGAGAGGCAGGCTATCTGGATGGCGGCCAAGGCTCAGGCCGACCAGGGGCACTATGCCAACCCCTCCCCTGAGCGCCCCCCAGGGGCCCAGGCTGTTCCCGACATTGACCCTGATTGGAACTACCAGGAGAGGGGTGGTGGCCAGCTGCGAGTATGCTATATGATAGAGTGTATCCTCGATGGGATGGAAACGTCCTCTCATAAGGTTGTAAACCTCCTCAAACTAGATGAGGTGACCCAGGGGCCTGACGAAAACCCAGCCACGTTCCTTAATCGGCTGACCGAGGCCCTCGTCCAATACACCAGGCTGTCTCCTGAGTCCCCCATTGGGGCGGCCACCTTGGCCAATTGTTTTATCTCCCAGTCTGCCCCTGATATCCGGAAAAAGTTGGCCAAGGCCGAAGACGGCCCTCAGACCCCTATCCGAGACCTGGTAAAAATGGCTTTTAAGGTCTACATGCCCGCGAGGAAACTGCTGAGGCCAGCCGAAAGGCAAGGCTCAAGCAAAAGGCCAAATTTCAGGCAAGCCTCCTAAACCAGCAAACCCAGGCCTTGGTAGCGGCCGGCGGCGGGCTCGGGGTCCCAAAACCCCCCTCCGGGGGCCTGCTTCAAGTGCGGCCAGGAAGGGCACTGGGCCAGGATGTGCCCCAATCCGCGACCTCCTTCCAAGCCGTGCCCGTTGTGCAAACGACGAGGACACTGGGCTAGTGACTGTCCCCAGGCCTCTTGGGCTTCGACCTCTAGGGGCCGGGGGCCAGAGCGCCCCAGGGAGACCTCCTGCCCTCCTTCGGCTTTGGAGCTGCTGAACTTCAATGGCGACTGACGCCGCCCAGACTCGGGGACCCCAATAACCCAAGCCGAGCCCAGGGTAACGCTCCAGGTAGCGGGTAAGTCCATCAACTTTCTGGTTGATACGGGGGCTACCTATTCGGTCCTTCCCTCTTTCGGAGGCACTTTACGTCCTTCCCAGGTTTTGGTTATGGGCATTGATGGCCAACCCTCGTGTCTGCTCCAAACTCAGCCACTATCCTGTTGGTTAGATCCCTGTCTATTTACCCACTCCTTTCTGGTTATCCCCTCCTGCCCCACTCCTCTCTTGGGAAGAGATATACTGGCTAAACTGAAGGCCACTCTTCAGCTAGCTCCAGGGTCGGCTCCCACGTCAGGGGCCTTCCTAATGCTACTTGTTGACCCTCCAACCCCTTCTGTTAATCCTGAGGTCTGGGACACCTGAGTCCCGGTGGTGGCTCGACACCACCCTCCAGTCCTCATCCGGCTAAGGGACCCCACCTGTTTCCCAGCCCGGGCACCTGTTTCCTTTATCCACTCGAAACCTCAGAGGGCTAAAGCCCATCATCGACCGTCTCATGGGACAGGGTCTCCTGATCCCCACGACCTCCCCCTGTAACACGCCTATCCTCCCTGTTTGGAAGGCTTCAGGAGGCTACCGGCTAGTGCAGGATCTCCACCTGATCAATGCGGTGGTAATCCCTGCCCATCCACTTGTCCCTAACCCCTACACCCTCCTTTCTTCCATACCTCCTCAGACTTCTCATTTCACCGTTATTGACCTCAAGGACGCCTTTTTTACCATCCCACTCCACCCCGACTGCCAATTCCTCTTTGCTTTCACCTGGACTGACCCCGACACCCAGCTGACCACACAGCTCACATGGACCGTACTCCCTCAGGGGTTCAGAGACAGCCCCCACTACTTCGGGCAGGCTCTGTCCTGGGACCTGGCCAGATGCCCGCTTCCCCCTAGCACCCTCCTCCAATACGTAGATGACTTGCTCCTTTGCAGCCCCTCAGAAGAGACCTCCCGACAACATACTACAACTCTCCTCAATTTTCTTGGTTCCCAGGGTTACAGAGCCTCACAATTCAAAGCCCAACTGACTCAGACTTCTGTCGTCTATCTGGGCCTCCAAATCACTCCGACCACTAAAGCCTTGACAGCAGACCTGTGTAGCCTCCTCAGGTCCATCTGCCCCCCAACCGACGGAGACCAGATATTGTCCTTCTTAGGCCTGACAGGATTCTTCCGACACTGGGTCCCAAATTATGCTACCCTGGCTAAACCTCTGTATGCGGCAGCTAAAGAGACTCCCACAGGGCCGCTGTCTTCCCCCACCGAAGTGACTCAGGCCTTCCATGCCTTACACTCAACCCTATTGGCTGCACCCCCTCTCTTTCTCCCAAATCCCAACTATCCGCACCATCTATACACTGATGAAAAGGGAGGGATAGCCTTTGGAGCCTTGGTGCAACCGATTGGCCCCGAATTGCTGCCTATTGCTTACATATCCAAACAACTTGACCCCACAGCCAGGGGATGGTTCCCCTGCCTGCGGGCACTAGCGGCGGCAACAACGTTGTACACCGATGCTAAAAAGCTGATTCATGGCCAACCCCTGACCATCTTCTCACCTCACCGTCTCGGTGACCTTTTAGCCTCTAGATTTCTTTCTGAACTCAGCGAGTCCAGGCTCCAACAATTTCACCTGATATTTCTGGACAATCCTCAGGTTTCCGTGGGCCACTCCCCACTATTAAACCCGCTTTCCTCGCTACCCTCACTCTCTCTCTCCTCAGAACCCCCAACCCACTCATGCTCGGAGGTCCTTGAGTCCCTCATGCAACCACCCCACAACCTGTTTTCCAAACCTCTACCAAATCTGGAGCTAACTTTGTTCGTCGATGGGAGCTCAAAGCGAGATCCCAATGGAAACCGAAGGGCGGCCTATGCTGTGGTAACCACCCGGGAAGTCCTGGAGGCTCAGCCCTTGCCACCCGGGACGACTTCTCAGAAGGCTGAACTAACAACCCTAACTAGAGCCTTACACCTGACAGAAGGAAAGAAGGCCAATATTTACACAGACTCCAAGTATGCCTTCTTGATTGCCCATTCTCACGCGGCAATCTGGAAAGAACGGGGCTTCCTGACCACTAAAGGATCCCCCATCTGTAATGCCCCCCACATTACTCGACTGTTGGATGCCCTATCCCTGCCCAAAGAGGTCGCTATCATACACTGCAAGGGACACAAAAATACCCATGACACTGTCGCTCTGGGTAATAATATGGCAGATCAAGTGGCTCGACAAATTACCTTACAACAAGCCCCTGAGCCTCTGCTGCCTTTGAGATCCACCCTCAACCCAGATTATTCCAGCGAGGAAGCCAGAGCCTTGCTGGCGCAAGAAGGGGCTCAGAGGCACCCGTCGGGATGGATACTACTCCATGGTAAACCGGTGCTTCCTGAGCGCCAGGCTAAGGCCATAATATCCCAAATCCACAATACCCTCCACATTGGACCAAGAGCTCTCTTCCTTTCTCAGCCCTGTCTTTTCCCCCTACATCTCAGACAGACCATACATGCTGTCCACCGCTCCTGCCTGACATGTGCCTCCACCTCTCCCCAGGGAGGACTCCGACCCCCACAGGAGACTCACCAGTTGAGGGGACATATGCCCGGGCAGGATTGGCAGATAGACTTCACCCACATGCCCAGACATCGAACCTACCGCTATCTGCTGGTCTTGGTGGACATCTTTTCAGGATGGGTTGAGGCCTTCCCCACCGCCCGGGAGACGGTAGCGGCGGTGGCGGAGGTCTTGACGGCCCATCTCGTTCCCAGATTTGGGTTGCCAAACTCTCTCCAGTCTGACAATGGGCCGGCATTTATCTCGCAGATCTCTCAGCAGGTAGCTGCGGCCCTAGGTATCAGCTGGCATCTTCACATCCCCTATCGGCCCCAATCGTCAGGCAAGGTAGAGCGGGTGAACGGCATCATCAAGACACATCTGACCAAGCTAGCCTCAGAACTGCGGCTATCTTGGGTTGACCTCCTTCCTCTGGCGCTCACTCGCATTCGCACCACACCAAACTCCAAAACAGGTGTGACCCCTTTTGAACTGCTCTACGGCAGGCCCTATCTCCTGACTCACCTCCCCAAGGGAGAGGCTCCCCCACTCGCGGGGTACCTCCCCCTCTTCTCCCTCCTACAATCCTTGCTGAGGGAACACGCAGACCGGGTCCTGCCACAACTGACAGACGACACGGGGCCCACCCTGCCTCTGGCCCCAGGAGATCAGGTACTGCTGAAAACCCTGAGTCCCCGCCCACTACAGCCTTGCTGGACAGGACCCCATACTGTAATCCTCACCACTCCTACAGCAGCCAAACTCCTGGGACACGAGCCCTGGTACCACCTGACCCGACTCAAACGAGCTCCCCTGGGTCTCCCGGAGACAGGGGTGGCCCTGGCCCCGACCCCTCCTCCCGGTCACTCCTACCGCTCCACCCTCACGGGGCCGACCAAACTGACCATTACCCTAACCCCTCTGTCGCCGATTCCTAAGTGACTGAGAAACCACTGTCCAAATCTTTTATTAAGAGGAGAGGGAGGAAGACATTAGGGAGAGCAACAGAGGGAGAGGGCAGAGGGAGCAGGACAGAGAGGAGGAGACGCAGAGAAAGGAAGGAAGACGAGGGAAGGAAAGAACCGGGGGAAATGGAACCAGAGAAGGAAAGAGGAGAAAGTCAGAGAGAGCAAAAGAAAGTCGGAGAAAGGAAAGAGAAGAGTTGAAGAGCGAGGAGAGAAGGCAAAAGAAAGTAGGAGAGAGAGATAGAGTGGCAGAGAGAGTGAGGGAAGGAAGGAAGAGAAAGACTGAAACTGAAAGAGTGAGAGGAAAGAGAGACAGAAAGGAGTTAGAGAGTGTGACAGAAGGGAAAGGAGAAAGCAAGGCAGAGAAGCAGAAAAGAGAGAATCGAAGGAAAAGAGAGAGAGGCGAAGGCAGAAACTGCCAGGAAGGAAGGCAAAAGGCGAGAGAGAGAGAGGCCCAGCAGGGCTGGTTCGAATCCTGGTTCCAGAGCTCCCAGAGCTCCCCTTGGCTGACAACTTTGCTATCCTCCCTGATGGGACCGATCATCATTCTCCTGCTGCTCCTGACTTTTGGGCCCTGTATCCTAAATAAGCTTTTGGCCTTCATCAAACAACGGCTCAACACGGTCCAGCTGATGGTGCTGCGACAGCAGTACCAAGGGCTCCCAACAAGCACTCCGTCGCAAGATTAACGGCAGACGCCCCCTGTCATCCCGGCCATACCCTCCCCCTCGTCGCCCCTGTTCAGCAGGAAGTAGCCAGAGAGAATCGGCGCCCCTTGTCCTATATCAAAAAGGCCAGGATGAAAGGTAAGGGCAAGGTCAGACATGTTGGGACATGTCCCGGCAGAGAGCCGCAGACAAGCCCAGGAGGCGGGCTGACAACCAAGCCATCCAGTCAGGAAGCCGACATGGAGCCCTTAGACACAGCTGAAACCCGCGCTTTCTTCCTTATATGGGAACCCGGCCCTAGCTATAAAACCTTTCCTCACCCCTCCTACCTCGCAGACTCCCTTTGTCTCCTTGCTCACCCGCCCCCGGGAGTTCTGCCCGAGAGCGACCGCCCAATAAAGGCCTTCACCAACGGTCCATAGAGGTGGCTCTTTCTTCCCGCGGCGTTTCTTACACTAATTATATGAACTCATTTCCTTCATTATTTAAGATAGCTTTATTTGAGCTTTTTTCATTTGTTAAAGAAATGAAAGTGCTTAACAGTACTGACACATACAGGAAATATTTTTTTTCTTAAATATTAAAATTATGCCCCCTCCAAAGTTACTTTTAATAATGATAGCATTATACCTACAGCATTATGAAGGAAGGTAATTGCAATTCTTCAAATACTTATAGTGAGAATACTATTTTATTTATTTTTAGGTAAGTCCTACTATGGAATGTAGTATCGTTGTTGTTGTTTGGTCCCTAAGTCATGTCCGACTCATTTGCAACCCATAGACGGTAGCCCGCCAAGCTCCTCTCTCCATGGGATTTCCCAGGCAAGAATACTGGAGTGGGTTGCCATTTCCTTCTCCAGGGGATCTTCCCCCATCAAGGATCGAACCTGCATTGGCAGATGGATTCTTTAGCCACCAGGAAGGCCCTATAGTATCATTAGAGAGGAAAATAGGATCAAAGGATCAATATTACCCTCTCTATCAAAATCAAAACAGAATCAGAAGAGCAGAGACATGACTTAGACAAAACTAGTGAAATGCATTGGACATGAGAATTAAAGTAGACTCTGCGTTGAAATGATTGCTTTGGGCAACATGAAAAATTAACTGGGATCAGTAAAAATCAGGGCCAGAGTCTAGAACTTCCCTCTAAACCAGAACGCATTTGAAAATTTTCCAACAAAATCTTCCCCAGGTTCAGAGACTAGGGACTTTGGAGCAGAGAAGTTATCATAGAAAGAGACCTTTTTAAAAAATCCCCATATGTTTCTGAAATTCCTCCTTTAGAGGGTCATCCTATTGATTAGCATTCACTCTTTCTCTAGTTTCCCTTGAAAAAAACTTCTTTGCAGGGTAATATTACATTACTTTTATTTTAAGATGGTAATGTTATAGTAGTTAAGTAGTTAATTTTAGCCAAACAGCTTGGGGTCCCATCTTGGTTGCACTGTTTATTAGCTATGTGACTTTCCCTCTCTCTTTACCACTCCCACGCCATACCTTATTTTACTCATCTGTAAAGTGGGGATAATAATATATATATATATATATATATATATATATATATATATATATATATATATACATACACACTCCTGGACCATTATGGTAGAATTAAAGAAGACACCATATGAAAGGCTCTCAGCATGGTGCCTGGCACACAGGGTGTATTTGATAAATGTTAGCTATTCTCCTGAGAGTGAGGCATTCTAGCTGGGTGCAAAGGGCACTGAGAAACTAGCCAGGAGCACTGATGCTAAGCCTGCATCTCCAAACACTGTCCAGGTGACTTCAACCAAGTGTATCTTGGGTTCCACTGTCCCCCCTCCCACCCCCTACCCGTCCCCACCGCCCCGATGAAGGGCAATACTAATGCGTCTCATGCTAGGTTTCCAGTGGTGGCAAACCTGAAATAGGCGTTTTGAGGATAAAATGAAGTGACTGAAATGAAAGGTTTGGAAAGAGTAAATAGATTTTATAAATAATTGTGGGGGGGATAGTTTATTCATTCAGCTAATATTTACCAAGTGTCTACCAGGTGCAAGGACCAAAACCAGTTTTATTTTCAAGTGAATCTTACTCTGTGATGAAAGAAAGTCAGACAAGAGCATAAAAGTCAGACAAAATTAAGGAAAATACAAGAAATGGAAGATGAGGGAAAGACCAATCTTGCCTTCTCCACACTTTTGCAGCAGGTTAACTCTGCAAGGTTTTCCTGAATCTTCCTCAGTGTGGCCAGCCCAGAGTCACCTTAATGTTTTCTGCTCTGCAAACCAGTACAAGCAAAGTTAAGTTGGGCCTGAAAGAGAGACTACTGCAACACAGCATGCTCACAGCTCTGAATTAATGCAACCTGCTCTCCAAGGAACAGAATACATATGCATACATACATCTATATTACAGATAGAGATTGTATATATTATATATATAATATAGAAGTATATAAATATATTTTATGTATATTTATATATGTGTATATATAGAAATATTTAATTGTAATAAAATGCACAACAATTTACCATCTTAATTATTTTAATGGTAGTTCCGTGGTATTAAATACATTCATAATATTGTCCAACCATCACCACCTTTCATTTCCAGAACTCTTTTATTTTGTGAAACTGAAACTGTACCCATTAAACAACATTCCCCAACTCCTCTGTCTCCCCAGTCCCCCTGGCAACCCTCATTCTGCTTTCTGTGTCTATAATTTGTTTTCTGAGCCTCATATAAGAAGTGCCATGCAGTATTTGCCTTTTTGTGATTGGCTTATTTCACACAGAGCTCTTCTGGAAAAGGTCTGAGATCCCTGTCCCTGGAGGTTTGGGACATGGCTGCTTCCCCTTCCTGTATCTGCAGGCCCAGCGGTTTATGACAAGTTATCTCACGAGGCTCCAACGGCAGCCAGACTTCAGTAAGATTGTGGAAGGGGATACTCTGTGCTTCTTGCAGTTTTTAACCCAAGCGACAGTGTCGGGTTCCTCAGATTCTACCTTTTTCTGCTTCTCTCCATTTTCCTTCACTTTCCACATAAGCAAGGACTTGGGGGACGGGGTGGGTGGTGTGTGTGTGAGCCGTGGCCCCTCAGACACTTTTGTCCAAGGAGTTTAATGGAGGCTTCTGAAGTCTGTAAAGCACAGTGAGAAACAACAGCTGCTTGTTCACCCCGAAGCTCCATTAATAATGAGATGTGCCTTTGTCGTAAAGGTAAACACACTGAAATGGGAAAGTTACCAAGAGGCCCTGAGAGAGGCTTATCAGCAGGAGGAGAGGCCAAAGGTACAGGTCACCACCGATGCAGAGCCATCAGACAGAGGAATGATGCCACTGTTACCTTGGGAACAGGCCTCGGCACCTGAACCTTGGAAAGAACACAGGGTCTGTGTGTCCTCATCTGCTACATCTGGGATCCCAAGACACATTCTCAGCTAAGCAGATCCCACCTTCTTGTACAACTGATATTTTAAGAAAGCCTGCCTTTCAGAATTTACACTCCCAAATGGAGATTGCCCTCTAAAGTTGCCACACCGTGGGGATGTTATCTTGTCTACCAGGGTCTCCAACATTCCACGTGGAATGCTGCTTTGCACAGACCTACAAGCAAAGATGAAGTCCTCCTCTGAGCTTTCTCAATGGTGTCAAGTCAAATCTTGGCTTGGATTTTGAGACAGATGGTGAAATAAGATAGAGGAAGCATGTTATCCACACAGTTAAGTTATTTGGGGTGGAAAAACAAGGCACCAGTTCATATAAAACAATATGTGATGTTTATTGTGACAGGCCAGGGACTGTTCTAAGTGTTCTGGATAGACTGTTCTATTAAATTCTCATAATAACCCCATGGGTTGAATTGTGTCATCTCAATCTTTCAGAGCAGGAAACTGAGATACAGAGAAGAAGGTCACAAGGCCCAAGGTCACACAGTCACTGAGCGGTAGAGTCAGAGTTCAGGTCAGGTTCTTAACCAGTCTCTATATCGACTCTGTGATTTGCTTGAGTGAATTCTTTACTGGAATTATTGACTTGAGAGGTTACCAAAGGGACTTCTGACTCAATCTCTTACTCTTCCCCAGGTCCACAAGGCCTAGAGTTTCACTATTAGAGTTACTCCTCAGGCATTTGGTTTTGACAGAGGCTCCTATTTAAATGCACATAATTTGCTTTGGAGAACATTTATTCAGGTGTGTCTAATCAATTAAAAAGAGCAAGGAGACATAAATATGGAAAACAGAGCTATGCATTTTGATGGGACAAGAAGTAGTGAGAGAGCCTAATCCTAGAGTTCCTTGGGATGATAGTCTGGATACCCCGTCCATCCATCCATCCATACATTCATCCATCCATCCCTCCATCCATTTATTTAACAGATATTTACTGAAGGCCTGTGATGTTCTAGGAATCATGCCAAAAGCTGAGGCGCAATGTTGAGCAAAAACAGACTGAACCCCTCTGAGAGTTTAGAGTCTGAAAAGAGAGAAGTAAAATTTGAAGCGTGATAACATCTGGGAAAGAGAAATACAAGGTGCTATGAGAACAAATAACAGAGGGCTGGAATGGAATGCTCTGAGGGCACTGGGTGTTGGGAGGAGGGAGAAAGAGATGCCAGATAAGAGGCAGGGAGGCGCTCAGCGTGGTTGATGGTGCTGAATGCTCAATGCGTCCATCTGGGTCCCCCAAGGTAACTCTGCCTACATGTTTGGTGGTGGACAGGTACATATGTGTGAAAACTGCTTTAATCCTGTGAAGGAAGCTACTGTGCTCATACAGAGTGTTATTTAGAGAGGAAGAAATAATGACTTCGAACACACACTCAGCCTTGACTCTTTACTTCCCTAAGCTTACTTCTCCATCACTTTGACATCCTCCACCGTAGTTGCCTCGTGGATAAAATGGTGAAGGCGGACAGACAGAGGTTTTCTCTAATCTCCCTTGAGAGTCTGCATGAGGCTGTGACAGGAGCCCAGAGGACAGTCTCCTCTGTCTGTCTTTGGTTGTCCTGGTGTCTCTGTGGAGCCTGAGAGACACGAGGGACGTTGCAAGGCAGCATGGTGGCCGAGGCATTTGGTGCCAGGGAGACCGAGATGGGGAGAGGCAGGGAGAGCAGAGATGACTTTCTTCCCTCTGTTCTTGGAGGGAGATAATCAGACAAAAAAGTTTCAACACTGTATATACTATAATCTGAAAGCTGGGCTCATTTAACCAGGGCCAAACCAATTCATTTTGGAAACATCCCAAAAGACAGGGTTTGTGTGGCAAATTCATAATGTAAGAAAGAGTGCAGTCCAACCTCTTGCTAAGAGCACATGTTTCAAGCAGTCATTTAGTTATTAATAATGTTAATAGTAATAATAGATAATGTTCATTGAGCATTTACTATACCCTCAAGTGGGCTTCCCAGGTGGTGCTAGTGATAAAGAACTTGC
Source organism: Ovis aries (assembly GCF_016772045.2). Taxonomy (NCBI): domain Eukaryota; kingdom Metazoa; phylum Chordata; class Mammalia; order Artiodactyla; family Bovidae; genus Ovis; species Ovis aries. The sequence goes on along the minus strand of NC_056059.1, from coordinate 69,994,216 downwards.
CTGACAATGCAGGAGATATAAGAGACGTGGGTTCAGTCCCTGAGTTGGGAAGATCCCCTGGAGAAGGGCGTGGCAACCCACTCCAGTATTCTTGCCTGGAGAATCCCATGGATAGAGGAGCCTGGTGGGCTATAGTCCATAGGTTCACAAAGAGTCAGACACAACTGAATGCGTAGCATGCACGCATTCATGCCCTCACATTCACTTTCTCATCCATTTTTCACATTAACTGTGAAGTGAAGTGGCTCAGTCGTGTCCGACTCTTTGTGACCCCATGGACTATAGCCTACCACACTCCTCCATCCATGGGATTCTCCAGGCCAGAGTACTGGAGTGGGGCGCCAAAGAAACAGATTGTTGTTATTCAGTCACTAAGTTGTGTACAACTTTTCACAACCCTATGGACTGTAGCCCGCCAGGCTCCTCTGTCCATGGGATTCTCCAGGCAAGAATACTGCAGTGGGTTGCCATTTCCCTCTCCAGGGATCTTCTGAACTCAGAGATCAAATCCGCATCTCCTGCGTTGGCAGGTTCTTTACCACCGAGCCACCTGGGAAGCCCTGAGAAATAGATAGTGCAGTGAGTGAAGTCGCTCAGTCATGTCCGACTCTGTGCGACCCCGTGAACTGTAGCCCGCCAGGCTCCTCTGTCCATGGGATTCTCCAGGCAGGAATACTGGAGTGGGTTGCCATTTCTTTCTCCAGGGGATCTTCCCAACCCAGGGATTGAACCCAGGTCTCCTGCATTGCAGGCAGATGCTTTATCCTCTGAGCCACCTGTTATTCAGTTCAGTTCAGTTGCTCAGTCGTGACCAACTCTGTGACCCCATGAATCACAGCACACCAGGCCTCCCTGTCCATCACCACCTCCCAGAGTTCACTAACTCATGTCCATTGAGTCAGTGATGCCATCCAGCCATCTCATCCTCTGTCGTCCCATTCTCCTCCTGCCCCCAATCCCTCCCAGCATCAGAGTCTTTTCCAGTGAGTCAACTCTTTGCATGGGGTGGCCAAAGTATTGGAGTTTCAGCTTTAGCATCAGTCCCTTCAGTGAACACCCAGGACTGATCTCCTTTAGGATGGACTGGTTGGATCTCCTTGCAGTCCATGGGACACTCAAGAGTCTTCTCCAACATCACAATTCAAAAGCATCGATTCTTCAGCACTAAGCTTTCTTCACAGTCCAACTCTCACATCCATACATGACCACAGGAAAAACCATAGCCTTGAATAGATGGACCTTTGTTGGCAAAGTAATATCTCTGATTTTTAATATGCTGTCTAGGTTGGTCATGACTTTCCTTCTAAGGAGTAAGTGTCTTTTAATTTCATGGTTGCAATCACCATCTGCAGTGATTTTGGAGCCCAAAAAAATAAAGTCTGACACTGTTTCCACTGTTTCCCCATCTCTTTGCCATGAAGTGATTTGACTGGATGCCATGATCTTAATTTTCTGAATGTTGAGCTTTAAGCCAACTTTTTCACTCTTCTCTTTCACTTTCATCAAGAGGCTTTTTAGTTCTTCTTCACTTTCTGCCATAAGAGTGGTGTCATCTGTATATCTGAGGTTATTGATATTTCTCCTGGCAATCTTGATTCCAGCTTGTGCTTCTTCCAGCCCAGCATTTCTCATGATGTACTCTGCTGCAATTACATATTATTATATAATATTATGTATTATATTATAATATTACCCCCATTTTACAGATGAGGAAACAGTGGTCTAGAGATGTCATGTGACTTGCCCAAGGTCTTACTGCTGTAAGTGGTATACCCAAGGTTAGAATGGAGGTCTGACTGCAAAGTCTAGACTTTTAAATACTACTCTCCACTGCCTTGTGGTGAAAGCTATCGATATCCAGATATTTACTAACCTGTAACTTGTTCATTAAGAAAGGCAGATTTCTAAAGACATTGAGGCCAGCATTGTTAGATTTTACAGATGCATAAAATTTTTAAAGTATTTGGGAGTCAAAGGGGTGTCAAGTTTTTGCTTTGCTAAATGAACACATTCCTCTTTTATAAAAAATAAAAAGCCTATTTCACCATTTTTCTTGAATAGCTAAAAATCAAAACATTAAGAATTAAATAAACTTAGAATTTCAAAGCTGGATAAATAGAACCCCGTGAACAAACCACTGCATGGTTCTTGATTTTCTCCTTTTGCTTCAAATCAATGAAAACAGAGTCCCAACCCACTGACTGGCACCAGGGTAAGAATTAAATGTTGGAAGTATCTATCCTTTGGCCACTTATTAGCAAACTTTGATTTTGAATATAGCTTGGAAAAAAATAGGATGGTATTTCTTAGAATCGTTTATAACTCAGACTTTCCACTAACTTCATCTGGTTTCTATCCTCCCCCACCATACAATTAGTCTGAATATTTGAGGTTTTCCTATTGTCTCCAGTAAGGTTCTTGGAGACAAGGTCAAACTAAGGGCAAGTCTCACAGGTCAGAGTATTGTTTTGAACCATATGGATGTTTCTCTAAATAATTTTAAAAAAATAAAATCACTGATAAATGAAGTTTTTTAAGTGTTCAAACCACATAGGTGACTAGGTTTGGGGCCAAAACTCAAGACCATATTTTAAAGACAATCGGTGATTTAAAAATGGTAATTCCTCACAGCACAAATCGGCAAAGAGAATCCACCCCAGCCATGAGGAAGGCATGGATCTGATCGATGTTTGGGTGAGCCTGATTTGTTTGGGGCCAGTGACCTTTCCCTGCTCTGGTATTTCTTCAGACCTTTTTTTTGACCACAGCATCACACAGTTCTTAGTTTATGAGTCACAGGGTATCTCCAGGGCAATGCCTCCTTTTCTGGGGGTATACATGAAATTTCAACCCTGTAAGCTGCGTGCCATCAACTTACTTCATTATTCGTTTCTTGGTCACTTTGGAAACGATCTGTCGAAAGTGTGCAAAACACCTAAACATCTTCCTTTAAAATAAAACAAAGCACATGAGGAAATACTACCTAGGTGACGTTTTTTAATATTAGAAATAAAATGCTGCACTTAATATAAGAGTATCACCAATCTTAAACGCAAGTCTTCATATCTTCAAGTCACCCAGATAATTTGGATGGTGCAAACATCATACTTCAGGATTTTAATCTTTCATTTTCCCCTCAGTTTTCAGAGTGATTCAGAAGACAAGTAAAAATAAAGATAAGGGCTCTGAGGTTTTTAGGAAAAATTTTCCATCAGTATAGCCTATGCCTTTGGACTCTTGGAAATAGACATATCTGAATCCCCATGTGGGTTCTACCACTTACTTTTATTTGACCTTGGGCAATATAAGCACTTAAGTTTCAGATTCCACATTTATAAAAATGGGATGAAGCAAAACCCTATATGTAAAGGTCTTAGCACTATAATTAGTACATAATGAAACTTCAAAAATGACAGAGATCCTCCTAGTTCAGCAAATATTCTAAGCACTCCCCTACATTTCCCAACTTCCCTTGATGTCAGTAGGAACAAAAGGAACATGAGCAGATTTTCACATTGGGTCTAGGCAATTAAAAGCTGGTATATATGCTCTCTTTTTCTCCCCCTGCCCTAGTGCTCTTGAGAGCCCCATTTTAAAAACTGATTTTTAAAGTTAAAGCACAGTCCCATTACAATATTATATATGTTACAGGTGTACAATATAGTGATTCACAACTTTTGAATGTTATATTCCATTAATCAGTTCAGTTCAGTCGCTCAGTCGTGTCTGACTCTTTGCGACCCCATGAATCGCAGCGCGCCAGGCCTCCCTGTCCATCACCAACTCCTGGAGTCCACCAAAACCCATGTCCATTGAGTCGGTGATGTCATCCAACCATCTCATCCTCTGTCGTCCCCTTTTCCTCCTGCCCTCAATCTTTCCCAGCATCAGGGTCTTTTCAAATGTGAAGAGTTAGCTCTTCACATCAGGTGGCCAAAGTATTGGAGTTTCAGCTTCAACATCAGTCCTTCCAATGAACACCCAGGACTGATCTCCTTTAGGATGGACTGGTTAGATCTCCTTGCAGTGCAAGGGACTCTCAAGAGTCTTCTCCAACACCACAGTTCAAAAGCATCATTTCTTCAGTGCTCAGCTTTCTTTATAGTCCAACTCTCACATCCATACATGACTACTGGAAAACCATAGCTTTGACTAGATGGACCTTTGTTGACAAAGTAATGTCTCTGTTTTTTAATATGCTGTCTAGGTTGCTCATAACTTTTCTTCCAAGGAGTAAGCGTCTTTTCATTTCATGGTTGCAATCACCATCTGCGGTGATTTTGGAACCCAGAAAAATAAGTCAGCCACTGTTTCCACTGTTTCCCTATCTATTTCCCATGAAGTGATGGGACCGGATGCCATGATCTTCATTTTCTGAATGTTGAGCTTTAAGCCAACTTTTTCACTCTCTTCTTTCACTTTCATCAAGAGGCTTTTTCCTCTTCACTTTCTGCCATAAGGGTGGTGTCATCTGTATATCTGAGGTTATTGATATTTCTTCCAGCAATCTTGATTCCAGCTTGTGCTTCTTCCAAACCAGAGTTTCTCATGATGTACTCTGCATAGAAGTTAAATGAGCAGGGTGACAATATACAGCCTTGACATACTCCTTTTCCTATTTGGACCCAGTCTGTCCAGTTCTAACTGTTTCTTCCTGACCTGCACACACGTTTCTCAAGAGGCAGGTTAGGTGGTCTGGTATTCCCATCTCTTTCAGAATTTCCCACAGTTTATTGTGATCCACACAGTCAAAGGCTTTGGCATAGTCAATAAAGCAGAAAGAGATGTTTTTCTGGAACTCTCTTGCTTTTTCCATGATCCAGTGGATGTTGGCAATTTGATCTCTGGTTCCTCTGCCTTTTCGAAAACCAGCTTGAACATCTGGAAGTTCACGGTGCACATATTACTGAAGTCTGGCTTGGAGAATTTTGAGCATTACTTTACTAGCATGTGAGATGAGTGCAGTTGTGTGGTAGTTTGAGTATTCTTTGGCATTGCCTTTCTCTGGGATTGGAATGAAAACTGACCTTTTCCAGTCCTGTGGCCACTGCTGAGTTTTCCTGACTAATTTGCTGACATATTGAGTGCAACACTTTCACAGCATCATCTTTTAGGATTTGAAATAGCTCAACTGGAATTCTATCACCTCCACTAGCTTTGTTCGTAGTGATGCTTCCTAAGGCCCACTTGACGTCACATTCCAGGATGTCTGGCTCTAGGTGTGTGTGAGTGATCACAGTTATTACAAAATATTGGCTCTATTCCCCATGTTATACAATATATAATTGCACTTTATTTTATACCTGATACTCTGTATTAATTCCCTCCTTGTTGTATTGCCCCTCTTTGTTCCCTACCCCACTGGTCACCACTAGTTTTTTCTCTCTATCTGCTTCTTTTATGTTACATTCACTAGTTTGCTGCCGCATAGAAGTGATAACATACAGTATTTGCCTTGAAAGCCTCATGCTACCATGACAGCATCACAGGATAGAGCGACCCTTGATCCCTGAGTCACCACTTGGAGGAGAACTCCTGCTGAGCCACATCAATTCTTATTGTAAAGACTCATCAAACCTTTTCATACAAAGGCCCTAAGGCTTTGAGGACTGTCTGTGGATTGCTATTTAGTTGCTAAGTTGTGTCTGACTTTTTCATGACCCCTTGGACTGTAACCCCCCAGGTACTTCAGTCCATGGGATTTCCCAGGTAAGAATATTGGAGTGGCTTGCCATCTCCTTCCTCAGGGCATCTTCCTAACCCAGGGATTGAACCAGTTGTTTACCATTTAGCCACCAAGGAAGCTCTGTCTGTGGATAGTTTACATTATTTACATTTATGTACAATATATTTACATTGTATTAATTAACCCAGTGATTGAGATACATATGTTCTTACATTCATAGGATCAAACACATTACATGTACCAGGACCCCATGTGCATAGAGTTACCTCAGCTTCCTGGGATAGGAAACTCAAAGAAGCCTCCAGCTCATACATAATTGGTCCCCTCCTGACCTGTAAGAGGAGAAGCTCAGTTTAAGAGTATGAGTTCCAACCAGTCAGTTACCAAGTTCCTAGGAAGAATCTGCCTACCTGATGGCTATGTGTTTGCCAAGGTTTCCAAATTCTCTTCTTAAATGATCTCTAAGCATATGTAATGGCAACCCACTCCAGTACTCTTGCCTGGAAAATCCCATTGATGGAGGAGCCATGGATGGAGGTTGCAGTCCATGGGGTCACTGAGGGTTGGACACGACTTCATTTCTCTTTTCACTTTCATGCATTGGAGAAGGAAATGGCAACCCACTCCAGTGTTCTTGCCTGGAGAATCCCAGGGACAGGGGAGCCTGGTGGGCTGCCGTCTGGTGGGTCGCACAGAGTCGGACTGAAGTGACTTAGCAGCAGCAGCAGCAAGCACATGTAACTACTAGCATATGTAACTTTTAAAAGTTCCATGTATTATTTTTTAGCCTAAGTAGTAAATTTAAGACCTGAGTGAATGCTGAGTGTTTTAGTTTCCATAAAAAAGTACCACAGAGTGGCTGCTTAAGCAACAGAAATGTATGTTCTGACAGAGCTGGAGGCTGGAAACCTAAGATCAGGGTGTCGCAGGATTCGTCTCTTCTGAGGCCTCTTTCCTTGGCTTCTGGATGGCCGTCTTCTCCCTGGGTCTTCACATGGCTTTCCTTCTGTACATGTCTGTGTCCACTTTTTCTCTTTTAATAAAGACAGTAGTCATGTACAGGTGTGAGAGTTGGACCGTAAAGAAGTCTGAGTGCTGAAGAATCAATACTTTCGAACTGTGGTGTTAGAGAAGACTCTTGAGAGTGCCTTGGACTGCAAGGAGATCAAACAAGATCAAACCAGTCAGTCCTAACAGAAATCAACCCTGAATATTCATGAGAAGAGCTGATGATGAAGCTGAAGCTCCAATACTTTGGCTGCTTGATGGGAAGAGCCAACTCATTGGAAGAGACCCTGATGCTGGGAAAGATTGAAGGCAGGAGGAGAAGGGGATGACAGAGAATGAGATGGTTGGATGGCATCACCAACTCAATGGAAATGACTTTGGGCAAACTGGGGAGACAGTGAAGGACAGGGAAGCCTGGAATGTTGCAGTCCATGGGGGTGCAAAGAGTTGGACGTGACTTAGTGACTAAACAACAACAGCAATAAGGATAAAAGTCAGCGTGGATTAGGAACCACCTTAACAACCTCAGTTTAAGTTAATTACCTCTTTGAAGACCCTATCTCCAAATCCAGTCATATTCTGAAGTACTGGGGCTTGCTTTGATGTACGAACTCGAGGAGAACATAATTCAACCATCATACTGGGTAGCAAGGATTTCATCAAGAAATGAAGCCCAGACATGGGTGTCTCTTGGGCTTTCAGCCTCCCATGTATGAATCTCAGACAAAGGACTCGTATGAAAAGTAAATGCACATGTTGTGACCCAACAGTGAGATTCTTAGACCCTATTACCAGGCGGTGGCGGAGCCTGGTGGGCTGCCGTCTATGGGGTCGCACAGAGTCGGACACAACTGAAGCGACTTAGCAGTAGCAGCAGTAGCAGCTGGTCAGAACACAATTTTTACTTGTGCTAATTTGGGTAATCTCAAGATTGATCAATGATCTATCTAGAGCCAGTCTGAAAAGTACACACTTTTAAAACTCATTTAAGATAGAAAGAAGAGTGGACTTTTCACTAGTTTCTCTGCTGCAAGTTAGTAAATAGCAGAGAATGAAAAAAAGCAAAGGAACAGTCCGTTCCCACTCTGCTCTTTAGCTTTCAGGCTTTTGTTTACTTTGTGTTTATCAGTCAGCTGGAACTGGAAAGCTGGACCAGCCCATTGACTGACTTAGTCTGAGCGGCTGGTTAATGTGCCTTCCTCGGGGGCATACTTTCAATCCTGCAGAGGAGAGACTGTATTTGCATAAATAAAACTTGGTCATAATCTTTTCCAATTTGAGGAAAATATGTCCTTTTAAAAGGATTTTGCTCCACTTTTTGAACATGCAAAATGCCAATTTGAGGTTTCATATATGCTTTGGCATCGTATCACTGTTTCAAACTCATGTATGAGTGCAAAGACTTTAGAAGGAAGTTAAACTGAGACTCTTGGAGCAGGAAGATGTGATTAATTGCTGGCTTTTTAAGTCAAGTCACCACACAAAGCGAAGTTGTAAATTAATAATGCCTCAGATCATGAGTTAATAAAGAGAGTTTTGCCTGAGAGGCCTGGGCAGGCAGAATGTCCTGGACAGCCGTTAGGCTGTAAGACAATTGGAAAGAACATCCATCGTGACGGCACTCACTATTACTGTAAGAAATGCAACAAACAAATCTCAGATCCCAGAGCTCATTTAGTTTAGATTGGAAAGAAACTTTTGACCTGTACCAATTTGGGGCACCAACTCGATGGACACAAGTTTGAGTAAGCTCCAGGAGTTGGTGATGGACAAGGAAGCCTGGAGTGCTGCAGTCCATGGGGTCTCAAAGTGTTGGATACGACTGAGCAACTAAACTGAATGGAACTTGGGCAGGGGGTGTCCTGATAGCTTAGTTGGTAAAGAATCTGTCTGCAATGCAGGAGACCTGGTTTGATTCCTGGGACAGGAAGATCTGGCCTGGAGAATTCCATGAACTATATAGTCTATGGGGTCACAAAGAGTTGGACATCACTGAGCGACTTTCACTTCACTTCAGCTTTGGACAGGGATGGGGGCTATTTGGTGGTGGTATCAGAGGGTCTCCTTAGTGGTATCAGAGGGACACCTTAGTGATCAGGGTCAACATGCCTAGTATTTGCTGATGGCCCAGACGTCTATAAGTGGGTACTGGGAAAAATAAAGGTGATCAGTCTGTCAAACCAGGGGGTGGGTTTGGTCGCAGCTGTCTGTGCCCCAGCCTCCAGCAGGGAGTGGGCTGGGCTGTGGTCTGCAGCACTCTTTGACAGCCACAGTCACCCAGTTCAGCCTCTTATTGGACTTATTTGAGGTAAACAGGTCCGGGGCACTGTGGGAAGAGTGCTGTGTTCAGGGTCAGGGGGACTGGATCTTAGTCCTGACTCTCATAAATGTATCCTGTGAGTGTTAGCTACTCCCATCGCCTCCCATGGCCTTTGTTTCTTCATTGGTAAAATAAGAGTTGGAAGATGGTTTTCAATTTTTTTTAGCTCTCTACCATTTTCTTCAACCCAAAGTTTAAGTAGAAGCCAAGGAACTGGGCCTGTGGTTGCAATAGGAATGAAGGTGACCCCTCCTTCCTCATGCCCACCCCACCTCAGGGATGTGCTGAGACCATGGCTTAAATCTGAAGTTTAAAGCAGTGCTCCTCAAATTTCAACCTGCTTTATCACCTAGCTCTTGTTCAAACACAGATTCTGACTCATCACTTTGGGGGTGGAGAGGGAGACATGGGATCAGAGTTGAGATTCTGCATTTTAATCAACCCCCCACCCCCACCTCTGCCAGGGTAAGCTGATACTGCTGGTCCATGGACCCCACTTTGAGAAATGAGATCATCTCTGTTTAATTCTAAAAGCCTATGAAGTCTTCTGACCCCCAGCTCAGTGCCCATTACCACCCAGGGTCCCCAGCAGAGATGGGAGGTACCAAGCACTGGCTCTCTGTCTCTTTCACTCTTAATGGAAATGTGTGGGAGCACTTTTGGACGCCTTCAAGGGAGATATCAGCATTTAGTAATTTCAAGCTCAGGCCAAGCTAGATGCTCTGCAAAGCACAGAACTGCTTCAGGTGGCAAAGAGTTATCCCATATCCTGCATAATTTCCTTTTCTTAAACTCAATAGCCACTTCCCAGGTGATACTAGTGGTAAAGAACCCAGGACACAGATTCAATCTCTGGGTCAGAAAGAGCCCCTGGAGGAGGGCATGGCAACCCACTCCTGCATTCTTGCCTGAAGAATCTGATGGACAGAGAAGCCTGGTGGACTACAGTCCATGGGGTCACAAAGAGTCGGACATGACTGAAGCGACAGCATGAATGCATAGCCAGCAAAAAGCTTTCTCTCACATTCAACTTTTCATTCTGGAAAATACAGGTGTCCCTCAGTATCCATGGGGCATTGATTGTAGGAACCTTGTGGATACCAAAATCCATGATTGCTCAAGTCCTTTATATGAAATCATGTAGTGTTTGCATAAAATTGTGTAGTATTTGCATATAATCAACACAATCCTCCAGTATACTTTAAATTCTCTATAATGTAATACCTGATACAATATAAATGCTAGGTAAACAGCCACTAGGGCAATGAAAATTAAAGTTTTACTTTTCTGGGAATTTTAAAATTTTTTGCCCAATAATTTTGATCCATGGTTTGTTGAATTCACGGGTGTGGAACCCATGGGCTGACTGTACTCACAGGCTTCCAAGATGGCACTAGTGGTAAAGAATCTGCCTGCCAGTGCAGGGGATGCAAGAGACGCAGTTTGATCCCTGGGTTGGGAAGTTCTCCTGGAGGAGGAAATGGCAACCCCCACTCCAGTATTCTTGCCTGGGAAATCCCATAGACAGAGGAGCCTGCTGGGCTACAGTCCAGGGTTGCAAACAGTCGAGCATGATTGAGCAGGCACACACGCACAACTGTATTCACACCTACAGGAAAGGTGCAGGAACAACTGGTAATATTTTGGCACATTTGCTTTATTATTGTTATGTATGTAAGAAAATCTCTTCCTGTCTCCTTGTCTGAATTATGTGACATTTCATTGCAGATATCCTAATGCTGTCATTCAGTTGCTCAGTTGTATCTGGTTTTTTGTGATCCCAGGGACAGCAGCACACCAGGCTTCCCTGTCATTCACCATGTCCCAGAGCTTGCTCAAACTCACGTCCATTGATGGTGATGTCATCCAACCATCTCATTCTCTGTCGCCTCCTTCTTCTTTTGCCTTCAATCTTTCCCAGCATCAGGGTCTTTTCCAATGAGTTGGCTCTTCCCATCAGATGGCCAAAGTATTGGAGCTTCAACTTCAGCATCAGCCCTTCCAATGAATATTCAGGGTTGATTTCCTTTAGCACTGACTGGTTTGATCTCCTTGCATTCCATGGGACTCTCAAGAGTCTTCTCCAACAGCACAGTTCAAAGGGCTTAATTCTTCGGTGCTCAGCCTTCTTTATGGTCCAACTCTCACATCTGTACATGACTACTGGAGAAACCCATAGCTTTGACTAGATGAACCTTTGTTTGTAAAGTAATGTCTCTGCTTTTCAATATGCTATCTAGATTTGTTATAGCTTTTCTTCCAAGGAGCAAGCATCTTTTGATTTCATGACTGCAGTCACTATCCGCAGTGATTTTGGAGCCCAAGAAATAAAGTAGGTCACCATTTCCATTGTTTCCTCATCTATTTGCCATGACGTGATGGGACCGGATGCTATGATCTTAGTTTTTTGAATGTTGAGTTTTAAGCCAGCTTTTTCACTCTTCTTTTTCATGTTCTTTAACAGGCTCTTTAGTTTCTCTTCACTTTCTGCCATAAGTGTGATGTCATTTGTATATCTGAGGTTATTGATATTTCTCCCTGCAATCTTGATTCAGCTTGTGCTTCATCCAGCCCAACATTTCTCATAATGTGCTCTGCATATAAATTAAATAAGCAGGGTAACAATATACATAGCCTTGACATATTCCTTTCCCAATTTGGAACCAGTCAGTTGTTTGATGTCCGGTTCTAACTGTTGCTTCTTGATCTGCATACAGATTTCTCAGAAGGCAGATGAGGTGGTCTGGTATTCCCATCTCTTTAAGAACGTTCCAGTTTGTTGTGATCCACACAGTCAAAGGCTTTAGCATAGTGAGTGAAGCAGAAGTAGATGGTTTTCTGGAATTCGCTAGCTTTTTCTATGATCAAATGAATGTTGGCAATTTGATCTCTGGTTCCTCTGTATTTTCTAAATCCAGCTTGTACATTTGCAAGTTCTTGGTTCACATACTATTGAAGCCTAGCTTGGATTTTGAGCATGACCTTGCTAGCGTGTCAAATGAGTGAAATTGTGTGAAAGTTTGAATAGTCTTTGGCATTGTCCTCTTTGGGATCGGAATGAAAACTGACCTTTTCCAGTCCTGTGGTCACTGCTGAGTTTTACAAATTTGCTGACATATTGAGTGCAGCACTTTCATGGCATCATATTTTAGGATTTGAAATAGCTCAGCTAGAATTCCGTCACCTCCAATAACTTTGTTTGGAGTGATGCTTCCTAAGGCCCACTTGACTTTGCACTCCAGGATGTCTGACTTTAGGTGAGTGATCACACTATCGTGGTTATCTGAGTCATTAGGATCTTATTTGCATAGTTCTTCTGTGTGTTCTTTCCACCTCTTCTTAATATCTTCTGCTCTGTTAGGTCCATAAAATTTCTATCCTTTATTGTGCTTATCTTTGCATGAAATTGTCCCTTGGTATCTCTAATTTTCTTGAAGAGATCTCTAATCTTTCCCATTCTACTGTTTAATTCTATTTCTTTGCACTGATCACTGAGGAAGGCTTTCTTATCTCTCCTTGCTATTCTTTGGAACTCTGCATTCAAATGAGTATACCTTTCCTTTTCTCCTTTGCCTTTTGCTTCTCTTCTTTTCTCAGCTACTTGTAAGGCCTCCTCAGACAACCATTTTACCCTTTTGCATTTCTTTTACTTGGGGATGGTTTTCATTACTGTCTCCTGTACAGTGTTATGAACCTCTGTCCAACTATGGACACTTCAGGCACTCTATCAGATCTAATCCCTTGAATCTATTTGTCTCTTCCACTGTATAATTGTAAGGGTTTTAATTTAGGTCATACCTGAATGGCCTAGTGGTTTTCACTACTTTCTGCAATTTAAGTCTGAATTTGGCAATAAGGAGTTCATGCTCTGAGCCACAGTAAGGTCCCAGTCTTGTTTTTGCTGACTGTATAGAGCTTTTCCATCTTTGGCTGCAAAGAATATAATCAATCTGATTTCAGTATTGATCGTCTTGTGATGTCCATGTGTAGAGTCATTTCTCGGGTTGTTGGAAGAGGGTGTTTGCTAAGACCAGTGCGTTCTCTTGTCAAAACTCTTAGCCTTTTTCCTGCTTTATTTCGCACTCCAAGGCCAAACTTGCCTTGCCTCCAGGTATCTCTTGACTTCCTACTTTTGCATTCCAGTTCCCTATGATGAAAAGGACATTTTTTTTGGTGTTAGTTCTAGAATATCTTGTAGGTTTTCATAGAACAGTTCAAATTCAGCTTCTTCAGCGTTAGTGGTTGGGGCATAGACTTGGATTACTCTGTTTACTGAATGTTTTGCCTTGGAAATTAACCGAGATCATTCTGTCAATTTTGAGATTTCACTCAAGTACTGCATTTCAGACTCTTTTATTGACTGTGGGGCCTACTCCATTTCTTCTAAGGGATTCTTGCCCACAGTAGTAGATATAATGGTTATCTGAATTAAATTCACCCATTCCCATCCATTTTAGTTCACTGATTCCTGGAATGTCCATGTTCACTCTTGCTGTCTTCTGTTTGACCACGTCCAATTTACCTTGATTCATGGACCTAACATTCCAGCTTCCCATGCAATATTGTTCTTTATAGCATCAGACTTTACTTTCGGACATCCTAATACTTTACCCCTAAATAATTCACCTTGTTTTTTCTAATTATAAGGACATTCTCTTATATAACTACAGATTATATACTCAGGAAATCTAACACTTATACAATTCTATGTCATATTAATAGTTTATAAATAGCCCATATTTATAAATGTCCCAAGATGTACCAAAAATATTCTCTCTAGATGTTTTTAAAAAATCCATAATATAATCAGAAATTTTCTCCATAGGGCTTCCTAATACTCACTGGACATTTAGGTACATAACAAATTAAATCTCTTTGTTTCTGAGCCCAGAATCTAACTTTATAAGTAAGCATAAAGAAAATTTTCCATAGTTTTAATAAATATTAAATTTTATACAAATGCATTTCCTGGGTAACAAAACAAAGAATACACTTTGTTTTGCCTGACAGTTTTGGTAAAGTTGTCCACCGTTTTGATAGATCACATCACTGATGGTATGCCACTTGCGGGGTTTGGATTGCCAAAATGACCCACCTCTATTGATCTGTATTTGTCATAGGAGGCCTCATAAGGACTCCACACACAAGTGTGAGAATTTGACCATTTAACTATGGCTTCCAGTTTATTATGCCCACTTATTTACATACTGAAATACACATTATTTTATTAGAAATTTTCTATTTCTCTTTCACTTACAGTTAGGGCATTGTGTGGACTTTCTGTAATTATTCATTATGAATAATGTTAATGTCTCTGTCGTATCTGACTCTTTGGGACCACATAGACTGTAACCCACCAGTCTCCTCTGTCCATGGGATTTCCCAGGCAAGAATACTGGAGTGGGTAACCATTCCCTTCTCCAGGGAATCTTCCCGACCCAGGGATTGAACCTGAGTCTTCTGCACTGCAGGCAGATTCTTTACCATCTGAGCCACCAGGGAAGCCCCCAATATGGGTAGGTATAATAACAAATTTTATTTCTGAATAAAAGAAGGGGTGTTACAAAGTATTCATTATAGAAAGGAGTTGTTGACTTCTGTGACATCAGAAAGATTGACCATATTGAATGCTTGCAATGATGTGGATAGTTGGGATTCTCAACTATCAGCACTAGTAAGAATATAAAATGATACAGCCACTGTGGGAAACAGTATGTCAGTTTCTTAAAAAGTGAAACATATGATCAGTCATTATCTTCCTAGAGATTTACTCAAAAGAAGTAAAAGCATTTGTTCATAAGAGGACCTCGACACAAATGTTCATAGCAGTTTTACTTGCATAGTCCAAACTAGAAATAATCCAACCAAATATGATGAATGGATAAACAAATTTCAGTATATCCACACAATGGAATACTACTAAACAATAAAAGGAATGAACACGATACACACAAAATTATGGGCAAATTTCAAAATAATTTTGCTGATTGGAAGCAACCAGGAAAAAAGAGTACACTTTGTATGATTATTGAAAATTATAGAAAATTCTAGAAAATAGGAGCTAATCTACAGGGGTGGAAAATCAATTAATGGTGCCTAGGGGCAAAGGGTGGGTAGGAAGGGGCCTGAGGGAGAAAATTTGTAAGAGTACTTGTTATGTTCACTATGTTGCTCTTTCAAAAGTGCATGCATATGTCAAATCATGTCAAATTGTTATACTTCAAATATGTGAAAATGTAAATATGTCAGTTATACCAACATACAGCTTTTAGAGAAAAACGGGTTGTTGTCAACATCTGCCCTGTTAAATGCAGTCCATACAGCATCCTCCACAACCTGGGCCTGTATGGCCTTTGTTTAGGTAACTACTCTTGGGTGGCAGATCCCTAGTGGTCTAGGTTTATTATGGTGTTTTTGTAAATCCCTTTGTCCCTCAAAGGGATTGAATTAGGTGTGGGGATAAATAGCCATTCTGCACAATGAAATACAAGGGACAAGGGATAGTGTAGGGCAGAAAGAGAAGAGGGTGTCAGAGGATGAGCTATCTGGATGGCATCACTGATGCAATGGACATGAACTTGGGCAAACTTCAGAAGATGGTGAGGGCAGGAGTAATGGTGTGCTGCAGTCCATGGGGTTACAAAGAGTCGGACACGACTGGGCGACTGAACAATGAACAACGCTGTGTAGGGCAAGGTTCTGGGAAGGATTTACCTCCTTCAGAGAAAGACCGAAAGAGGAGGACCCCTCTTTCTTCCTGGCATGGGTGTATCCACGTGTAATATCTGGAATTTCTGTAGCCATCTCGTGACCATGAGGGGTCCTTGGTGTTTGAGAACACAGCTAACATGCTGAGGAGGGCAAAAGGGAGACATGGGAAGACTCTGAGTCCTTGACAGTCTCCAGACTATATTCTGCGGTATAATGAGCTCCCCTATCACGTGAGGCAATTGAGTTTAGGTTTGTTGTTACATGCAGCCAAAGGCATCCTACCTAACATTTTCCTTATCTTTAAAGACTCAAGTCAAGGCCTACCTCTTCCAGGAAGTCTTCTCTGATACCTGCTCCCTTCTAGGCCTGGGCTGAGTTATATACCCCTACTCTGTGTTCTCAGGATATCCTTTTAATGGTCCTTTAAAAAAAAAAAAACAAAAAAAAAACATTGCATGTAATTATCTATTCACAATTCTCTCCTGCATTGATTGAACTGGGAGCTCCCCAGGGCAGGACTGGGTTTCATTTGTCTCCACTTCACCAGAACATAGACAGTAAGTGAAAAACAGTAGGGATGTAATAAATGCCAGAACAACTGAATTGAAACTCTCCTTTTCATGCACTAACAAATGAGAATCTCACTGCTCCCTAGTCATTACAACTTAATTAAATTTTTCATATCTGAGAATTCCTGTCTTCTATTCCTCAGTATTTTGTGGTTGTTCTTGAGTATCTTTAGAAACTGGAGTTATTTTTGAGGTCTCCCTGGACTACAAAAGATCATCTTCCAGGTGTGCCCTTGCAGGCTGCAAGGGAGGGAAGAGAGGGGGGTTCCCCTTTCTCCACGTTTGGGGCACTGCCTCTTCAATGTCTCCAACTGTGGAGACATTGGCTCTTTCGGGGAGTGTTGGCTTTTCCATCCCAGCAGAACAGTGGACTGAAAGACCTGTGCCTTCACCTGCCTCTCCCTGCCTCCTCCCCCAAGTCCCGACCAGGATTATTGTTTTACAGCTGTCTTGGCTCAAGATGGCCAGGATTTCTGAATTCCCTCTATTAGATCCTTCTGTGTGTCCTGTGGGACCCTTTCCAATAGCACAGCTCCAATGACACTGACAGGTAATGTTTTTTCTGTTTCCCAGATCATTACCAATGAAAAAGATGTAAACCCAGAGCTGGCCAACCCCTTGCCCCTGGGGGTCCTGCTCAACATTTTTCTTCCCTTCCTTCCTTGGAACCTCAGGCTGGAGGCAACACTATTCATCATTTCTTTGGCTGCAACTTGTACAAGAAGATGCATTCCATTTTCAAAAAGAGAAAATGGAATAAACAGAAAATGGCATCTTCTCTCTCTTCCCCATCCCCCTCCTTTCTTACATCTGTCCCCTCTCATTCACTCCCTCCCATCCCCAGCATTTCTTCCATATCTTCCCTAGATTAGTACTTAAGTGCATAGACTCTGGAATGAGAAAACCTGGTTGTGGATCCTTGTTTCATAACTTCATAGCTCTACTGTCATCTGGATGGAGAAACTTAACCCTCTGTACTGTGACATCCTCATTTAGAAAGTGATGATAATTATGCTTAATAGAGTCATTTTAAGTATTAAAATGCAGTATGCACAGGGTTTACAAACACACCTAATAAAAATGCCAAAACACACCTAATAAATGCAATATAGATGTTTGGCATTATTGCTACTACTACCATCATTAATGCTACTACTAGCCAGCATTATTGAACATATATCGTGTGCTTGATGTTTACTATACTAAACTTCAAAAACATGGTCCCTTTTAATCCTCATAACAGCCCTCACAGATGGTTCCCCAGAACCAACAGTTTTTGAATCCTCTGTGACTGACTCTTTGCTAAGCTCTGTACACTTATTTTATTGTTATTTTCATAACAATCCTATCAAGTAGCTACTGTGAAGGTCCAGCTGACACAGATGGCAAAACTGAGGCTTAAATTAAAAGTCTTCCCAATGTCACACTAAGTATAAAATGGAGAAGCCAGGATTTGAATTCAGGTCTGTGTAAACTTGGAATTCTCAAACACTAATATGCACCAGATCATCAGTTGGTTAGTCACTCAGTCATGTCCAACTCTTTGCAACCTCATGGACTATAGCCTGCCAAGATCCTCTGTCCATGGAAATCTCCAGGCAAGAGCACTGGATTAGGTAGCCATTCTCTTCTCCAGGGGATTGTCCCAACCCAGGGAAGGAACTCAGGTCTCTAGCATTGTAGGCAGATTCATGATACAGTCTGAGCTACCAGGAAACCTCTAGATCCCCTGGGGGCTTGTTAAAACACATATTGCTGGGCCCCACACCCAGAGTCTCTGGTTTAATAAGTCTGGGATGGGGCCTAAGACTTTGCATTTGTAATAAGTTCCCAGGTGATGCTGACACTGATGGATGATCGGGGGCCATATTTTGAGATCTATTTTATTAGTGACAGGCATTGCTTTATTCTTGGAATAGGCATAACCCTTTGGTTGATATCTTGAGTTTTGCTCTAGAATCTTAACTAAGAGCTATTTCTCATCATAGGAACAGAGGGGAACATATCATGTTCATCATTCCACTCATGATGTTCCAGAGACCTTCTGACTTCAGTCTTATTTACAAGCTAGTAGTTTTGTGTTAGCAGTGCTATCACCTACATCTCATGCTCTGGTTTAGATTTATATTCTTTTATTCTTTCTTTTTCTACAAAGAGGCCATTTATTTCAGAAGCTTTCCTTGCAAAGGAGCCATGAATCGGAGCATCAGAGATACTGATGTTGTAGATTTCAAATGCCAAAATGTGCAGAAAATCAAGCACCAGGTTGAAGGGGTGATGGTTACTTTTATATGTCGTCTTGACTGGGCCACAGTGAGTGCCCTGATTACACGTTATTTCTGGGTGTGTCTGTGAAGTTGTTTCTGGATGAGTTAGCATTTGAACAGTTGGACTCAGTGAAGTAGATTGCCCTTCCTAATGCGGGTAGGCATCATTCAGTTCACTGAGGACCTGCATAGAACAAAAGGTGAAGGAAGAAGGAGTTTGTTCCCTTTTTCCTATCTTATTGCTTTCCTGGGTCTCCAGCTTATAGACAATCATGGGACTTCTCTGCCTCTATAATCCCATGAGCCAGTTCCTCATAATCAGTTTCTATTTCTCTCTATGTACAGGCTTGAATGCAATGATGAGTTCCTTGCCAATGGGAAATATAGATCCTAATAACTCATGGCATCTGGTGGCTTCACAATTAATCACACTAGGGTGGTCATGATGATGTCTGAATGGAAGCAGGGGCTGTGGCATTGGATGGATTCTCCTGAGGGCACTGGATCATCTACAGAAAGCAAATGACAAGCGGAGGTCTTTTAAATCTCAGTTCAAGTAATGATCTGAGGGCAAGAAATATCCATGGCAGCTACAAAAGAACCCAGCATTTCTTAGAGATAGAGGTTCATATTGCTGAAAATCAAATAAAATGTAATTGGGAGGGTTACAGAGTTGCAACGTTAGTTGAATTCACAGCCTTACCAAGTTTCTCATGTAAAAGTCAGGGAATTGATTGGAAAAGAATGAGACACTGAATCCAGAAGTCAGTTGCTATGTTGGAACTAATGCTTTATCAACCCCATGTCACTTTGGGGCTCCCTTGCTAGCAGAAGCAGCTTGTCTTCTTCTATTTAAGGAGATGAGCTTTCCTTGAAAAGCCCTGTGGTAACCTCACTCAGGACAGAAACCTTGCAAGGGGAGTTTCATTCTCCTAAAGACCCACCACAGTTGCCCCTTGTTGTCATTAAAGCAGTTCAGTTCAGTTCAGTTCAATTGCTCAGTCATGCCCAACTCTTTGTGACCCCATGGACTGCAGCACACCAGGCTTCCCTGTCCATCACCAACTCCTAGAGCTTATTCAAACTCATGTCCATATAGTCAGTGATGCCATCCAACCATCTCATCCTCTGTCATCCCCTTCTCTTCCCGCCTTCAATCTTTCCCCAGCATCAGGGTCTTTTCCAATGAGTCAGTTCTTCACATCAAGAGGCCTAAGTATTGGAGTTTCAGCTTCAACATCAGTCCTTCCAATGAATATTCAGGACTGATATCCTTTAGGATTGACTGATTTGATCTCCTTGCAGTCCAAGGGACTCTCGAGAGTCTTCTCCAACACCATGCTTCAAAAGCATCAATTCTTCAGTGCTCAACTTTCTTTATAGTCCAACTCTTACATCCATACATGACTACTGGAAAAACCATAGCCTTGACTAGATGGACCTTTGTTGGCAAAGTAATGTCTCTGCTTTTGAATATGCTATCTAGGTTGGTCAGAACTTTCCATCCAAGGAGCAAGTATCTTTTAATTTATAGCTGCAGTCACCATCTGCAGTGATTTTGGAGCCAAAAAAAAAAGAAAGCCTGTCACTGTTTCCACTGTTTCCCCATCTATTTCCTATGAAGTGATGGGACCAGATGCCATGATCTTAGTTTTCTGAATGTTGAGCTTTAAGCAAACTTTTTCACTCTCCTCTTTGACTCTCATCAAGAGGCTCTTTAGTTCTTTGATTTCTGCCATAAGGGTGATGTCATCTGCATATTTGAGGTTATTAAAACAGTAATTAGGATCAAATTTCAGTATACCCAGGGGTCTAGGACCTAGGAGGAGAAAAGAGCATATACACATTATAAAATTTCACTGATACCTAAAACCTGAAGAATATGTATGATAGTGGATTTTTAAAAATATAATGCTATGTCTTTTCTTTGGGACACAATCAAGAGTCTTTTTTTTTTTTTTTAAGAAAAACAAACTTCATTTTATGGAAGAGTTTTGGGGAGATTAGTGTTTATAGAATACATTATAAAGCTACAGTATTTGAAAAAGAATGATACTAGTATATAAATGAACAGAATGATCAGTGAAATAAAATAGAACCCAGTGAAATGCCAGTTAAAATAGAACCCAGTTAAATACTTATTATGAAAAGTAACGATTTATGGAAACAATGACACTTCATATAACTGATCAAAGAACAAACCAATCAATCAATCAATCAATCAATCGCACTAAGACAATTAGCCAGTGATCTGGGGTGGGGGGAAGGAAGAGAAAAAAGAAGAGACAGAAAGAGAGAAAAGGGGGGAAAGAGGAAGCTGAGGCCTACATTATTGCTTGCCTAAAATAAATTCCATTTTGGTCTGTTATTTGCAACAGATAGAAAATCCATAAAAGATTTAGAATAGAGATTGAATTTTATCCTCTGGAACAGTGAAAATCTCTCAAAGCATGACATAAGATGCAGGAGGTATAAAGAACAGATTTGTAAAGTTGACCACACAAATGTTTTAAATAGGGAAACAAATACACATAGCCAAGGGGCAAACAACAAATGGGAAAATATAGCTACCACCCATATATCAAAGATTCATTTATTTAATTTACAACAAACTGCTATAATACAATAAGAAAAGGGTAAAAAATAAATGGAAAAGTTGTGGGGGGCGGGGGGAGATAAAAACAAGCAGATCACACATAGAGGATCCTGCTGTGATGTATGTCAGAGAGTGTTTTGCCTATGTTCTCCTCTAGGAGTTTTATCGTTTCTGGTCTTACATTTAGATCTTTAATCCTTTTGAGTTTATTTCTGTGTATGGTGTTAGAAAGTGTTCTAGTTTCATTCTGTTACAAGAGGTTGACCAGTTTTCCCAGCACCACTTATTAAAGAGATTGTCACACAAAAATAATATTAAAAAGCTATTCACAATACAAATGGATGTTCACTTTTACTGAGTCAAGAATATGCATGCAAACAGCACAAGGAAAACAGCAGAAAGATGTGCTGTGCATAGTAGTGTCCAATTCTTTGTGACCCCATGGACTGTAGCCCGCCAGGCTCCTCTGCCCATGGGGGTTCTCCAGGCAAGTATACTGGAGTGAGTTGTCACGTCCTTTTCCAGGGGATCTTCCCAACCTGGGAATCGACCCAGATCTCCTACATTGCAGGCAGATTCTTTACTGTCTGAGACATCAGGGAAGTCTAGGTGTAGAAAAAGGGGAATTGGCCTATACTCTTGATGGAAATGGGGCTTTGCAGGTGGTGCTAGTGATAAAGAACCAGCCTGCCTATGCTGGAGACAAAAGAGGCATGGGTTGGATCCCTGGGTTGGGAAGATCCTCTGGAAGAGGGCATGGCAGCTCACTCCAGTGAGATTGCCTGGAGAATCCCATGGACAGACGAGCCTGGCGGCCTACAATCCATAGGGTTGCAAAAAAGTGGACATGACTGAAGTGACCGAGCATGCAGCATACTTGATGGATGTACAAGTTGATTCAGTCTTTGAAAGCATAGTCAGGCGAATCTATCAAAATTCAAAATGAGTATGTTGTTTGATCCAGTTCTAAAATATTTCTGAGAGATATGCTCACACAGGTGGATGGGGTATTTGAACAAGATGCTCATTGCTGGTTTGTTTGTATTAACGAGAAAAATGTTGGATGCAACTAGAATATCCATTATTAGAGAACTCATTAAGTAAATCACTTTACACCAATAATATGACACTGTAGAGCCACTTAAAACTACATGCTGATCTGCTAGCGTCTAACTTTTTGTGACCCCATGGACTGTAGCCCACCAGGCTCACATTTTATCCATGGGATTTCCTAGGCAAGAATACGGGAGTGGGTTGCCATTTCCTTCTCCATAAAACAATGAGGTAGATCTATTCAATAGAAGCAACAACATGGAATTGAATATATTATTATATCAAAAAGTAAATTTGCTGAATGATATTTATTTTATAATTTCATCTATGGTCAACCAAAAATATACATATTAATATATAGAAACACTAGAGAAGGGAATGTAAACCACGTCAGTATTCTTGCCTTGAGAGCCCCATGAACAGTATGAAAAAACAAAAAGACACTAAAAAATGAACTCCCTAGGTTTTTAGGTGCCCAATATGCTACTGGAGAAGAGTGGAGAAATAATTCCAGAAAGAAGGAAGAGATGGAGCCAAAGCATAAACAATGCCCAGCTGTGGATGTGACTGGTGAAGGAAGTAAAGTCCAATGTTGTAAAGAATAATATTGCATAGGAACCTGGAATGTTAGGTCCGTGAAACAAGGCAAATTGGAAGTGGTCAAACAGGAGATGGCAACAGTGAACATTGACATTTTAGGAATCAGTGAACTAAAATGGACTGGAATGGGTGAATTTAATTCAGATGACCATTATATCTATCATTGTGAGCAAGAATCCCTTAGAAGAAATGGAGTAGCCACCATAGTCAACAATAGAGTCCAAAATGCAATCTTGGATGTAATCTAAAAAATGACAGAATGATCTCTGTTCATTTCCAAGGCAAACCATTCTATATCACAGTAATCCAAGTTTAAGCCCTGACCAGTAATGCTGAAGAAGTTGAAGTTGAATGGTTCTATGAAGACCTACAAGATCTTCTAGAACTAACACCCAGAAAAGATGTCCTTTTCATCATAGGGGACTGGAATGCATAAGTAGGAAGTCAAGAAACACCCAGGATAACAGGCAAATTTGGCCTTGGAGTACAGAATGAAGCAGGGCACAGGCTATCCGAGTTTTGCCAAGAGAACGCACTCATCATAGCAAACACCCTCTTCCAACAACACAAAAGAGACTTTACGTGTGGACATCACCAGATGGTCAATACTGAAATCAGACTGATTATATTCTTTGCAGCCAAAGATAGAGAAGCTCTATAGAGTCAGCAAAAGCAAGACCAAGAGCTGACTGTGGCTCAGATCATGAACTCCATAATGCCAAATTCAGACTTAAACTGAAGAAAGTAAGGAAGACCACTAGACCATTCAGGTATGACCTAAATCAAATGATTTATGATTATACAGTGGAAATGACAAATAGATTCACGGGATCAGATCTGATAGAGTGCGTGATGAACTATGGATGGAGGTTCATGACATTGTACATGAGGCAGTGATCAAGACCATCCCCAAGAAAAAGAAATGCAAAAAGGCAAAATGGTTGTCTGAAGAGGCCTTACAAATGGCTGTGAAAAGAAGAGACGTGAAAGGCAAAGGAGAAAAGGAAAGATATATCCATCTGAATGAAGAGTTCCAAAGAATAGCAAGGAGAGATGAGAAAGACTTCCTCATTGATCAGTGCAAAGAAACAGAGGAAAACAATAGAATGGGAAAGACTAGAGATCTCTTCAAGAAAATTAAAGATACGAAGGAAAATTTTCACACAAAGATGGGCACAATAAAGGACAGAAATGGTATGGACCTAACAGAAGAGAAGATATTAAGAAGAGGTGGCAAGAATAAACAGAAGAATTATACAAAAATGTTCTTCACAACCCAGATAATTATGATAGTGTGATCACTCACCTAGAGCCAGACATCCTGGAATGCAAAATCAAATGGCCCTTAGGAAGCATCACTACAAACAAAGCTAGTGGAGGTGATAGAATTCCAGTTGAGCTATTTCAAATCCTAAAAGATGATGCTGTGAAAGTGTTGCACTCAATAGGTTAGCAAATTTGAAAAACTCAGCAGTGGCCACAGGACTGGAAAAGGTCAGTTTTCATTCCAATCCCAAAGAAAGGCAATGCCAAAGAATGCTCGAACTACTGCACAATTGCATTTATCTCACACGCTAGTAAAGTAATGCTCAAAATTCTCCAAGCCAGGCTTCAATAGTACGTGAACTATGAACTTCCAGATGTCAAGCAAGGTAGAGGAACCAGAGATCAAATTGCCAGCATCCGTCAGATCATCCAAAAAGCAAGAGAGTTCCAGAAAAACATCTACTCCAGCTTTATTGACTATGCCAAAGCCTTTGACTGTGTGGATCACTACAAACTGTGGAAAATTCTGAAAGAGATGGGAATACCAGACTACCTGACCTGCCTCTTGAGAAACCTGTATGCAGGTCAGGAAGCAACAGTTAAAACTGGACATGGAAAAACAGACTGGTTCCAAATAGGAAAAGGAGTATGTCAAGGCTATATATTGTCACCCTGCTTATTTACTTCTATGAAGAGTACATCATGAGAAATGCTGGGCTGGAGGAAGGACAAGCTGGAATCAAGATTGCTGGGAGAAACATAAATAAACTCAGATAGGCAGATGACACTAAACTTATGGCAGAAAGCGAAGAAGAACTAAAGAGCCTCTTGGTGAAAGTAAAAGAGGAGAGTGAAAAAGTTGGCTTAAAATTCAACATTCAGAAAACTGAGATCATGGCATCTGGTCCCATCACTTCATGGCAAATAGATGGTGATACAATGGAAACAGTGACAGACTATTTTAGGGGGCTCCAAAATCACTGCAGATGGTGACTGCATGAAATTAAAAGACACTTGCTCCTTGCAAGAAAAGTTGTGACCACCCTCGACAGCATATTAGGAAAAGGCAATGGCAACCCACTCCAGTACTCTTGCCTGGAAAATCCCATGGACGGAGGAGCCTGGTAGGCTACAGTCCATGGGGTCACTAGGAGTTGGAAACAACTGAGTGACTTCACTTTCACTTATCACTGCATTGGAGAAGGAAATGGCAACCCACTCCAGTATTCTTGCCTGGAGAATCCCAGGGATGGGGGAGCCTGGTGGGTTGTTGTCTATGGGGTCGCACAGAGTCAGACACGACTGAAGCAACTTAGCAGCAGCAGCAGACAGCATATTAAAAAGCAGAGACATTACTTTGCCAACAAAGGTCCGTCTAGTCAAATTTTTGGTTTGTCCAGTAGTCATGTATGGATATGAGAGTTGGACTACAAAGAAAGCTGAGCACTGAAGAACTGATGCTTTTTAACTGTGGTGTTGGAGAAGACTCTTGAGAGTCCCTTGGACTGCAAGGAGATCCAGCCAGTCCATCCTAAAGGAGATCAGTCCTGGGTGTTTTTTGGAAGGACTGATGCTAAAGCTGAAACTCCAATACTTAGGCCACCTGATGCGAAGAACTGACTTATTTGAAAAGACCCCGATACTGGGAAAGATCGAAGGCGGGAGGAGAAGGTATTGACAGAGGATGAGATGGCTGGATGGCATCACCAACTCAATGGACGAGATTGACTAAACTCTGGGAGTTGGTGATGGACAGGGAGGCCTGACATGCTGCAGTTCATGGGGTCGCAAAGAGTCAGACATGACTGAGTGACTAAACTAATACGTAGAAAAAGTCTGAAAGACACACTAAAGCTTAACAGTTTTTACCTCTGGGGGGTGGGATGGGGGAGGTTGTGCTTGATAAGCAGTGTGAGATTTTTACTTTTTATGTTATACAGTTCTCATTTTTGTAAGCATATATCAATTTTATATTTTAAAATGCATTCCTCTCTCTTTTTCTCACTCTTTTTTATTTTTTATTTTATTTATTTATTTTTACTTTATTTTAATTTCCAATACTGTATTGGTTTTGCCATACATTGACATGAATCCACCACGGGTGTACATGCGTTCCCAAACATGAAGCCCCCTCCCACCTCCCTCCCCATAACATCTCTCTGGGTCATCCCCGTGCACCAGCCCCAAGCATGCTGCATCCTGCGTCAGACATAGACTGGCGATTCGATTCTTACATGATAGTATACATGTTACAATGCCATTCTCCCAAATCATCCCACCCTCTCCCTCTCCCTCTGAGTCCAAAAGTCCGCTATACACATCTGTGTCTTTTTTGCTGTCTTGCATACAGGGTCGTCATTGCCATCTTTCTAAATTCCATGTATATGTGTTAGTATACTGTATTGGTGTTTTTCTTTCTGGCTTACTTCGCTCTGTATAATCGGCTCCAGTTTCAGCCATCTCATCAGAACTGATTCAAATGAATTCTTTTTAACTGCTGAGTAATACTCCATTGTGTATATGTACCACAGCTTTCTTATCCATTCATCTGCTGGTGGACATCGAGGTTGTTTCCATGACCTGGCTATTATAAACAGTGCTGCGATGAACATTGGGGTATCAGAGAAATGCAAATCAAAACCACAATGAAGTACCACTTCACACCAGTCAGAATGTCTGCGATCCAAAAATCTGCAAGCAATAAATGCTGGAGAGGGTGTGGAGAAAAGGGAACACTCCTACACTGTTGGTGGGAATGCAAACTAGTACAGCCACTTTGGAGAACAGTGTGGAGATTCCTTAAAAAATTGCAAATAGAACTACCTTATGACCCAGCAATCCCACTGCTGGGCATACACACCGAGGAAACCAGAATTGAAAGAGACACATGTACCCCAATGTTCCTCACTCTTTTTTAAAAAAAGAATTTTCCTTTCTCTTTCTTCTTTAGTGCTCCCTGCCTCAGAAAGACTTTCCTGTCCTCCAGTCTGGATGTTTCCCAGAGGGATCCCTCTCCAACTCCACCTGGGTAAGAGGACCCCAGGAGACGTGGAGAAGGCACTGGCAGGTTGAGAGGCAGCTTCGCTCCCTCTAAAGAAATGATCTCGGGTAGCTTACTCGACCTCTGGGAGCCTCAGTTGGGAAATGTGACCATCGGGAAGGTTTTTCCCAGGGTCTGTGTCATATTGATGGCCCCAGCAGT
The DNA here is from genome assembly GCF_016772045.2 of Ovis aries. Classification (NCBI taxonomy): domain Eukaryota; kingdom Metazoa; phylum Chordata; class Mammalia; order Artiodactyla; family Bovidae; genus Ovis; species Ovis aries. The sequence continues at coordinate 69,966,938 of NC_056059.1, read as the reverse complement.
GACCTACTGCAGGTCAGTAGTTTTCCAGGCCCTGCCCTTGTCTCCTGGAGACCATCTCCTGCCTTATATGGGAAGCTTGCAGCACCTTTCACACTGAGGTGCTGCTGACACTGATGGGTAACAGAGCGCTTTATCCCACCTCAGGTCTGTTCTATTTCGGGGCTGCTATCAACCATTTCTCATCTCAGACTTGCCTCTGTTATCTAAATGGCCCCTTGGGGGAGGGGAAGCTGATGCTTCAGCCTTCAAGGAGAGCTGCTTTTGTCTAGGTTTGAAGTTGGTTTCTCTGAGTGAGCCTGTCACTCAAATGACCTGGTGGCTCCTGAGTTGCATCTAGAGACATTGTTGGTTGAGTCACCTGTATGTGAAGACTGTAGTCCCAGTCTTTACTGCCAACTCTCTAAATGTGACATAAACAACTCCATAAACATGACATTGTGTGAATGTGTGTGTGACTACCTGGTACTAAGCACTCCCTCTGTGCCTGCCAGCCTGCTTGATGCTCTACATGGGACCAGAACCTAGGGGCTATGTGTTATTAAGCCCATTTCACAGATGAGGAAATCTGAGACTCAGAGAAAGCAAGTAACTTGTAAGTTCATCTATAAGAGATCCTTTAGTTTTAAGAAGTTGAGTTAAAGAGTAGCCACAAAACTTGACTCACCTTAGTCAAATCTGCCCCTTTCTTTTGCTTTTG